>NC_072484.1:86841610-87211610 GCF_027574615.1 Eptesicus fuscus
GCTTCTATCTCTCTTTCCCTCTCCCTTCCCCTCTTTGAAACCAATAAAAAATATATTTAAAAAAAAGAAATACAATTAAAATCACAGAGCATAAATGGACTTACTAAATCTAAGTTTCTCTTTTTGAAGAAAGAGTAGTTTGTGACTAAACTTGGGATAATGTATTGACTTTGATCATGATCAGTGCCAATTAGTGGCAAATAACTGATTTTAGCTGAGAAAGCATTTTCAAAGGCTCTCCTATAGGAAACTCCCCGGGGGGACTGGACAGTGGGTTGACTTGAATAACACAGAGGCTCTGCCGCTGCGGAGTTAGCTGTTGCCTCTAAAGCTGCCAACTCAGCTTTGCTCTGCGAGCAGAGAAGTTGCAAAGGTTAGCCCTCAGAGAGAAAATTAAATCACCATGTCTTAGGAGAAAAGCAAACATCAACATCAGTAGGAACCGTGAGCAAGAAACCAAATAAGTTATTCATGAAGGAATCTTCTCCTTCAGCGGGAGCCTCTCAAAGCCTCCCCCTCGGAAGCAGGCTGCCCGTGGATCTGTAAACAAGGCAGGAGGAGGAGTCCCCGCTCTGGGACTGATGCTTCGCGGAGCCACACCGAACTGCTTGCATTCTGCTCTCAACCGCCTCTACGCAAAACAGTTCATTTTATACTAACCCGTATTGTATTTACTTCTATTTTTAAATCCTCTAGACACATATGACCACCATGCCTGAAAGAACAGAACACTAATGGAAATAAAACATGTAAAAAAGTGTAGAGAAAACAGAACTATTCATTTGGATGAGGCTGGCCTGCAGATGATGAGAGAGGGCAAAGAGCCCAGATACAATAAATACACGAACGAACATGCAGGAGGACTCTGTCCCGCTGCTGAGTTTAGTACGCGAGCCCAGCAGCTTTGGGCCAGAGCCCTGATAAGGTGCCCTCGGAGGAAAGTGGACCCTTGAGAGGCACCAGGAAACCCTGCTCAGCTGCACGTCCGTCTGACGACACTGATTGTCACATTTTATTACTTCCTTTCCAGGTCCTTCCCTTTTACTCGCACACACCCCCTCACACACATTGCCACAGGACTATAAACATTCGCAACGCTTTAGATTTGCAAATTAACAACATGAATTTGGAGGTGGGGGAGGTGGGAGGGGGGGACAGCATGTGGGGGCGGCAGTGAAATGCCCCCCGGCCAGTTATGCCACAGAAGAAGGAAGAGTTCAGTCTTACAGACGCGGCTGTGCCTTACCTGGTTGTGTAGTTCACTGACCACCGGGCCCCTAGTTCTGCCTCGGAAGCACTACAGATGCTGAGCGCTGCAGGCTTTGACCTTACACATTTCCCCAGAAGAAACTCCACAGTAACCTTTCACTTCAATAAAACGCTGTGCTCATTCTTCCCCTTGTACTCAACACACAGCAATCTAATACACCTCATCATGTGGCCCGTTACCATGGTAGCAATGAATCCAGCTGCTGAAATACAAAAGACTGACAAAAAAGTTGCTTTTCTCCCCTCCACCCACCCTGACAAAGTCAGATTTTTTTGTGTCTGGATGACAAGTTGAATTTGAATATATTTTTGTTGCTGACTCAACTTTGTGAGCAAGAAAAAAAGAAGAAAAAGGAAGAACAGAGGTATAAGCATAGAAGGTGTCCAAAGCATTGCGACCAACTAATGAAATAACCGCATGCAGTTTTGAGTTGCCTCTAATCCCTTGGAATACTGATGATTATCTACTGCTCCCGTTAACCAAACATGTTTAAAGGCCAGTTACCAACTCAACAGGAAATACAGCAATATCTCACAGCTCCTTTAAAAATCTAAAAACATGTTAAATGACTCAGTAAACACAGATGCCGAAAACACTAGGTTAGTGTATGAAGGGCTAGTCTCAGAGGGCTTTTCTAGGGCAAACTGCTAATCACAGCTCAGAGGTGGGAGGTAAAAAGTTCCATTCTTTTTTCCACCAACACCCTGTGTGTGTAACCGTTATTTAAACAGATTCGGTTTCAGTACTATTTAACGTGACCACAGTTTTGGATTTGTGGTGATACAAACTCCTAGAATCCACCAAACTCTGTTTGGGCTTTTACATGAAGAGTGGGAGGTCTTGGAGTGGGGACACTGTCGACTCTGAACAATCCTGGGACCCTCTCCCCCAAACCAACAGCTGCATAATCAAGCTTTAAGGACCCCCCCACCCACTTTAAGGAAGGCTGAGAGGGTCCTGGTGCCTGGGGCACAGGGAAGGGCACAGCGGCTGTTTCTCGGCGGATAAAGCAGGGGCCGAGTGGGCTGCCCCTCTCGTGGAGGGAGCCTCCGTGGTGCGCGCAGCATTCTCTGCTGGGCTGAGCTCAGGGGGAATCTGCACGGGCTCTTCCTTCGTGCTCTGCTACAAAGGGAGGCGGAGGAGAGGAGCTCCTCAGAGGGGCGGTGGTGGAGTCGCACAGACGTGCGTTTGAAACCAGACTCTCGCCCGTACCAGTTCTGTGGTCTTGGGTGGATTAGTCAATGTCTCTAAACCTTAGTTGCTCTTCTGTAAAGTCCCCACTTTAAAGAGTTATGAAAAGGATGAAATGAGAAAGCCAGCAAGAACTGAGCTTTAAACACACCAAGTGCTCAACAAATGATGGCTAGCGTTCTTTAGTGAAAATGTTCATGAGCTCTGTGGAAGAGGGACGATGAGAACGCCCACTGACACTTGACCTTCCCTCGCTGATCCAACTGTCACTCCCAACCAGATACACGCCATCAATCTCACCCTTCACAATGTGAGTTTGGACAGTGACACCATATGAATATAATGATCATTTCAGACAAATAGCGAGGCTTGCTTGCTCTCCCCTACAAACCATCTAGGACAGTGGTCGGCAAACCGCGGCTCGTGAGCCACATGCGGCTCTTTGGCCCCTTGAGTGTGGCTCTTCCACAAAATACCACGGCCTGGGCGAGTCTATTTTGAAGAAGTGGCGTTCGAAGAAGTTTAAGTTTAAAAAATTTGGCTCTCAAAAGAAATTTCAATCGTTGTACTGTTGATATTTGGCTCTGTTGACTAATGAGTTTGCCGACCACTGATCTAGGAGGTTCTGACTGGTCAAAAGGTTGCACATATTCCCAGTGCTAAATGAATTATGGGAAGCGTGTTAAACTTGAAAGTTGATTTAAAGAAGATTTTAAACATAAGAGAAAAATACACTCAGTAAAAGAGCTCATTTTGATATTTATGTTGTATTCTCAAGGAACAGTCTTTTTTCCCAATTAAAATGGGGTATAAGGAATTTTCATCATAAGAAGCTTCAGAATAAAAGCAATGCACCCAGGCTGCCTTATTTAACAATTTACTGATGTCGGGTCACCAGGAGCCTTTAAAAGGTCCCCTTGATCTGTAACAAGGGCTGTAAACTGCTCACCAATACAGACCTCTCTCCACAGTCATCTAACTCAGGAAATTACCTGACACCAAAGCCAACTGCATAGACACATTAGCATTAAGATCTCTTTGAAGACTTACATGCAAAGAGGCAGCCAGGGGTTTAAAAACAAAGCAAAGCAAAACAAAAACGTGGCAGAGAAAAATCTTCATCATGGGAAGTTGCCAGAAAGAATACAATGAATGCTGCACGTTGCAAGGTTTCTCTATCATTCAAAAAAAAAAAAAATCCCTTCAACAAATCAGTAGAGATTATTAAAACAGTGTTGTGACTCCTGACGGCACAGCCCTGTGAAGGTGTGAGGAAGGCAGAACAGCCAAAAGGCAGGAAGCATGGGCCTAGACAATCCAGCCCTAGTCCTCCGCAGAGCAGCCGATGAGGGAAAGACTCGTAGAACCACAATTTGAATAATTCATAACTGTTCTCAGGTGTGGCTGGCTGAATAGAGACTCTCCCTGTTTGCTCTCATTTCTTTACCTTGAGCCATTTTTTCTCCTATAGATTGGTCATGTACCTAGTTGTTCTTCATTTTGTAAATTTGAGTCTACCATTTATCTAGTGAATGTAGCCGGCTACTGGAGCATTTCACACGGTCAGCAAACATCCTGTGTCAGGTGGTAAAGCGACTGGTTTGAATTCTCCTGAGCATTAGCGCATATGATGTCAGTATATTTGGTTTCACCAAGTTTTCAATCCTCTTTTGCAAATGTTAGGATTAACGTCTCGCTCAGGGTGAACGAACTTTGTGATCTGTGCTGGTCTGCCCCACTTAATTTCCTAGGAAGAATCCAATCACCTGGGGAGAAACAGTCTGGGCCACAGAAAGCTTCAGAACGACCAGGAAGTGGACTTGCCAAGCCCGGGGCCCGCAGAGAGGGGAGGGTGCGTGGAGGTTATTTGCTTCACTGCTCTCTCTTCAGGCACAGGGCACCTCATTTCCCACAAACTCAAGGTCACAGAATGGGCTCTGAGGTCACAAGCTTGAATTAAGAGGCCTGGCTACAAAAAACCCTTGGCTGCTAATGCCAATAAAATGAAAACAAGGCAAAACAATTTGAACCTCTGTAAATGCAATTTTTTTTTTGGGGGGGTCACATTTAATAAATATTTTTTATGATACCACAAGTGTTTTATTTTTCGGGGGGGGGCGGTGGCAAAAAAGAAAACTTGTTAATAGCAACAATGACAAAAAGAGATTCTAATCTAAACAATTTTTGCAAGCACATAGCTTCTTGGGCCACTTTGAACAGCTGACCGAAAAAATATTAATCGGATTAGTATCTGCTCTATTTCATGAAAATTTCTTATGAAAGAACAAGGCTGTTGCAAGCTATCTCGATTTATATAACTCAATATCAAGATATTCTATTCTACCCTTAAGATGGTTTCGAAACATACATCGCTCTTTTGAATTGTATTAAGGGTGCTGTAAATAATAGGGGTTCTTTGTGATTTCCTGCTGTTGACACATCACATAAAATATATTTTTTAAAAGCACTGTGAAATTGATGGCTACATATCCTACAGATAACTTACTGTGGAACCTTGAGTCATTTTATCCTACCCACCTATGGAAATTTATTCCCAAATGTAAAGATTTATGAAATAACATTGAAGCACACATGATTCCACCCTTTGATAACCAAGATCTACATTTTGATGTATTTCTTTAACTTATGTATTAAAACACTGGATCATTTTGAATATTGCTTTTTTTTTTGTTTAATGAATGACATGTAAAATAAACACCGTATGGTATTATCTATTCTTTCAAAATATTTTAAAATATTTGCATAAAATTCTATTTGGATTCACCAGAATATATTTAGCCATCCTTATTGTTAAGTATATATTTAGCTCTTTCCAGGTTTCTTCTTTTTATAAGCCATGCGCCTTTATATGTAAATTTTTGGTCATAATTTAGACAATTTCTTTTGAATAGATTCCTGTGGGGGTGAGGGCTATTGAGTTTAAGTTAGCAAGTCTAAGCACAGGATTTTAGAATTGGCAGGATGCATACCTATAACTTCGTATAATACTTCACTTATTGATGAGGAAACTGAGACTCACTGAGGTGAAATAACTGGCAGGAAGTCCTGCCATGAATTCTGCCAGGGCCAGGGCAGGACCTGGAGGCCTGGATCAGCTCCCTTAGCTTTGGTAACGTCACCACGCTGACTCTCAATGGCGGTTCATCTCGGAGGTGCTCCCTCCCTGACCCAGTTGGTACCATCTGGGAAACTCTACAATGTGCCCTGGAGTCCACGGCAGGGATGGGAGTTCCTTGGAGGTGGGTGACACTGGCTTTTCTGTCAGGGACAAGCCACATGGCGGTATCTCTACAGCCACCTTCCGCGGGCAGCAAAAGCGAGTGGATACTGCAAAGAAGCAAACACACTCCCAGGCCAGAATTTGTCCTGAGGAGGACAAAATGCAAACAGATTCCAAGAGAGTTGGGAGGTCAGGATGCTCATAACGTTAGTGAGCTCCAATTGATACACAATTAGGAAGAGCTCAGAAGGCTCTGCATTCTTTGATGGCCTTGTATTCTGCCAAGAGGGTCTATGTGTTGAGTGGCAGACTCTAGGTAACTCACAAGGGGCGGGGAAGAAGTGGTGTCTGCTCTTCCTCTGGGACAAGCCCAACCCAGGAAACCAGGTGTGACTGCAGAGCCAGGATGATGCCTCCATTTGAGTACATCTATTCTTTTTTAGCACGAGGGGAAGGGGAAGGACATGTCTGAAAATCAAGTCTACCTGTGAAGCCAAGGGAACAAGGAGACTCCTGAGACGTTGCTCTGGAGAGAATTCGTTTTCTTAGTCTGAAGACACAGTACTCAGAGATCCTTGTGTGTATGTGTTGTCTCTTGCATGTAGCTCATTCATGTGGCTCATTCTAAAATGAGATGACTTGTTCTAATTCAGCATGTTTTAATTAAGTGCCTTCTAAAAGCACATACAGTATAAAATGTTGTCAAAAAATAGAAATGCCCTTCAACCTGGAAGGGGAGATAAGATGTGGATAAAGAAAGTATAGCTGTAGATATAATAAATGAGAAAAATATAATTAACTGACTTGACAGTAGATAATTTAATTAGTGTTGTTTAGCCAGAATATTGCGGGGCGGGGAGGGGAGGGCAGTACCCATTTAGGGTGGCCTAAGCTCGGAAAGCTTTTGCTGTTGGGATGTTAGATATAGTTTCCCAGATTCTTTAACTTCGTGCTTACAGACTTGGAATATGTGAGCACGGCAAACATTCTGGAGGTCTATGGAGGGATGCGTATGTACCCCAAGAGCATAGACAGTGATGCAGATCAGATGCAGGTGTGACAGAAGCTGGGCTTCTCCCTTCCATTCTAACCTCCCCCTGGGAAAGGACACGTGGTTAAGTCATCAGTGACAAGGTGAGGGGAGAGGGCGGACGTAACTGCCTATGAAATAAAATGTGCATGTAGATTACAGGGAATGGCATGGAGAGGCCAGAAAGCAGATGCAATGCCGTGCACCCTGCAGGCCCTCTGTGGAAGTTAATTATTCATGACAATTATGATAAAAATAAAGCCTATTAGAAAATGAGGCAACAATACGATTAAGGTAGGACCGTAGGAGAACAAATTATTATGGGAGAACACAGAGTAAGGGATAGTTGGAAAAGATGTAAGGTGAATTAGGGGGAAAGGTAAAGAGAGAAGCATATGTAGGGTTGGAATGAATGGAAAAGGTTCATGTGGTAAACACCCTTTATGCACATTGACTCATAATGAAGACCCTGGGCACTCTGGACCCTCCTGGCAAATGCTCCATTGGCAGGGACCATTCATCTGCACTTCGGAGGTAGGTGCCCATTTATGATACTGAGGAGCTCACTGGAGCCAAACCTGGGAGGTATGACCCGAGCTCCACGCCTCACACTGGCCATTCTCCGTCAGGCCATTGCGTTCCGTTCACAGCCTCCCGGGGACATGTGACATGGAGGAGCCACACCCCTCGGTGAAGGACACCCCGGAAGGGCAGTGACAGAAGCCTGAGCGGAGGCACGGAAGCTGTGGAAAGAGCAGCTGCACATAAACAACGTGAGCAGGTGCTCCCTTCCCACTGACGGCCCCGCAGTGGGCTCCCGCCAGGTGGCACATCAGGAAGGCCCTCCGGATGTGATATCCTAATCATGACCTATAAGTAACGTGAGGCAGGAAGGCCTGGCATTCTGTGGTTCATCAGAGATCAGAAGTGTTTTTGGAGGACACTTTACATCCCATTCCATTTACAGCCTCCCAGTGACGTGAGAAATGGAGAAACGTCGTGTTTCTAGGCACCTCTACACATACACTGAGCAGAAACCCTGAACACACCCTAACCCCAACCCTGACCCCAGCCCAAATGGGGGAAGCCATTTGAGAGCACGAGTCCTAACAGCTTCTTTGTTCTGTATTCTGTGAAAATCATGTCAAAGATGTTAAGGTCCATTCCCGCTGCTTCTCTCGTCCTTCTGTATATAGTCTTATAAGACTATAGGGAAGGACATTGTTTTTGTGATTTAATGAGCTACTTCTGAGAAAGCTAGTGTTTCACCAGCTCATTAGAAACGTCTGGGACGGCTAGGGCAGAATTAAGGCTTGGGTCACCCAGCTGAAACTAATGTCAATGTTTCAGTTATTCATTGATGTTCTTCAGACTCTCAGACACACCTCTACTGGTTACTAGGCAACCACAGCTTATTGAAGTTAGTATACAGTAAGCATCAACTTTATGTGTGAGTATGAAAGGGCTCTGAACCTTTTAGTGAGAAGGCAATCATGAGCTGAACTAGACTATTACCTTTGTTGTTAGGTAAGACAAAATACGAGGGCCTTGAACATCTTTCAGAAAGTGGATTAATAATGTTTTACTGAAAAGGCTTTGTGCTTACAGGTGACAACTACCCACAACAGCCTCACACTGGACCGTGTAGAAAATGTCAGCCATTTTTATCCAGTGGAGGAATTCCCGTTAAGAACGGAGTTATGCCAGAGATTGACAAGCCCTGCTTCTGAGGCCCCTCCACTCCTCGTGTGGTAGAAGGGAGAATCCCAGAGAGAAGGAGGAGGTTTTCAGATCAGGGTCATTTCACCACTGTGTTTACCGTCTGCACGTGTTTCCTGCCAGAGGAGAGCTCCAGGTTCAGTGGAGAGGTGCCCGGGACTCAGGTGGTGGCAGGCCTAGTCTTTCTCAGGGTGGAGCCCACATGGAGGCGGCATGTGAGCTGAGGGCTGAGTCTGTGGCGGGACACACCGTAACAGGGTCTACCCCAGGCGCCCTCAAACTACGGCCCGCGGGCCACATGCGGGTGTTTTTGCCGTTTTGTTTTTTTACTTCAAAATAAGGTATGTGCAGTGTGCATAGGAATTTGTTCATAGTTTTTTTTAAACTATAGTCCGGCCCTCCAATGGTCTGAGGGACAGTGAACTGGCCCCCTGTTTAAAAAGTCTGAGGACCCCTGGGACTCTGTTGAACTGGCCATGAGAGAGTCATTTGCTGTGGCTGAACGGGAAGAATGGAAGAATGCAGCCGTATCTGGAATGCAGCAAGGCTCTTTTCTCTCCAAATGTGTCTTTTTAGATGCTACTACCCTGGGAAGAAATTCAACTTCAGAAGGGAAAGCATGTGATCCTGGAGTTTATATTTATTAGGAAAGCATGGTATAGTATAAAGACCTGTTCTGAGAAAAAGACAGCCACCTTACTTACCTATGCAACTAGAATTGATATTAAAAAATACATGTATTTGTCTGAGTCTGCAAGCATATTATAAACAAACATAATCATGGTAAACTTCCTAGCCCACTGTTACAGAATTGTTAGGAATTCACAGAATAGAGAGGTACATTATTCCTCTGCTTTGATGATTTGAAACCATCAGATTCAAAGTTCAAGATTTTGCTAAAATGAATTATACAGATTCAAAAGTCTGATTTTAAAAGTTACAAGATCAATTGATGGTTAAAATATAAGCTAAAACAAATGGTCACTCACATGAACAGACCAATATTAAAGCACATTATTATTAATTTTTGTAAACTTACCATAATCCTTAGTTTTTGTTAGGAAAACAACACCGTTTTAAAAATTATACTCACATAAAAAGAAATAGCATTATGCAAACTTTTCTGAGGAAATAAAGGGCCAATTGACCAACAAAGACAACTTAACAAGGCAGGGACAGAACGAGGAATGCCAATGGAATTCTTATTTTTTTCCAAGATACTGTACAGCACTCAAAGACAGACACAGCAGTATACATATGCTCATACTGTAAAAAATTCTTTTCCGCCCTAGCTGGTTTGGCTCCTGCAGACTGAAGGGTCCCGGGTTTGATTCCAATCGAGGGCACATGCCCAGGTTGGGGGCCCCAGTGTGGGGCATGCAGGAGGCAGCGCTTCAATGATTCTCTCTCATCATTGATGTTTCTATCTCTCTCTCCCTCTCCCTTTCTCTCTGAAATCAATAAAAATATATTAAAAATTTTAAAGAATTATTTTCCACTTCTGTATTTTCAACACGTTATCCATATTAATAGTAGTAGACCCAAGACATTGCTCTGTATCTTGCTGTTTTACTGTATCAGGTATTTATGGAATATACATGTTTAAAAGAAGTGGATATGTTATAATCACTTCAGATGCCATTTTTAGCACCACATTATGCTTGTCACTGCCTGGATTATTGTGGTATTTCCATTAAAGGGCAATCTGGGTTTTCACACAATTAAATATTCACAGCCATGCACACAAGAGAGTAAGCAGGATGCGGGCCAGGGGGACGTTTCTGGTTTGTTCAGCAGTATGTCTAGCACCTGGCAAAGCTCCTGATAGTCACCTAATAAGTATTCTCAATAAGTATTTGATGAATAACAAATCTACTCCTACAGATTATAAATAAGAACCAAAATCAATCTTATTTCCGCAGTCTCTTCTCCTTAGACTCAAACTTCTCTTGGGGGAAAATAAGATCAAGAACCTAGGAACACTGGCTTGTCTGCTGTTTGGTGGAGGGCAGCTAGGTGGTAGGAGATTCAGATGGGTCTTGGTTGTGGCTTTGTTGCTGATTGTTGGGATGGTACATAACATCTCTGGGCCTCATCTTCCTCAAATGTAAAATTAGGGGGTTGCTAAGGTCTGAATGTTTGTGTCCCCCTCAAATTCACATGTTGAAATCTTAGTGCCCCACGTGGTAGCATTAGGAGGTGAAGCTTGTGGGAGCTTGTGGAGAGCGGCTAACAGCGTTTGGACAGGTTCAAGCCTCGGACTAATGAGAGGGCACCATCCTCTCGTGGCAAAGCCACGTGCAAGCCCCAGCACAATTATAGCCAAAGGCTATCATTGTAAGCTTGACCTTATGGTCCAAACCTGTGGTCCCACGTGGCTAAGTGATATGGGCTGCGGGAGGTGCAGCAAGAAAACAAAGCTTGATCAGGTGCATGTAATAGAGTAGATTCGAAACCCAAGAGAACGTTGTAAACATCTTGACCATGCCCTTACTTTGCCTCGTGGAATCTGGCTATAAAATAAAGACTTGGCTTGCATAAGGTAGCTTTCATAAGCTACCCAGTCTCTCATATTTTGTTACAGCAGCCAGAATGGACTAAGACAATGGTCAGCAAACTCATTAGTCAACGGAGTCAAATATCAACAGTACAACGATTGAAATTTCTTTTGAGAGCCAAATTTTTTAAACTTAAACTTCTTCTAATGCCACTTCTTCAAAATAGACTCGCCCAGGCCATGGTATTTTGTGGAAGAGCCACACTCAAGGGGCCAAAGAGCCGCATGTGGCTCGCAAGCTGCAGTTTGCCGACTACTGGACTAAGACAAGGGTCTAGGATAGACTTTCGAAAAAATATCCCTTATGAAGTCTAAATTCCATAATTATAATCTGTGGCAAATTTAACTGGGGCATTACTTGGAATAATTATACTTTATTTATCCCAGGCTCCCTGGTGCCTATCCCAGAGCCAGTGAACCTAAGAGATGTGTAAAATATAATTAACAAATGAATGAATAATCATTACAGGTATAAATGTGTCCTAAGCATCATTAGAATTTTTCACCAAAGGAAGGAACCTTTCACTATGCATGCTGCTTCTTTCTTTTTATACAATTAAAATGAAGTCAGAAGATAGCTGTTTGGAAATTTTGAGTTTTATTCATATCAATTACTATTTTTATACATAGTATTTGAATAGTGTGATTTAAAAAATTAGAACACATTTACGCACTCTCTTAAGAAGTGCTAATAGTATCGCTATGTCATTTCATAAATATTCTTAAAGAGAAAAAAGGAAGAGAGACAGAATCCTTGCTTTAAAACTTCCTTCTCTAGTGGTGATTCTAGATAACATGCAGCCCTAAAGTCTATCAGTCCACAGTTTTGGACATCATCATTTCCAGGCATCTGCTCGCATCAATAAGTGAGGTTTGTGCATAAGTAGGTCTCAGCCACAAGATGCTACATCTCTGAAGCTCTCATAGCACAGGAATAGGGCTAATTTTAGCATCAACCTAAACATAAACTCATTTGCCAATGAGAAAAAGATCTGTAGACTTATAAATAGCTTACTCCTCAGGAAATATTTTAAATAGAAAGTTCTAGCATTATTATACAGGCATATTTGCATAGGAATAAATTATAGGATCTTTAGAGTGGCAGTTTGCTGCAGTGAAAAGATATGGCTTAACATTCTGGTTCTGCCACTTACCAGAAATATGACCTTGGCAAGTCACCTAAAATCGTGGGACCCTAGTTTTCTTATCCAAATAAGGGAGAAATAATAGGCAATTTTAGGGGTTATTATGAAAGTTAAATAAGAGAATGTCAGTTTGGAGCATCTCCTTTGGTGGCTGGGACAGAGCGGCACAGGTCCTCTCAGTATGGCCCCTGCCCCATAATGGACTCTCTTTTTGCTTGTAGTGGCCGCAGTGTTATCTTCACCAGAACCACGCAAGCATTATCTCCAAGTACGGCCCTCCCTACTTCATCCGACACCAAGGAGACTACTTTGAGCTTGGTACAGGCAATTCACAGATTAAACTTGTCCTGGATGAAAATTTCGTAGGGAGGACAGATGGATAACATGAGAACTTGCAACATGAGCCCATGAATGACTGAATGAGATGGCTTTTTCTTGCCGGGGAGCGGGGGGGGGGGGGGGGGGTCTGTCATCTACAGGAAGAGCTGATCTTCTAGAAATGACCCACAGGGTTATGTCACTCAGAGACAGCACTGATAACTGTTGACACAGGAAGGGTTTAGCAAGGACTTCATAATGACTAGGCTAGTGCAAGTCACCAAGGAGTGCATGTTGTTTGTGGGTGAGGGGGGTTTGGAGAGGGGTGAGGAAGCGAGGAGAGTCTAGGCAGAACCGACCTGGGAAAAAGTAAAGGCACCAAGAGCATGGCTTAGGGAAGGCAGATCATGCCTCTGTTAGCAAAGGTCAGCTGACGAGCAGAGAGGAAGGCAGCAGGACTCAAGAGGCCTGCTAAGCCTGTGTTATGACACGCTTAGGAACACAGGACATAGGCTTAGGAAATTAGGCCACAGGTGTAGAAACACAGGACACAGGTGTAGGAACATAGGCCACAGGTGTAGGAACATAGGCCACAGGTGTAGAAACACAGGACACAGGTGTAGGAACATAGGCCACAGGCATAGGAACATAGGACACAGGCACAGGGACATAGGACACAGGCGTAGGAACATAGGCCACAGGCACAGGAACATAGGACACAGGCACAGGGACATAGGACACAGGCGTAGGGACATAGGCCACAGGCACAGGAACATAGGACACAGGCGTAGGAACATAGGACACAGGTGTAGGGACATAGGCCACAGGCGTAGGGACATAGGCCACAGGCGTAGGGACATAGGCCACAGGCACAGGAACATAGGACACAGGCACAGGGACATAGGACACAGGCGTAGGAACATAGGCCACAGGCACAGGAACATAGGACACAGGCACAGGGACATAGGACACAGGCGTAGGAACATAGGCCACAGGCACAGGAACATAGGACACAGGCACAGGGACATAGGACACAGGCGTAGGGACATAGGCCACAGGCACAGGAACATAGGACACAGGCGTAGGAACATAGGACACAGGCGTAGGGACATAGGCCACAGGCGTAGGGACATAGGCCACAGGCGTAGGAACATAGGACACAGGCGTAGGGACATAGGCCACAGGCACAGGGACATAGGCCACAGGCGTAGGAACATAGGACACAGGCACAGGGACATAGGCCACAGGCGTAGGGACATAGGCCACAGGCGTAGGAACAGAGGACACAGGCACAGGAACATAGGACACAGGCGTAGGGACATAGGCCACAGGCGTAGGAACATAGGACACAGGCGTAGGGACATAGGACACAGGCACAGGGACATAGGCCACAGGCGTAGGAACATAGGACACAGGCACAGGAACATAGGCCACAGGCGTAGGAACATAGGACACAGGCACAGGGACATAGGACACAGGCATAGGGACATAGGCCACAGGCGTAGGGACATAGGCCACAGGCGTAGGAACATAGGACACAGGCGTAGGGACATAGGCCACAGGCGTAGGGACATAGGCCACAGGCGTAGGAACAGAGGACACAGGCACAGGAACATAGGACACAGGCGTAGGGACACAGGACACAGGCACAGGAACATAGGACACAGGCACAGGGACATAGGCCACAGGCGTAGGGACATAGGCCACAGGCGTAGGGACATAGGCCACAGGCACAGGGACATAGGCCACAGGCACAGGAACATAGGACACAGGCACAGGGACATAGGCCACAGGCACAGGGACATAGGCCACAGGCGTAGGGACATAGGCCACAGGCACAGGGACATAGGCCACAGGCACAGGAACATAGGACACAGGCGTAGGAACAGAGGACACAGGCACAGGAACAGAGGACACAGGCGTAGGGACATAGGACACAGGCACAGGGACATAGGCCACAGGCACAGGAACATAGGACACAGGCGTAGGAACAGAGGACACAGGCACAGGAACATAGGACACAGGCACAGGAACAGAGGACACAGGCACAGGAACATAGGACACAGGCACAGGGACATAGGCCACAGGCGTAGGGACATAGGCCACAGGCGTAGGGACATAGGCCACAGGCGTAGGGACATAGAACACAGGCACAGGGACATAGGACACGGGCGTAGGGACATAGGACACGGGCGTAGGGACATAGGCCACAGGCGTAGGGACATAGGCCACAGGCGTAGGGACATAGGACACGGGCGTAGGGACATAGGACACGGGCGTAGGGACATAGGACACAGGCACAGGAACATAGGCCACAGGCACAGGAACACAGGACACAGGCACAGGAACATAGGACACAGGCACAGGAACACAGGACACAGGCACAGGGACATAGGACACAGGCGTAGGGACATAGGACACAGGCGTAGGAACAGAGGACACAGGCGTAGGAACAGAGGACACAGGCACAGGGACATAGGACACAGGCACAGGGACATAGGACACAGGCACAGGAATATAGGACACAGGCACAGGAACATAGGACACAGGCGTAGGGACATAGGACACAGGCGTAGGGACATAGGACACAGGCGTAGGAACATAGGCCACAGGCGTAGGGACATAGGACACAGGCGTAGGGACATAGGACACAGGTGTAGGGACATAGGACACAGGCGTAGGAACATAGGAGACAGATTTTGCTCTGCAGCTGAGGGGGAGCCCGCACTGGCTGTGAAACAGAAGTGGGCGGTGGTCAATAGGTCATATTGGCCTGTTGGTCATATTTCCTGTGCTGTTTTCTGGATGTTATTTTCTAGTCTCACAACAGACTAGACATACCGTTCCAGGTGGTGAATGTGAGGTTCCGAGTTTAAGTAACTTGCTGCTCAAGATCACACATTCTTAAATTAAGCAAATGGCAAGAAAAGAGCAAGAGCATACTTAAAATATTAATTTCAGAGCAAACCATGAAAGAATGGAAATAATGAGGTCTGAATGTAAATGAGGAAACTGATTCAGGCAGCAGTGTTTTAAAAGGAAAAGAGAGGAGGAACACTGGAAAGAGGAGATTTGTGTTCAAAGCAAGGCCATTCGAGATTCTGGCAAGATCTGATACCGGTATATCCAGAAGGACCTACGCTTGTTAATAATAAACACGGTGGCCTCTGAGTGTGAAAGCTAGTTGTTGACTCTATGACACGGGAGATAGTTGAACATGGTAGTTAGTGCTCAGGCTCAGAAACCAGACTGGATTTCAGTGCTCACCCATCTTCCTTAAGCTTGGGCAGGTTATCTACCCGTCCGGGGCCCTATTTTACTCATCTTTAAAAAAGAAGACAATAACATTACCCATGTCGTGGGGTTGCTTAAGCATAAAGTGACATCTGTGTGTGTGGAGGAATTCAGTACCTTCAGCCAGTGTTGCTGTGTGCCTTTGTCCTGTTCACCAATCATGTATTTAGACATTCTCTACAGTGTGCCAAGCACTGGGCTGGTTTCCAGGGACATAAAGAGGGATAAGACATTATTTCTGCCTTTAAACACATTTGATTTCCCCCACATTATGCTATGCGACTCAGCAGAAGTACTACTGACTACATCTAGGTTAAAGCACTTTCCTGGACTGTTTGGGCACCAGGGATTTAAAATCTGTATTCATCATGTTGCTCATTTGTGTAATGAACATGTCCACTCCTCCAGTAGGGCATTTAGATCTGTTCAGCCTGAGTTATCTTTATGAAAGGTGCTTCCCTCGGCCCACCCGGAAACATCACGAACTCAGTGAGATCATTTCAGCAGTCTCCTCCTACGTCTGTGTACCAAACCCGCAGGAGTGGAGTGTTTGTGCCTCTGACTCAGGAGTCGCTCCCTCACTAATTCATTAGACTTATGGGAGATGTAGTATCTATTGATTAGTGGGTGTATTTCTCTTCCCAAGAGTATTTTTTTTAAACAGATGACTTTATAAAGCCTTATTTTTTGTAAGCTGGGGAGAAATGTTAAAAATGAGAATTTTCAGTGGCTGTACCAAACTACGAAAGATGTGTGCTGAGAACATCGGTTATCCACGGCATCGTAAGCCACACCATAAAGTCATCCATCCCTGTATTTCCTAATCTTCGGCGATGAAGGGGTACAAGTGATTCTGCTCATAATGCATTTTCACATCGCCTGAAGGGTTCTCAGTTAGGCATGGAGGTTTAACATTAGCATCGGTTGAACAGACGAAGACTGCTGGTAGGAGGGACACCATGTCCTCTTGCGTGTGCCCACAAGACACTCACATGGACAGGCGAGTGGGCAGTCACAGTGGCCTCCGAGACAAGCTTGAAAAGGGACACATCCACATAAATAAATGAGGAGAAGGAAAGGAACACAGCAAGGCACATGCATTTAAACCAACCACGTGAAGTGCCAACGCAATGAAGGGAAAAGCCACTCTCCTGCCAAGGAAGCCCTTTAGCATGAGTGGGATAGTTGGGGCCGTGGTGAACTGCTTATCTGTCAACAAAGACAGACACGGGCATCCTGACCTCCTTGCTTTCCAATGGAGCCAGTGTCTGTTACGGGGAAAGTGGGGTGTCCAGGTCATCAGGCATTAAGCAGCAAACCACCACCCCTGGCGGGGAGCGGCCGGGTCCATACTGAAGTAGATCAGAAGCTCTAGATGTGTGAACGCAGGAATGAGGGCGATGCCGCACAGAGAGGTTCTTCTGTCATCCGTACAGACGTCTAACATGTGAATATTAATAAAGAAAACATCCGCCAGGCTGGCGTGGCTCAGTGGTTGAGCATCGGCTTAGGAACCAGGAGGTTGCTGGTTTAATTCCCGGACAGGGCACATGCTCAGTGCCCAGTAGGGGGTGTGCAGGAGGCAGCGGATCAATGATTCTCTGTCATCATTGATGTTTCTACCTCTCTTTTCCTCTACTTTCTTCTGAAATCAATAAAAATATATATATTTTTAAAAAAAGAAAATATCCTATTTGGTATGCATTTGAAAATTTAAAAAAAATCTCAATGTGATAAGCAATTTGGGAGTATCAACAACTATTAACAGCAACCAATTAACACTACAGCATCACATAGCTTAGAATATGGCTTTAAATGTATTACGTTAAATATTTTTTTCAGTGTAAAGAAACCTAACTTTACATTTAACTTTTAATTTATTTCCTGAAACTCATTTATTTTCCTTGGAAGAAACATGTGACCCCTGTTCTCTTTTCTTGGATCAAACCACGACTGTATATATTTAAAACATGGAATTTAATCCAGAGAAATGGTTACCCAGATGATGGAAGGATCGAGAGCTAAACTTGGAAGAGTGAATCAACTGGATGGAGATTGGCAGCAGTAGGAAGACAAAGGCACAGCCATCCGCAGGTCTCAAGGGACAAAGGGAAGAGGTGATGTTACTGTAGCTCAGAGTTCAAGGTCACAGGGGCCAGCTCCCCTGGAACCAAAGTAGGAGCAGGACAAGGAATGGAAGCGGAGGTTTGAACAGGTACAGACCAGCACAACAGCCAAATAGCGAGTTAAGTAAATACGCTCTCCATTCTCATTTTCTCCTCCAGGGTAATGTTATGCTAGGCAAATTGATTTCCTGAGATTTGGAAAGGGTACTAAACTTAGCGCCTGAGAACTGCCTTCTTCCCACATCTCGTACATAAATGAAATCGCCGACTTAGTTCCACATACCATCCCAGTAAAACCCAATTTACACACCCTCAAGATGATGAGAGGATTATCCATCGTCATTCTGAAGATACCCAAAGCATAAAGGAAGCTTCCCTGTCTTTTGGATTAGATTTAGACGGTGGTCGACGCTCGGGCAGTTGCATTGTTTGATTCAGAACTGTGATCAGAGGTATATAGTCTGATGTTCTAGAAAGCCCCATTCTTCTAAGTAGTCACTCAAGCCACACTTTGAAAGCCGCGCTCAGGGGCAGGTGGAAAGACACACGACTTCCTCGCTGAGCCCACTCAGTCCCTCCGTGCCCCTCCGCTCTGCTGTGCAATGACGGGCATGTGCAGAGGAACTGCAAAGCGCCCAATTGCAGGCTCCCGTCTAGTGAAGCACGGAAGGGGGGTTATGTCTGATGAGGTAAAAAACACTTATCCGTCCCTTTTATGGCCGGGCCAAACAAAGCTGACTGTGCACACGTGAGCCTGTGTGTGTGCTTCACGGTACGCGGCAGTTAGAAACTGCACCCACCCCACGCCATGCCCGGCTTTAATGTAAGCATTACCAAACCTCCCTGCCCTCCAGGGCGGCCGCCGAAATGCCAGCCTTTCCCACACGCAGACCGGTTAATGATTACACTGCCATTACCCCGTCACATGTTCCTCTAGTTCATGCCATTAAAACATGGTTCTGTCTCATTTTGGCTTATTACTCTGATATGAAATACGTTAATACATTTTAAAAATTAGATGACCTTTAGCACAGAATGAAGTATGATGGCATTTGCTTAATAGAGACCAGGAAGTGAAGTCGAGGCCATCGCTATACCTCGCTCACCAGAGTTCACATGGTGCCTGATGACGCAAAATAAATACAAGGCGCAAGATTATGGCTTTCGCTGTCTGGCACCTTAGTAAAAGTACAAAACGCTGGTCAGATTTAATCCCATTTTTCTTTCCACGCAATGAGAGAAGCACTCTAAGGAGGAATAGTTCAGTGTCCTTAAACTCTGTCTCAGACACTCACCTAAACTTCAGTGAAGAAACAGCATGAACTTTCCAAAACCATCTGTTCTTTGAAACGGCACTTGGCTATGGCATTTAAGGACTCCCCGGGCACTTCATCCAGCGAATGGTAAATCCTATTTGCCTGCAATGAGAAAAATAGACTTTTATTTACCTAAGCAGCTCATACTTCCATGTTTATTACAGAGACAGGAAGCCAGAACAGGCCTCCCTAGAGCATATGGTATTTTACAAGTTCTCTCACACACGAATAATGATCTGTAATACTCAACTGAGAGCCTTGGTTTTCATTATAAGCCAGTCGGAGAAAGACAAGTATCACATGATCTCACTCATATGGGGAATCTAATGAACAAAATAAACTGATGAATAAAATAGGTCCAGAGTCACAGAAGCATGGAATAGACTGTGGGATCTCAGAGGGAAGGTGGGGGTGGGGGTGGGGGTAGGGGTGGGTGGGAAGAGATCAAAGACCTTGTATGCATATATGCACAACCCATGGACATAGACAATAGGATGGTGATGGCCTAGGGTGGGGGTGGGGGGTTGGAGGCTGGTTAAAAGAGGTCCTTGGGGGGCGGGGGGGGGAAAAGGGGGACATATGTAATACTTTCAACAATAAAGGTTATACAAAAATATTTAGAAAAAGAGACATGTGTGCAAGAAGTCATTTTGTAGATGAGGATGGTGAGGCCCAGGGCGGGTGAAGTGATGCGCAAGATTACGCAGCTCGTTAGTAACAGACCTTAGCATAGTGGCCTTGAATCCTGGGCTCTAAACCTAGCTTGATTAAACACCCAGAAACAGAAAAAGATGAAATCTTCCGTGTTTTCCAGGTAGGCCATTTCCTGGAATAGTGTGTCACCATCATTTCCACGAAAGCCAAGGAAATTACAGTTGAGTCACGGTGTCCTAGACCAGCCCCTTCTCTACTGATTTAAGCTCTAGCAGTTGTAAGTAGGTATAAACCTGAAATTATTTAATGACCCACAGGATTTATGATGTTTGTAGTAATAGCATAAATAGTAAATAGTTCAGAAAATTGCCTGTTAATGATTCTTAATGAAGCAGAACGATTTGACAAGCTGTTGCTTTCTGAAAAGACTCGCCTGTGAGAACTTAAGGAGATTGGCTCTAGATTTCACTTCCCATAACTGACCATTTCCTGTCCCTCTGACCCAGCTCCCCTGCCACTATCTCCATCACTAGTGTTTCTCATCATTCTCTCTTCCCCCATCCTTTCCCCTTTCCTTCTTACCAGCACACAGGCTGGCTGGTTACTATCCCAGGTGCTAGATGGCTGGAAGCAGCAGAGATTTGAAGCTCAGATACGCCCATGTTAAGATGAAGGGAAAAAGTGGGGAGCAGGGGAGATCACAGGAAATAAAGGGGAGAAGGCATTGGACAGCATGGGGGTGGAGAAGGAAGGGACAGAGGAGCCTCGCTCTGCACCTGATGAAGGGTACAGGTGCCCCGATTCCATCTCCACCCTGTGCTTTCCTCCCCCAAGTGTTTTCTTGAACCCCAGGTTGTCTAAAATGATTACAATAATTATTTAGCTTCCACGATTTCAGGCATCCTATGACTTTAGATTCAAAGCGAAAATTCTATTCAATAATTCCCCCTGCCTCTAATCCAGGTGTATTCACTATTGCATGAGATTTATTTAACAGCAGGTAAAGAAAATGTCATGACACCATTAACCCTTGTTCTGCCATGTTGGAATTCAACCGTCTCTCCCTGTACTTAGATTCTAAGTACACTCATGCATTTGGCATTCTTTGAATTAGAACTACTATTGGAACAGTAGTACCTCTAGCTTCTTAAAATACATGCTACTTTTTAAAAAAAATTAAGGCTCAGATAAATTAGATTTATTCTGGGAATAAGTTAGATATTAAAAACATACCCCCCCCCCCATAAATGTAGTTCTCCAAGCCATAGCATCAAAAAATAAATGGAAATCTTACACAATATCATAGGTACTTTCATTTAAGACCACATATATAGTTTACACATATAGATGAACATCCAACTATATCTCTATATATAAAAGCGTAATATGCAAATTGACTGGAAGATGGAATGACTGGTTGGCTATGACACGCACTGACCACCAGGATGCCGGCCAACCTCTCAGTCCCTCCCCCCAGCCGGTAGGCTCTGATCGCCCTTACGGGGAATGGGGAACCAGGATTTGGTGGCGATTGGTGGCGGTGAACGTGAGCGGCGCCAGGGTCCCGATTGCCCCGCCAGGTCGCCCCACACAGAGGGCGACTGGCCGTGGCAGCAGGGGGTGGGGCCGGCTGCCGGCAGCTGGGGAAGATCGGCTCTGATCGCAGGCCAGGCCTAGGGGCCCTACCCATGCACAAATTTCGTGCACCGGGCCTCTAGTCTAGCAATAAAGAGACACTCGAGATACCCTTTGGTAATGGCCTCTTAGGATGATGCTACTGGTTGTTGCTCCCTCCCTGGCAGTTTTTAGAAGGATGTTTTGCATTCAATTTTTTCACCAGGTCCCTGGGTCATCCCAGATTGCAGTAGACTCAGAGGCTCAGACAGAGACGCTGTGTTCAAGTCCCCCACAGGGTGGCTCAGGTTGTGCACCTTAACTAGGATCTGTGACTCCAATAAAAGTTACAACTTGGATGATATCTTCACTGTCGGCTGGCTTTAGTTTCTGCTGTTCCTCCTCCACCAAGAAGGCGGTCCAGCCGGTTTCTCACAGGCTCTGATCAAAAGCAGCTGTCGGATCTGCAGGCAGCTCCATCCCTCCCCTCTTGGCTTCTGTCCCCTGGAGCAGGCAGAACTGAATCGCATCCATCATTCTTTTCACTCTCGAGCCTCCCAAACTGCCAGTGACTTAAAAGCATCAACCCCACTTTCTCCTCTTGCTGCAGCCCTGGACACGTGCAAAGCAAATTTCTCATGTGAACAGTGAGTAGGAACAGAAACACTTTTCCTCTCTTTAAATTCTTATTTAAATTCTCCATCAGCCATCACATTCTGGTTTGACTAATGTGTGATTAGATATTAAATTTAGTGTCATGGGGTAAAAGAAAATACTTTCTCCTTTATCTAGCTCCCTAAAGAGCTTTCCGTTCAAGGGTCCCGACTACAGTTAGGAGTCAGTATCTTACCATGGAGCCCCGCAAGAGAAAGAAGAACCTTGTTAATTTGGAAGTGCCATATTTTAGGCATGTGGATTGGACGGAAGTTGCAGGAGGCAGATTTTTGCTCAATAAGAGAACCCCACCAACTTAAGAGCACACAAAATAGCATGGACCCCCTAAGAAAGAGTAATCTTCACACCAGTGGTGTCAATTTAAATACAGGCTGGAGAATCATTTGTGGTGGTGGGATTTGGTCAAGCACAAGGATGGTATACGGAGTCACCCCCAACTGAGATTCTGTGGGAGCTAGCCAAATGTTAGATTCGAGTTAATATCCACATTTTATTTAGATTGATGTCTTTACTGATCTACCCATCGAAAACAGCACCCCTCCCTCACTCTCTTTTGCTTGCCCTGATATATTCTTCTGTATAGTGCTACTTATTATGTATTCATCATCACTGCACACTAGAATATAAGCTCCATGAAGGCAGGAGTTTCATTCACTATTGTACCCCTGATGCTCAGAACAATGCCTGGCCAATAGTAGGCTTGTAGTAATATTTGTTGCATATATATATATATAATATATATGTGTAATATTATATATATATATATATATCGTTATCTACTTTCCTGCACCTCCCAGCTCTACTCTTGGAGCTGTTCCTCCATACCCAGACCTTGGTGTTTGCACTCCACCCTTGGAGTCCCTTCACTGTAGCACATGTTATACAAAATGGCCACTTTATGTGCAACGGAAGGGCAGGGGCTGTAGTATTTCTTTCTTCATCATCTTTAGCACGTCATCTTTAATGAAAACTAATAATCCTCACTAAATGTTGATCTGATTGACGGTGGAACAATTAGCAACCATGAAGCTCAGCGTTTTCTCACTTGGTTTCTACACAGGGTGGCGTCAACTTATCCAGGTCATTTCTCCAGATAATTAGCTACTGGCCTAAGAATGTCAAAGTGGCGTAGGAAGCTACAGCAAAGTGGATGTGGGCTTGTGGCCTTTGGACTAAATTCAGAATCACCCCAGACACAAGGCTATTAGGTCAGAGTCGGGGAGATGATGGGACTTTCTGGATGCTTGAAAGCTGGGGACGGAAGGCTCAGGGAGACTCAGGCACTCTCTCTGTTCCAACGATTCGTTCTTGTTGATGAAGAATTCTGCCCGAGAACCAGGAAGGTCTTGGATGTCTGCACATATTTCCTATTAAGGTCATGGAGTGTTACTTCTAGCTCCTAGGATAAAGAGGCTCTGGCACTGGGACAGTCTGACATTCAGATCCAGTGTGGCCCCGTCGCAGAAGGGCAAACTCACACAGTGTGGTGGGCCCCTCCCACCAGGGATTCGGGGCGCCAGGGGAAGTGCTGCTGAGACTGGCTGCTTCTGCTCGGTGCTAGTCAGCCACCTCGCTTCGGGGAAGTTTTTACGTCTTCGGCCAGATAGGCAAATTAACCTCAGAGTACGTCTGTAATTTCTGTCCATCACATCATCGCCAAGGATTGCAGAGGCATGCACTCCCGTTAACGATGCTATGAATTCAGGCACGGATACAGGGAGAGTAGAGTCCCTGCCTGCCTCACCTCCTTGTCATACAGAACAGGGCCGGGAGAGGACATCTGAGCGAGTGAAAGATAGCAGCAGCAAAGGATTGAGTTTCGCTCTTGACATTTCTGACAGACAGGGATAAAAAAGTCATGCTCCATCACTTAGGTTAAAATAAGGTAACGCAGAGAGAACAGCAGCATTTGGACAAAATAGCTGTCAGAGGAATGGACATATACATTCAGCCTGAATGGAGAGTTTTTTTACACCAGAGAGCGAGAGGCCTGCTGACGCACAGAAACACTCAAGGAAAAATGATGGGGACTCGCCTGTCAACATCAGCCCAGGCGGGGATTCAGCCAGCTGTTTTACAGGTGCTGGAGGCAAGCAGGTGGTGTGTAAAGGATTCCTCAGCTGTTTCTTGCACGGCACTTTTTCAGAGCGACTGCATTTGTGCTTCCCTCTTTCATGTCTTCCTGTAACCTTAAGGCAGCTGCTTTAATGCAGATAATACTTGCATTTTAAAAGAACATTCTCCCCCAGGTTTAATGACTTGAGCTCAGAGAGGAGCGCCATCGCTAAGAACTGAATGAGCAACCATAATTTTTTTCTTTTTTTTTTCAAAATAAGAAATGAAAAAATAATAATCTATATGTTAGTATTTATGAGAAGGCAGATTTAATTAAAAAATGAATCAAGAGATGGCTGGAAACTTATAGAGTTTTTTTCTTTTTTTAAATCAAAGTAACTTTCTTTTTAGGAAGTATGGCAAATTCAATGTATTATTAAAAAATAAATATATCTTTCACAACCCATTGCCCAGAAACAATCACTATGCATGTTTTATACATTTACTTCCAATTATATAGACATATGTATGTATATGCGCGCACACACACATATACACCTATAATTTTTAACAAAATAGAGGGATTATAAACCATATATAATTTTGTTTCAAGTTTTTTTAACTTTTTGTATCCTATTATTAGTAATCCATATGTATTAAGCATAAATACTTCCTCTTTTATAGCTATGAGATTTTATCAAACTTGCTAATTAAAAATATAACACATATGAAAAAGGAGGACCTATGTAATACTTTCAACAATAAAGATTAAAAAAAAGAGGAACAAGAACTACAAAGCAGAAAACAATGAACAAAATGGCAACAGCAAGTCCTTATCCATCAATGATTTTAAATGTAAATTCAATAAACTCCCCACTCAAAAGACAAACAAACAAAAATACATATATGAGGACATGTGACATCCACGATCACTGAATGCTCCTTTAGTTTATTCACGGACTTCATGTACACTCACATGTACACAGAACACACTTCTGCCACAGCTCAGGGTAAGACAGTAGGTCATCATTCTATTTTATAGTAGTGCTTATTTGGTTGTAGAAATCCCTGCTGCACAAAACCCATGTATCCCACAATATCAGAAAAATAGGCATCTTCTCAGAATACTCTTTTAAAGAGAATGATTCTCATTTTGTATCTTTTTAAAAATACAACTGTAAAACCAGTAAGTGTCTCATTCACTGACACAATTGCTAACCTGAACTACCTCAAATTTTCTTAGATGAAAATCTCTTTTTATGAATGAAATAGAACAATATGCAACTAAAACAGAGTATAGGCCAAAACTAATCTGTAGGGTGACCTCATTAAAACTTTAAATCCTTTGTTTTGAAATTAATTCCAAGTAAGGCAGAAAGATTAACATAGTTTTGCTGATGAAGAAAAAATAAATGTATCTAAGCTCAACCCTTGGTCTCTTACAGCTCAGTACACCCGCCTATTGGTCTAAATAATTGCATTGAACTGTAATGGTTAAATCAAAATGTGTCAAAGATTTAGCCAACTAATTTATAAAAAGACAAAATTTTAAACTAGCCACATACAGGTATATCTATCATAGATTCTAGTGAAATTTCCATGGTAATATATGACTATCGATGTCTTGTTCATATTTTATGTCATTTGTTAAAGTCCTGCACACTTCTAAGAGATTAATGAGACAATGTGATTGGATATGTGTGTCTGATTGAGAATCTTATTTAAAAATGGAGATAAACGATACAGCATTTAATTTTGTATCAGTAAGTGGCCATGCCACTTTGGAGTAAAAAATAAAAATGACACTATACCCTACATCATAGGTTCTCAACCTTCTTGTTCTGAGACTTTCTAAGAACTTCTGTTTTTGTGTTATGTCTATCAATATTCACCTTATTATAAATTGACTTAGAAATTTGAAAAAGTTATTTATAAATTTACTTATGTAAATTTTAAACCCATTAAATGCAACAAATAATATTTGTAATAAAATAAAAATATTTTCTAAAACAAAAAAAGTGTAGTGAGAATTAGAGCACATTTTTACATTTCTGGAAAGCTCTTTAATGTCTGGCATAACAGAAGGAAGATAGCTAGACGTTCAGGTCTGCGTCAGCATTTAACCTACTGCAGGACGTAAAGAAACTCCCACTCACAGAGACATGCAGCTTGAAAAGGTAGATCACTTTCATAGCCTTTCAGATAACGTGAACAAGTAGCCATTTCTTAAAGGTGAGTTGCAATGTGGAATCTGATTCATACCAATGAACTTTGCATAATCCATTACACTAAAATCCATTACCTGCCTCATACTTTGTACAGATGTTTAAAATTTATATGTAATTTTATAACATCGTGAATCTGTCCTTTGGAAAGTATTGGTTCACTGAGTGAGGCAGATCTTCCAACTGTTGATTATTTCATGTTCAATAACGACAAGTTACATTTGTCAGGATCACCATCGATCTCATCAGAAAAACCTAAGTATCAGGAAGCTGCCAAGCTCACAGCGGCAGATGCACGCTTCCCAAAACTCTTATTTTACTTCATAGTTTGAATTTCATCGTTGTCAGAAAATACTGTTAGTTTCCTCTGAAGTGACAAGATCGCTTCATTGATTGTCAAGGAAATCATTCCCAAGTCCCATGTCTAAATGACACAGTGTGTCTGCCAGTGGTTCTTTTAAGTACAGTGTGTTATGGGGAAGCAGTGGTGTGTTCAGTGTGCACCCCAATCTCACTGCCAGACAGCCATCGTCCCTCAATGTAATTCACGAGTGCTTATGCACACTCCCCATTTCCTCACATGGAATGTTGGAAAGATGCGTATTAGAGCCTCAATAGTTAATATGATTTTTTGTTGTTGATAGTGCTATGAATATTTTTTACTGCCTCTAAGCAACATGTTCTCCCTTATCTTCCTTGAAATTGTAAGAGCTTCACTTGGTCTATTTTCCCTTTTACCATTTTTGCTATTGAGTACCCCAAACATACATATAAACAAACAAACAAACAAAACCATAACCAAGAAGACCAAACAGCTCCTAACCACAAGAAAATAACCATGCAAGCTTGTTTATAAGTAACACATGGCATTTGGTCTTGGTGTTGGGAAAATAAGAGGGAGTGGTAGTGATGGAGTTGAAATGATGAGTGTGTGCCCTGTTAAGAGAAAGTACCCCCCTTTAGCGGTGCCTTGTAGTGACATAGGTCCGGGGTGGCCACATCTTCCTATTCTCCTGTTCAGGGTGGAAATCCAGATGTTTCCACGAAATGTTCACATTTATAAACGTTGCCTCAAACTGAATAGGACAAACAAACATGTTGACAGGGTTTGCAGGCTGCCAGATTTAGGATTTCGCCAAGGACATAATTTGATGTTCCTGCCATCTCATGGATCAATAGACTTTGCACTTGAATCATCTCTGTCACCACTCAATGGGGACACCATGATGGGAATGGGGCCTAGAGGAGCCCTCACCTCCCTCTAGTGGTTAGAAAGTGCCAAAACAACCAGCTGAGCACCCTCATTTATTTATTGAAAAGTTTCATCTCTGTGAAACGCACTGAACTCAGCAAAGCAGACTCCGGCTATTGTGCGTGAGATGTGACCCACGTGGTCATTTTATTGTGAGTTCATATTAGACTGTGAGATAATAGGCAACAGAAGTAAGGAGCCGGGACCTCAGCTCAAGTCAGGGCTGGAGATTCTGTAACAACAGTTCTCGCCCTACCCACCAGGAAAAGAGAAGAATCTTAAACAGGTGTGCCCTACCCGAAGGTGGGGTCAGCAGTGCATGCTGTCGGCTGGCAGGTGTATATTGAGTTTTACGTACACAGATGAGACCGCGTGAAGGATCATCGAGCTAAAGTGGTATCTAGTCCTTCTGGCTAATTTGATCCCTACTTTAAGTATTTAATAGTATCTCAGCACTTACTAATTAATGGAGAGCATCTTATATCCTTTTGATTAGAAGCTTAGCTGGAGCAAAACACGTTAGGGTGGGGAAGGGGATACATTAAAATTAAATGGAAGTTTGAATAGGTCAGTCACATAGAGTGAATAAAGGTTCTGAGAAAGTGAAACAACCTTATTCCCTTTGGATGCCCACGTGGGCCTAGAACACGGGCCCACGTCCTGTATGCCTGTCGCTCAAATGTCAGCTCCGAAGGGGGCTCCCTCTGCTGCTGCCTCCCTGCTGCTTGGCCTCCGTGGCACGTCGGATAAGTTAAGGAACTGAAATACAGCTGCTTCTAGAAGCTTAATGCTTCACTGCGCTTCTGCTTTAAGAACAGGCTTTGAGTTGGGAGAAGGTCAGCAAAACCAACCCAAAGGACGCGGATGTCGCTGCGTGGCGGGCTGTTCAGAAGCTGTAGGCCTGTGGGCGGCTCGGGCAGCGGGCCTGGCGGCCTGACACCCAGTCCCTCAGTCCCCCCCGCCCCCGGGCGGCGGCGTTCACTGAGTCAGCAGCTGACAACACAGCCTGGCACCCGCTGACGTGCAAGACGATGGGTGCACGCGCTCCCTCAGAAAGCACCCGGAGGAAGAGACTTCACTTTCCAGGTTAATTTAGAAGGAAGTCCAGGCCGGTCATTCCAGCCCAGATGCCAGCTTGTATGTGGGTGCACGCGTGTGTCTGTGTGAGAACCCAGGTATTGATACAGATGGGTTCCTTTTGTAAAGGAAAAGTGTACCGATTGGGAGCTGAGGTGTCAGGAGCCCTGTCCTGGCTTCGGGCTGCCCCCCAGCAGCGGCGGCACGTGCGCCCCTGCGCGGCCAAAGGCCCTCCTGCAACCGAGATCCCAGAGGGCAGCAGGAGCGGCATCTCCCCAGTGACTTCACACGGAGGACATGGAGAAATGGGAATGTTTTTGATATACTGGGGTAAATAGAATATAATCTAAATCATTTGACCTGTTTCTTTAAATTTTTTAATGTGGCCACTAGAAAAATTTAAATGACAGATATGGCTCATATTGCATTTTAATTGTCCAGTGCTGCTTTAGAAGGCGATATTTACATCATTTCCTTCCAGTATCTCTCCCTAACTCCCGCCTCTCCTCTCTCTCTCTCTCTCTCTCTCTCTCTCTCTCTCTTTTCTCTCTCTCTCTCTCGCACACGCACACACACACTCACGGAAGGGATAGAAAGGGGCCGAGGCAGGGGGGCATTTAAAAAATACAGGCTTCAGGCAGTGCCCTGGGCGGCCCGCATCTGCCTCTTTATATATATAAATATTATTGATTTTTTACAGAGAGGAAGGGAGAGAGAGAGTTAGAAACATCGATCAGCTGCCTCCTGCACACCCCCCCACTGAGGATGTGCCCGCAACCAAGGTACATGCCCTTGACTGGAATCGAACCCCGGACATTTCAGTTCGCAGGCCGACGCTCTATCCGCTGAGCCAAACCGGTCAGGGCATCTCTTGCTTCCACAGTGTTTGGACGGAGCGGGCCAGGGACGCCCCTGCCTCCACCTCCGGCCTCCCTCCGACCTCTTCCCCAGTCCCCACTCCGAACCACCTCTGCCTCCGGGAGCAGCCAACACGGGTTTTGACCCGAACTCCTAACCCACAACCATGAGCGCCCCGATCCGTCGGAATCATTCCCCGAGGCGGAGGCTGCCTCTGCGGCCCACACCCACCTCGCTCGGGGCTTCTGTTTGCTCCGTGACCACGGGGCTCCGGAGGGCGGCCTCGCCCGAGCTGGAGAAGAAGCCGAGGGCAGCGTCTCTTAAAGGCGGGGGCCGCATCCTCTCCAGGACGTGCAGGAGCCGCCCCAGGTGAGTGGGCAAAACTCAGGACGCCATGGAGGCTGCCCTGGCCCTGGAGGGGAGCCTGACCCGGCCCTGGTGGAGCTGCAGGCCCGGCTCTCCCCGCAGAGCTCAGCTCCGGGACTTCCGGGAGAACCACTTCCGGGCGAGGAGGTGAAACTCATCAGGAAGATGGGCCACACCTGGCTCACCTCCCCCCTCGGCCCCAGGCTGGGCTGGGCGAGTGTCTCTTCGGAAGGCTCCCCCTCAAGCACGACCAGGAGCCTGTGGAGCCCAGAGGCCTTTGAGGGGCCCTCTGCACCCACCCTGGTGTCTGACTTCTGCCTGAGCCTCTCCCCAAAACCACTAGGCATTCTCTCCCATGGAAGCCCCTCTCCCATGGAAGCCCCTCTCCCATGCATTGGAACAAAGGGAAACAATAAAGCTTTTGCAGCTAAATTAAAAAAAAAAAAAAAGCTTCAAAACTCCACTGAAGGGGCTGATTTGCAGATACCAGCTCTCTGTGCCAAAGAATGGGTCCAGCCCAGGCCAAGCACTGAATGGCGTCCTGTGCTATCAGCAGGCCTTGACTTTGGGTCCAGGAGTGAAAGGGCGTCTGTCATAGTTCATGTAATTCTGTCTGCTCTGCTAAGAACGCAGGGCACAGCCAGATGCTATGGTTCTCCATCCCCTTCTTAAAGAGCCACAGGAGCTCCTCGGAGCGAACTGGTGCCGCTTCCTGAACTTGTCACTTCTGTTTGAGTTGGGTGCTCTCAAGAATGATTTGACTGTGTCGGTCAAGACTGTATCATACACAGTGGGCTGAGATGTTGACTTAAAAAGGATTTTGATAAAAGCACACTCTGGGCACTAACTTGGCTCTTCAAATCAGCCAATGAAAAACCGTAATTTCTAGAACGTGGGGTTTTTGTTAGTTTGTTTGTTTTGGGTAGGATTTTGCACCGCTACTAAATTATCCCCCTGAACTCTGACTAGTGTAGAGAAGTTTCTAGCAGCCTTTCTCCAGAACCTTGCTCCATCTTTTTGAGTTTCAGTCCCTGAAGCAATTGCATTGCCCAACTTCTTTCACCATCTTCTTGGCCAACACCCACTTCAAGGACTTCGGAGTCTTGGAGGTGAACAGATGCCAATTTGGGGTTCCAACGTCACCAAGCTCTTATCCTTAAGATGCTCTTTCGTCCATTTTAACTTGATCTACTGACTTTAACTTCTGTGAGCACAGGTGGCAAACAAACCGCTGAGCAGAACTCTTGCTGATGGTGGCCGGGCCATCCTGAATGGCTAACGGCTCGCTCTGCATGAGAAGATGGCAGTGGTCCTGGCTCCTGAGCTCCTTGGAAGACAGGGGCGAGTTCCTCAAACCTTTCTCACTTAGAGCCATGCAATGTCTCTCCTTCTTCCGAATAAATAGCCTAATTTTCCTTCAAAGTAAGAAATTCAGACAGGTCTCTGGTGGTGCTTCTTTTGGAGCATGGGACCCCCAAAACCTCTTTTTAGAATTCGTCCTTCTCTAAATGGAAAGTGATTCATGTGAAATGTAGTATATTTATTTAAAGTTATGGAAATAGTTTAAAGAAAAATAAACAGGTTTGCATTTTAATGATTTTTCACACATATGCTTTCTCTGAATAAAAAGTCAAGTGTTACATTGAGTGTTACAACATAAACATTTTCATAAGGGATAAAAAATAGATAAATATTTTTACCACTCTTTGGGTTAATTGCTCTTTAATCCTTTCAATCGGGACAATGAAAGGAAATTGATTTATACCACATTTCACTCTTTGACAAGTTTTTGTTTTTAAGTCTAAATTCCTGACAGACATTTCTGAATAATACTACCCCCCCTCCAAAAAAAAAAAGCATCTATATTTGGAAAATATACAAAAGAAAGAAAAGTATCAGGAAGTCAGAACAAGCTTCTAGCATTGGCAGAACAGCAGCCTTATAGTAACTAATTCCAATGACTGGGATTAAAATGATGCTGAGCAAAACTATGCAAATATGAAAAGATTATGTAAAATAAACTATGACTTAATTTCACTAAGTATTTAGATAACTGCACTACAGCATTAAACAAAACATTTCAACACCTAACAATTAGAATTTTACCTTCTCTTTATTCTAGATGTTATTACCAAGAAATATAATAAAGAGAAGGAATCCTATTTATTCTAAGATTTTTATAGGCTGCTACCAAAACTCCTTCAGAGTCACCACACAAAGGAGGGCCACCCCACTGAGGGCTGTGACAGCTGTAAAATGTGGTTTGGGAAACGTGACAGGGTTTGGACGACTTCAATGGGAGAGTTTCTAAAAAGCAACTCAGATTGCTCCCTGACCTGGAAGTTCAGGAAGAAAGGGGTTCATGGTGACTGGCAGCTCATTTCAAGCCTTTTGAGCACCCCCTCACCACTAACAGAAGAAGCAAAAGGACACAATTCTCAGACCTTTCAGGTGAGGATTCTGAATGTGATTCCTAGCAGGACAGGGTGCGAGGTTAAACCCAAACTCTGTAGCCTTCCCTGCCTTAGGCAAGACGAGTGGCTCCTTGAGCAGCCTCCTTCACCTTTTCTAGGACTGACAGTTTGCTTCCTTCTCAAGTCTTTAGCAACACAAAAATTGGAAATAAAATCATGACTATATCTAATTAAAGAAATAAGAGGAACGTATAACTTTGTTTATGAAAGGAACTTGTCAACTGCGTTAAAATTTGATAATATTTTAAGCTGTCCTGTAACGGAATTCCTCAACCCATAGAATTATTGTCAAGAACATAAAGTCCACTCATATAATTCGATTCTTTCATTTGCAGCAAGATAAACAGTAGACAAATATTACTTAGTGTGTTGTGTGTATAAGAAAACGAGTGTGTGTGTGTGTGTGTGTGTGTGTGTGTGTGTGTGTGTGTGTAAAGCTCTCCTCATTCATTCATTTCAGGGTAGAATGTGAAAGTTGATAGGTTTGAGATTTAGGTAAAATGATGACTTATTTTCTTTGTATATATGAATATTGACTTTTTTCTCAGAGTTTGTTTACTCCATGACAAGATGATAAGACTCCTGAAAAAGACTGACCCATTCACACTAGAACAAAGTAAGAGTTTTATTATACTCAATTGCATCAAGCTCTTTGATTAGAAAAATACTTGGGCAATCTAACTTCTAGAAAAAATTATATGTTGTTACTTATTAATAGTAACCCTAAGTCCTTAGAGAAAACAGAATTTAACATGAGTAGTGACCCTGTGGATATTTTTAGAAGTTAATACCTATAACATTTCTGAGATAAAATGAAAACACATAAGCAAATTGACAGTTGAATGGGCAAAATGCATGAGTCTGCTGATCTTCCTATCTAATAAAAGAGTAATATGCAAATTAACCACCACTCTGCTACACCCACACACCATGCCCAGGAGCGAGTATGCAAATTAACCCAACCAAGATGGCTGCAGCCACAGAGTGAGCAGGAGGCTTGGGTTTCCCGGCAATGGAGAAAGCCAAGCTTTCCGCCTGCCCTGGCCTGCCCTGGACTCCACTCAATGCTACAAAGTTTCATTTCTAGAAGATAAATAAATCCCAATAAAAATGGCTGCGGCCACAGAGCAAGCAGGAGGCTTAGCTCTGCTGAAGGCTACAAAGTTTCAATTATAGAAGATAAATAAATCCCAGATACTGGGGCCTCCGCTTGGGTCACTGGGGGGCGTGGCCAGTCTGCAAACCACCACAGGCCCTCGCCCAGGCCACCCCACATCCCAAGGGAACCCCCACCCTGATCTGGGACAACCTTCAGGACAAACCAGCTGGCCCCCACCCATGCACCAGACCTCTATCCTATCTAATAAAAGAGTAATATGCAGATTGATCATCACTGCAACACACAATATAGCTGCCCCCATGTGGACACAAGATAGCCGTCACAATATGGCCAGCAGGGGAGGGCAGTTGGGAGGGACCAGGCCTGCAAGGGAGGGAAGTTGTGGGCGATCAGGCCAGCAGGGGAGGACAGTTGGGAGGGACCAGGCCTGCAAGGAAGGGCAGTTGGGGGTAATCAAGCCTGTGGGGGAGGGCAGTTAGGGGTGACCAGGCCAGCAGAGGAGGGAAGTTGGGGGCGACTAGGCCTGCAGGGAAGGGCAGTTGGGGGGACCAGGACCTGGTAGGATCAGGCCTAAACAGACAGTCAGACATCCCTTGAGGGGTCCCAGATTGGAGAGGGTGCAGACTGGGCTGAGGGACACAACCCGTGCCGCCCTCCCCCCGTGCACGAATTTCGTGCACCGGGCCTCTAGTATATAAGAAAAGGCTAATATGCAAATCGACCTAACAGTGGGACGACCAATCACTATGTCGCACACTGACCACTAGGGGCCAGATGCTCAATGCAGGAGTTGCCCCCTGGTGGTCAGTGCACTCCCACAGGGGAGCGCTGCTCAGCCAGAAGCTCTGAGCTGGGATCATGGCTGGTGAGCGCAGTGGTGGTGGCAGGAGCCTCTCTTGCCTTCGCAGCAGCCCTAAGGATGTCTGACTGCCAGCTTAGGCCCGCTCCCCTGAGGGCTCCTGGATGGTGAGAGGGCGTAGGCTGGGCTGAGGGCCGTGCCACCCCCCCCCCCCCCCCCCCCGCACCATGCAAGAATTTTGTGCACTGGGCCTCTAGTATATATATAAGAGCTTTCCCTTCTCATTTTATAATCGTTCATGAAGATGAACATAATACTTAAAATGTTTACCTGCATAGTTATTCTTTTAACCACTTTTGCCTTAGCCAGCAAGCAGGATTCAGAACATCTTAGAGCAAGGACATGATGTGGATGAGGGAGAGGAGTGGGGAAGGGGTGATTAGCTGAGTTTGCTGGGTGGTGTTCATTTTCCTCTTACTCCAAAGTACCACCAATAGCGTAAGAAAGGGGGATACGATGATTTCCAATAACTGACAGGGAAGGCCATGGGTGGGTGGCTGTAAAGCGGGAAGGTTCTCTCTTGAACCAGCAGTTGCTAGCCTGCCTTCTGAGATTGGGCTTTTCTTTATCGCCTGGCTGAGCGATAGAATATCACATGTTGCCAGCATGTATACAGTTCTGAAAAGCTTACAGATGTCAGTAAAATAATTCTTTAACATTACATATACATATATACACATATATCTATCATTCTTTTGGAGTTTTACAGTCAACTTTCTAAATGCATACAGGGTAGATATCCCACATGGAAGCTAAATTCCAAAACCTTCTGATTTTTGGGTTTGGAATGTGAAGTGTGTTCTCAGAACGTGGCCAAGAGATCAACTTTTACAACTAAGCTTTGTTCCCGCTCGTGTTAAGGCTGCCTCATGTACTCTGAGTGCACAATCCCGCCAAAAATAGGAGACAGAAGAGCGACCAGAGCATGGAGCTGCAGCTGTTACTTTCTTCCTCTATTAGGTGTTTCTTCATCTGCGGTAAAAGGATAGCTTAGTGCTTACCTGGAGTCATCGTGAGGATCCAGGGGTCCTCAAACTTTTTAAACAGGGGGGCCAGTTCACTGTCCCTCAGACCGTGGGAGGGCCGGACTATAGTTTAAAAAAAAACTATGAACAAATTCCTATGCACACTGCACGTACCTTATTTTGAAGTAAAAAAACAAAACGGCAAAAACACCCGCATGTGGCCCGCGGGCCGTAGTTTGAGGACGCCTGATTAGATAATGAATGTGTTGTATCCAGCACACAGCTATCACTCAATATTGGTGACTGCCTTAGGACTATTAACCACGGCTAAGGAGTGGGAAGGAGCAAAAACAGAAACGGGGCCTGGGACATTTCCAAAGAGCCATTTCCTAGGTGAAAATCTCCTCCCTGTCAATTTGCAACAGCTCTATTAGGCCAGCTTTTAGAGAGCATCACTCATCCGGCCGGAACACTGCTGTCCAATCGCAGGAGAGGAGGCTGAGCACACTGACCAGGGAGTGACCGTGGCCACCCAACCTTGGGAAGCTACCCCCGCCCCCAACTTCTTCTCAGAAGACCTCTTTGAGCCTTGACTTCAGCGGATTATCTGATGAGGAAAGTCCTCAAACGCGTTTCCCAGTGTCAGATTCAGCTCAAGCGGCACCAGCGAGCACGGGAGGTGCAAGCAGGGGACGCGGGCACGGTGTCGTCTGAAGGCGCGGACCCTGGGTCTTCAGTTCAACACAGTCTGACATTTCGTTACGGATTCTAAAGCGGCATTTAAAATTCCTTCGGGTGGAGTGCGTTTTCCCTTGTCCTTTCCTTCGAACAGAGCACGACTCCCCTGGAGAGAACCAAGCCTCCGGGACAGCATTCCCTGCGGAGACCATCAGGACTCAGTTGCCCTTGGAGTCCAGAAGCTGCGGGAGGGACGGTGTGCCCAGGAAGCGCAGGAGGAAGCACTGACGGTGCTGGCTGCGAGCCCCGAGGTGTAAAACGGAAAAGCTAAAGGCCACTCAGAATTTTACTTTTAGCAATCAACCGGTGAAGTTTACTCTATTTTCCTGGTTTGCCATGATTATAAGAACATACAAAAACCACGAGGAAATGCATAGTACAGAGATGGTAGTAGAGGTGACCCTGTTCTAAGTACGTACTTTAGATGTGTAATCCTTAATAACATTATTCACTATGGGTGTTTTTATTTAATGTAAATCTTGGAATCCTGTAGGAAATAGGGATCTTTTTTTTTTTTTTTTTTTTTTTAGAGAAATTGTACTAGATTCAGTTTTCAACACTTTGAAACAAATAATTTAATTGTTCTGCTTGGCAACGTGAGTCATTAAGAAATGCCAAAATAAGGCTATTATTATCCATTTTCAGAAAGTGTGTTCATTCATTCATTCATTCATTCATTCATTCATTCATGTTTGTTATGAACACCGCAGCTCCTAGATTAACGCAAGCTTATGACTCTGGAAAACACGATGACAAGCAATTAGCTATCGTGTCGCTTCCAAAGTGGCGAGAAGCAGGGAGAGACAGTGAGGATCTCAGGGTCTCCGCGGAGGAACAAAGGTGGAAGAGGCTAATCCAGTTGGGGCGTCTGGAGACCTTCGCCGGAGAAATGTCACCTGAAAGCCGCACAGCTCCCTCTCCACGTTAGGGCTTCATAGATATTTACAGAGTGAATGAATGAGCGAACAGACATCGGAGGATGGAGGCTCACAATGCCAGGCACACACCAGTTACTCCGCACATGCTTCCTGGACGGAATGGCAGAATTTGAGGAAGGACATCCTAATCCAGGAAAGAGCAAACACAGGGACGTGTGGGAACAGTGGGCAGGGTTATGGGGGGGTGGGGGGGAAGAATAATAGGAAAGAGCTCGAAATGGGGGGTGGGGGGGGACCCAAGTCCTGGGGAATCTAGGGAAGGTGGCTGGATGGGGTCAGATCTGGATGGGGTCAGGTCCGGATGGGGTCAGATCCGGATGGGGTCAGATCCGGATGGGGTCAGATCCGGATGGGTCAGATCCGGATGGGGTCAGATCCGGATGGGGTCAGATCCGGATGGGATCAGATCCGGATGGGGTCAGATCCGGATGGGGTCAGGTCCGGATGGGGTCAGGTCCGGATGGGATGAGATCCGGATGGGTCAGATCCGGATGGGGTCAGATCCGGATGGGTCAGGTCCGGATGGGTCAGATCCGGATGGGGTCAGATCCGGATGGGATGAGATCCGGATGGGGTCAGGTCCGGATGGGGTCAGATCCGGATGGGGTCAGATCCGGATGGGATGAGATCCGGATGGGATGAGATCCGGATGGGGTCAGATCCGAATGGGATGAGATCCGGATGGGATGAGATCCGGATGGGGTCAGATCCGGATGGGGTCAGGTCCGGATGGGGTCAGGTCCGGATGGGGTCAGATGAAGGGAGAGAAGCCATTGGCTGCTTCTCAGCTCCTGCGGGAGAGGGTTCAAGCACTTTGACACACCTCCCGAGGCTTTCGGAGATCTGGTGCCTGCCGGCTTCTCCAGCCTTCTCTCTGCACTCTCCTCCTCTCCATTCATGCTGGATTGTGTCCAGTTTCTCAATAAACAGCATTTTCTCTCACCTCCAATTATTACACCTACTTTTTCCCTTCTGGCAATCTTTCCACGTTTGTCCTTCTTCCAGCCCCTCTGTCTGGCTAACTCCTACTTAGCCCCAGGTCTCAGCTTTAACATCACTTCTTCCAGGAAGCCCACCTGCCTCCGGTACTAGGTTAGCTCCCCCTTCTGTTCTTCCATTGGTCCTGCACGTCTCAGGGCTCCTATTGTCATGACCTACCTGTTGTTAGTCTTCCCTGTGTATGGTAGGCTCTTTGAATGCAGAGACCTGGCCTACCAGGCAGCTGTATCCCCAGTACCTAGCTCCATTCCTAGAAGACTAATGACCCGAATTTGTTGAATGAATGGAACAGATAAGATGGGTGTTAGGAATATTGATCTGACTGGAGCATACCCCATATTTTTGAATGAAAGGAACGTAGGCTTAAACAATGAAAGTGACTGGCAATGGTGTATGTTCATTAAAATGTTATAAAATGTTAAATAGTAACAACTGCTAACATTTATTGAGTGTCCCTTATGCCAAACACTGTGCTAATTACTTTCTAAGCAATATCTCATTTCATCCTCATAGTTAACTCATGAGGAAGGTATTGCTAATATGTGAAACCATAAATACAATTATACATAAATAAAAGCCGACTATCATACAAAAACATTGCGTCTATACCTTACATACCACTTACAGTTCTGGCTACCACAGCTCACAGGATATATATGATGCATCTAAAGTGCATAGGGGGGTAGCCGTATAAAGACAGGCTTAAAAAATATGGGGTATTAAAAAGATGTGAAGCCTAGGAAGCTTTGAATGACTTGGAAAAGCTGACAACAGACTTACCCACTGAAAACCCACTAAAACTTCAAAGAGGCAAGTTTAAGATCCATAAAAGGTTGTGCTGCCAAATATTACTAAGAGTAGCTTGAAAATAGAAAATCATTTTTAAACATTCAAATGACTCATGAGTCATAGAACTGTAATAAATTACTAATGAACATTAGGATTTAGTGGCAACTTCTTAACCTAAGTAAGAAGAATAACTACATTCTTTTGTAACATATCTCCTGGTGCCAGTGTAATAAAAAAACAACCCCATGTTTTTAACAGGTCCCAGAGTCCAATTCAGTGCAGTATTTTTATGTTCTTTACTGACATTATAATAGATATTCATAAATACTCGATTGTAGCCACTTCTTCACATAGGCCTCGCATAGTGTCTGTCTCTAAGCTCAATAAATGTTCATGGAGTACTAAGAGAGTGATCAGGGATTCCACAGGCTAAGAACCTGAATTTTCATTCTATTTTGAGGCAATGACATTGGCTCCAAACCTAAAAGATGATTAAGAGTATCTAAAAGGGAAGGGATCTAATTGCCACCATTACTATAAAAAGACTGTGTCCGCAGGGGAGAATGGGAGCAAATACGGGAACACACACACACACACACACAACACACACACACACACACACACAACACACACACCCCTTTCACTGTTTTCAGTGGATACATATAACTGGAACTTCAACCTTGAAGTAGAATGAAGAATTCACCTGACACACAGTTTTTCTGCTTAGAGTTCGTTTTTAGCGGTTTGGCAGTAAATTCAGATTTACTTGGAAGGTCAACCTTTTCTCTTTAAACACTTTATGAGGATTTTCATTTCCTGTGCCAGGTGCCAGAAAGCAGGGAGCTCTGCTTGGCTGGTCCAGGCAATGGGGAAGCTTAGAAAAAAGAGTAAGATTCCCTTGACTCAGATTCGTCTGTGTGTTTGACATTACCTAAAACTTCTGAGTTTTCTTTTTTGTTTGTTTGTTTTTTTTTTAGGGTGAGAAGTGCCAGTTTTAAGATAAGTGAAGTATATAAATACCTCCCTGGAATTATAAGCAGCACCTTGGAATCTAAAAACCAGTGTTGTGCCATTTTTATATTCTACCCTACTTCCAGACAAGCTTGCGCCAGGACAACACCGTGGCTTTCCCGGGTTCCCTCAGTCTACAGTCGCTCCTTTGGATCACACGGAGGACAGTCTTGAAGGGAGGTGACTACATGACAGGAAAGACCCGGGGGGAACAAGGACAAATGACTTTAAAAAAGTTTGGGGAGAATGTTTTAAACAGAATGGAGCATGTATCAAAGAGAAAGTGAGGAAACTCCCAATACACATGAAATGTCAGAACAAGGTTATGAACATCAATGTGCTCCGCAGAAACAATCAAGAATTCCTTGGTAAAAATCATGGGCCCTAGTTTTTTTCCCCAGAGAAAAAAATGAGAAACAGACTCTATACAGATGTGTTCCACTGATTGTGGGTAGAATGTCCACAGCAGTGCGTGCAGCCATTTTTGCAGACATATCAAGTCCTAAGACCATACTATTCCTTTGCCCATGTTATTTTAAAGCTGATTGATAAACACTAAAAGAGCTCTCCTTAAGCCCCTGGGAAATCACTATGACGGTCCTTTTCAAGATCATAAATACAGACAGAGATCAATTTGCAAGCCAAGTACGAATGGGAAAAGGGCTCAGGAGAGCAGAATGGAATTCAGGAGCATCAAATTACCAGTCTTCTGTACAGAGCGTTCTTATCTCCAAAGAAATTCTAATAAAGGCCGGAACCATTAGGACTAATTCTGAAATAGTAGAACACTGGCTTCAAGGATAAAGTTCTAACATTATTACATTATCTGGATTACTTCCTAAAACATTAAATTGAAAAATTAAAAGGGAACCAACAGTAGTACCACATCAAGAAGATCTTAAAGATGGTCCAAAATTCACTTTAAAAAATTATAAGGTTAAAATATTTGGATGCAAATCATAAAGATATTTACACACACACACACACACACACTCCACTATAATTACACAGTTTTCCTAATTAATTTCTCGAGGACAAAGCCAGACAGAAATATAGCATAATATGGCGTGAGTTTTAAAGAACCCCAAGAATCTAGCCCCAAGTTTAAATGCCTGTTTTTTTGAACAAATATACAGAGTTGGGACAAAGCTTCCACCGGAATCTGAAGGAAATAACTCTAAATGTCTTGAAAAGTCTACTATTAGTGGCAGCAGTCACTGTAGTGACATTTCAAAAAGAGTGATAATGCTGTATAGAACCAGAGAACTTTACTGCTACATAATATGTCCATCTAGTCCAATTTCTGCTTACCTACAACATGTACTTCACATCCCTCCATCTGCTCTGCCTGGGACCACAGCTATACAACATTTCCCAGGGTTCCTTGTAGTTAAGTCATGTGATTAACTTCTAGCCAATGGGCTGTGGACAAAAGTGATATGAGTCACTTTCAAGCCTACCTCTATAAAGCTTCCCTGTTTGCTCACCTATTCCCTCCTCCCCGCTCCCCCTCCCCGTTACTGTTGAATGGAAACAGAGGACTCTGGAGTCTAGCAGGAAGGCAGCGTCACAGGATGAAATGGGCCTGGCTCTCTGAATCACCCCATGGAGGAAAGCTACCTGTTGACCAAGAATGCCTACCTGACACTGGCACTGGTACGTGAAAAAGCAATTTTGGGATTTATCTGTAATAATAGCTAGTATTGCTACCTAACTAATTTGTGATCTATGTGGCTTTTGTACAGACATTGGCATTTAGGGATATTAGCCAAAATGGCCACTGTCCATTATACCCATTTTGAATCCTGCGATATTTACTAAAGAAAACTACTGGACAATTCCCCGTGTCTAGTCAAATGAAGATCAGAGGTCCACCTTAACTCCTCCAAGAATTCTGTGAATCTCTGGGGCATAAAAATTATCAAAGTCAAGGGGAGATCTATAAAGAACAAGAAATAATTTAAATATGTGGTCCATGCTTCAAAAGAAATTTTAACATGAACTTTGGTACTTCTGATGTCATGTTGCTTATAAAATAAAAGCAATCTGAAATGGCCATTTCATCCCACACATTGACTTGCAGTGAATTACGTGGTTAAAAGTTAAAACTGGTGATTATATACTCAGTAAGTTAATGTGCAGTTGGCTCTTGAACAACATGAGTTTGAACTGCCTGGGTGCACTTATACACAGATTACATGGATTTTTCCCCCCAATAAATACACAGCTGGCCCTTCTTATCACTGGTTTTACATCTGCAGATTCAACTAAACTTCAATCATAAAGTATTTTTTATACCCAGTTGAGAATCCACAGATGTGGAGGGTTGAATGTAAGCATTGTTCTACACCCGTGGTCAGCAAACTGCGGCTCGCGAGCCACATGCGGCTCTTTGGCCCCTTGAGTGTGGCTCTTTCACAAAATACCACGGCCTGGGCGATTCTATTTTGAAGAAGTGGCATTAGAAGAAGTTTAAAAAATTTGGCTCTCAAAAGAAATTTCAATCGTTGTATTGTTGATATTTGGCTCTGTTAACTAATGAGTTTGCCGACCACTGTAATCTACACCATTTATATAAGGGACTTGAGCACCCATGGATTTTGGTATGCACAGGGGTCCGGGAACCAATCCCGCAGACAGCAAGGCAGCACTGAGGTTTGTGGAAATTTACAAGTTAATTGCAGAATTTTTGAGTGCACAGGGCTCAGCACCCTAACCCCCATGCTGTTCAAGGGTCAACTGTATTTTGCTTAATACCTCAAACTAACATTTGGATTATATAAATGTAATCAACCATGGATATAAGATGCACTTTCCACAATAAAGTGCGAATTATGACACTATGGTTTTTTATTATTTATATGAGCTTCATCCTTCTAATTTTAAAACTCACAAATTGAAATTGCTTAGATATAAGAGACAAGTTTATTGGTAATACTAAGCATAAATACATTTTGAGTTCAGAATAGATGAATAGAAGAAAGGAATTTAAGTAATGTGCCCAGTATTTCACTGTGATTTTTCATCATCTAATGAGAAATGTTTTACTGTTATTTGGGCCATTCTTATATAACTGATACAATGACTTTTTAAGCTATTGAATGAAAGGATAAGTGTTGCTGAAAAATCAGGAAGTACGATCAGACATTCCTCAGAACAACAACAACAACAAAAAGCCAACTCTGCAAATACATATCTAGTCTCTGCATTTAAAATGATGGCATCCTATGCAGTTAAAAACATAAATAGGAAGGGGTGGGATGTCTGGGATGTATGTCTCCACCTGTTTCTTGACATGTGGGTTAGATTAAGGGAATAGGCGAGGACATGTTCCTAGAGGAAATATTAATAAACGAGACCCAATATTTCACAGAATAGTTACAAGACTAAGAAATGAGTGAACGAGGAGAAAATGATGTTAGCTAACTTTTATAATCAATACAGCCGAGGAAGCATCCACATTATGGGCTTTTCCCCTCTTCCAGCCTTCCAGAAAATCTCAAGGGACTCTTCATGGGCTCCAATGGCATTTAGTAAGTGTGCTTTGCTCAAAGGCCTGGTCTAGGGATCCCTCTCCATTGCGGGCGGTGATGCAGCCCCTCCATGCATGGACTCTGTACTTTGAACACACTGTACTTTGATCCTTTTTTGAGTTCTAGTTTTTACCCCACATATAGAGACACATATTTGTAGATTATTATGAACAGAAATATCTAGAATGGGAGGGTCTGCCGTATTCTAAAGTTAATACCCCTTTAACAAAGCCTAAAGTAATTTTCCTCTTCTTGCAGTCAACAGTAATTCTCAATTACCTGCCCACACTAGCGGGCGGGATTAATAACACGCTCAGCCTTTTCAAGAATAGGCTAAAAAAAACCCCTCCAAAAATATGCAAATCTTATGCAGTAAAGAGCACTACCCTATGGGGTATATCAAGGTTTACTATAAGTGCACAATATGGAAGAGAATAAACCTCTCTAAAACCTCACTATTCATCTAACTAAGTCCTCCGCATAATGTGAAAATCTCCAAAGGTCTTCCAAAATTAGAACCTACAGGCTAGAGCCTGGCTTTTTGATAATCTGTTTCTAAGATGACAACTCCTACATTCTGTCAGAAAGCTATGTCATACATAAGCTTGACAAACTTAGGAAAAGAGTGAATTTTCTTCCAGGGCCAAGGTGATCCTGATGAATGTCTCCAGTTCCCAACCTCACAAATGTGCACTAAGAACTCCTAAAGGGCAGCAATTAAAAGAGTGAATTTACCATTTGAAAATAAATTCAAATACTTAATATATGTTAAAATATGTTCTCAAGTACAAGGAACATTAGAAGGAATATGATGAGCTGTTTAGAATCTTACGTCTTTTTATATTTACTGTAATAAAGGATTCATTGTGCAAAGGTCTACAGATTCTGGCACGCTACAGCAATACTAGGAAATACTAATGCCAGATACATTTTACATCCATATTAGGCTGCAGAAAAAAGACTGGTTGAAGGGAACTGCAAATTAGGGTGTTGTTATTTTTTTTTTACTCAAGATTTTTACAAAATATCAGTGATGTTCTCTTCAGATTATAATGTGAGGTGCCAAATTGTGTATTTCTAAAATATTCTGGATGATTACAAGTACATAAATAATCCACAGTCAGTAAACCATCTAACTTGAAAATAAACTTAGTTAGAGATGCTTACGTGACTACAAATCCTGGGAGAGCCTTTTAGTTTCCCACTAAGATTTAGGATATATTTCAAAGCCTGTCATTCCAGAAAGTCTTTTGAAATGATAACCATATTTATTCTGGAATCTTTAAAAAGTCAATCATCTGCCATGCAACTGTATTCTCTATATAAGTCAACTAACAAATATAAAGATTATAAGTGCTCCTAAATAATGAACATTCACAAAAATAGCCTCTTGATAATAGTACAGTCAATTCCTATGTGTCTCACAAATCATTCAGCTCTGTGACCATTTGGACCCTCTACCTCCTCTCTTTCCCTATAGTTCCTATAGATGTATTTCCTTATATTTCCACTGCTTATTAATAATTCCACTACAGGTGAATAGGACAATAAAATGGATATAAATGGACCAGGGTCTGTTGAGGGAAGACAAATTACTTACTCAAATGAGGTTTGGCTTATTTGGGGATTTAAAATATTTGTGTTATTCCTATTTCTTGTTATCCCCCTTAATCACATTGGCCATGACAAGAGTGATAGATAATTTAGAGACAAATCTAATATACAGTTGAATAAAGATAGATTATTTGATGAGTTCTAGAGTTTTGCTCTAGCAATGTAGGTTTGGGTTACAGGAATTTACAGTTTTTATAGATTTATTAAGATAATGCTTAATAATATATGGGGATTTATAAATCATGTAATTAAGGAATATACAATCTGATCGCTGTGAATCATATAATACTACTACTTTTTTTTAAATCAACATTTCATATTGGCCACTAATCCTAAAATGTAGAGCAAGGAACATAATCCTAGTTTTTAAAAATGATAGCTTGCATCATATAATCTAAAGTATGTTTAGGGACAAAATTGGGGTAATGGTCAGATACTTCCCACCAAAAGCCTAGACAATGAAACTGTGGATCCTGGTGAGCTTGATGCCAACATTTCTGGCTTACCCAGTGAATGTATCCTCAAGACGTCTTCAGAGGATAATAAAGGATAAGCAGATGCCATTAAAGCAATGAAACGTGTAGCAATGAAGGTAAATCAGAACTGGGCTAATTACTACATTGATGATAGACCTTTTGTCATGCTGTACTTAAACTCACGAGCTGGGGAGAGGCAACTGTCATTGAAGAGTGATTCTTGTAGGTTTTTGTCACAAAACAAGAACATGAATCACATACTTTTCAATGAGTGTTAATCTTGAAAACCATGCATTCTTCTAATATTGATATTTCAAAATATTTGGGGCACCAACCGTGGGGAGAAACCATAGGTTCTGACTGTGGTTAAAAGCACCAGTGGTAAACACTGGAGAGGCCGGAAGGGCTAACACCATGACACATCTTGCTTCTGCTTTTTAGTTACATATTCATTCTACCCACTAAAGGCTGGCAATGACCCCAAGTTAAAAGAATGTTACCAGAAATAGTCACTAGTCACCAAATTCCTCCCCCACACACCCCAGCCACAGGCTCCAGCCCAAGGTAATATCCAGAGATGTTCTGGACAGCCCGCTGCTGAGTTATGGCATGCTAGTTATTGGCATGGATTCCGGGTGAGTGTTCCATAGCCGGGGACAGGGCAGTCCTGCGGTAACATTTCGGGAGGGTTTAAATCAAAGGGCCTTAGCATTGGAGCCAAGGCAACAGGATTCGCCAGCAAAGCCTGCAGTACATGGAATGTGCAAGCTGGTTTTCTGTCAGGAGACTGAGGTCCCTCTGCTAAGGTGGTAAGACTGTGTACTTGAATGGCATTCAAGAGTTTTAAATAGTGAAAAGAGGGCTCACTCCCATCAGGAGAGACTCTCAGAAGCCCGGGGAATGCCAATGGAAGTTGGGAATCGCCTGGAGACACCTAGTTCCATTTGGGCAGCACTGAGGGGGACTCCAGGGCAGTGCCAATGCCTTTATTCTGGTCCTGGGGACACTTTTTTTTTAAATCCTCACCTGAGGATATTTTTTCCATTGATTTTTAGAGAGAGTGGAAGGGAGAGGGAGAGACAGAGAGAAATACCAATGTGAGAGAGACACACTGATTGGTTGCCTCCCACAGGCCCCCATCCAGAGCTGGGAACCTGCAACTGAGGCACGTGCCCTTGATGGAAATCAAACCTGGGACCCTTCAGTCTACAGGCCGTCACTCTATCCACTGAGCCAAACCGGCCAGGGCCTGGGGCCACTTTTGATTTTGCTCTAGGATGCCCCAGAGTATTCCCAGAATGCCTCAGCGGGCCCCCACAGACTCTCTGTTGCTGTGGGAAGGGTGTGGTAAGACCTTCCTGGGAAAGCATCTGCCTATTGCAGTATTTCCTGATGTCCAGTGGGTAATCAATACATCTGAACTGAAAGGCAGCAGTAAGTAACTAAGTAGTAAAATGAGAGTTCTGAATATAATGCCATATTAATGCCTGTTTGGTGGGTCCTGGTTTGCCAGGACTTTGCTCTGTGTGACTGTTTTTCAGGGCTGGCTATGTAAAACTCAGCATACCTGAAGCGATGTAATGTCATCTAGTCAACTTAACTTTTGGGTACACAGTGCTTTCTGTCCTTGTTTTCTGCCTCTTCTCTCCACTTTTCGACTCTAAGCTGAAGTCTCTTATATCAACTTAACTTACATGAAAATAAAATAGAGAACCATAGGTATGAGTCTACAGGAGCTGAGCAGGGCTGTGGAGGACAGGACATCACTCATTCATAAGGTAGCTGGGAGTCAGAGCCAACTCCATGGCGCGCGCGCGCGCGCGCACACACACACACGTGCCTAGCATATGGCCTGGATTACAGTAGCATTTGATAAACATTTCTAGGATGAATGAGCAAACAAATAAGTTAACAGATGTCCACAACTTGGCATTGGGAGTCCTTGTCATGGGAGTTGGGTCTTCTTGAGGCCACCGTCCCCACTGGAACCGAGATAGGGGGTAGGAAGTGTGACAGGGACCAGTTCCTGGACTGGGGCATCAACACAGAATAAAACCAGGACAAGTGCCTGATTACCAAGGACAGAGAATTGCAAACCTGAAGACAGGTGGGCAGGGAGCTGTCGCTGCTGGGAGAGGTAACGGAGTAGTTTGCAATGCAAAAGGGTGTTGATAACATAAAAGCATAAAGGGGAGCAGTGCCTCTGAGTGTCCCCAGCTGTAGTTAATAACCAGAGTTGGAAACAGACCAGAGGAAATTTGCGTCCAAGGCTTTTCCTGGGACCTTTAAGATCACGGTTTATATCTTAAAAGAGTTCATTGTCACTGGGCTGTGCCGAAAACAACCTCTGCACTATCAGCCCAATTCCATCTCGGGAAACCTCAGGGAGATGTGTTCACATAAGAAGAGGAGAGGAACTGAACATGTCCCACAGTTGCCGTCGTTTCGCCTCCAAAGAACTGGCACGGTTAGGGAGCTGGGAGAATGGGGCGCTGCTGTCCTGCCATCCTGCTGCTGTCGCCAGGTCTGCCAGCCCATCCGCGGACCTTGCCGCTGGCCCCTCAGCTCCAGGCAGAGAGAAATGCTGAGCCCACGTGGGAGCAAAATGCCTCCACCACTGCTGACCTCAGTTCCCCTGGCATTTCCTTCTCCCCGAGAGCTGGAGCCGGTCAAGGAGAGCCATGCTTATAGCGTGAGTGTGAATCATTTCAATCCAAGAAGCCCACCAAGGTCTTTGCTGGATGAGTTCTTGTATTTCTCTGGGGCCATTTACCAGTCAGAGGGAGCATTGTTTTCGCAGGGGTTTGGGGTGTGAGAAAGCTCCAAGGTGAGGTCCCTCACTTAAACTGCCCTTCCTCCATGATGCGCTATCACTTTACTTTGATATTACTTGAAACTGTATTATCTGTTTTTCTCCTTTTTTTTTTTTTAAAGCCAAATCATATATAAACTCCATGAAAGGAAGGAGGAGGCCAGTGGGTGTCACCCAGGGTGATTTTGCTGTCCCTCTATGTCTGGAAATATTTTTGATTGTCACAACTGGGGAGGGGATGCTACTGGCGTCTTGTGGGTAGATGACAGGGACGCTGCTGAACATCCTACAATACATAGGGCAGCCCCACAACAAAGAAGAATTTGTCAGAATATCAATGTGCCCAGGTTAGAATCTCTGGTTTCTCTCTCCCGCTCCTAGTACATGCCTGGAAACTGGTCGGTGATCAATAAGCACGTATTAAAAACAAGAATAAACGTCTGAACAATTCTTCAAACCCATGTTCCACATGCGGAAATACACACTTTGTATTCATTGTGGGCACGAGTACCAGGCTTTTGTACACTGACAAATTAAGTAAACACACATGTTTACCCATTCAGGTGGTGGTGAGGTGCCCCCTCCAATCAACACATAATGACCTGAGCTCCCCCTGAGGATAAAGAACGGGGCCTGGGCAGGTCTTACCCAAGCGGCAGTCTACAGCGCCATCTACGAACATGATTTCTGGAGTTTGTCCACCTAGATTCCGACGCTCATCATTCACCAGGCAGTCAGTTAGCTGAACAGTGAGTGTCAGTTTCTTCATCTCTGACACGGGAATAATTAGAGCACCTGTCACAGGGGTGCTGGGAGGAGTGAACGAGGTGATGGTTAAAGTAGTTTAGCCAATGCAATGACTACTACCTAGTGAGCCCTCCGTAGATAGGAGCTGTTATGTACAAGACTGAGCTGCAACTTCACTCAGAACTGTGTGTGTGTGTGTGTGTGTGTGTGTGTGTGTGTGTGTGTGTGTAGTGGTGGGAAAGTCAGCAATGAAAGCACAGAAAACCTAGAGTCAGAGGAGGAGTTAATATTTATTGCCTTTTTTAAAAAAAATCATATGCAGCCGAAACCGGTTTGGCTCAGTGGATAGAGCGTCGGCCTGCGGACTCAAGGGTCCCAGGTTCAATTCCAGTCAAGGGCATGTACCTTGGTTGCGGGCACATCCCCAGTAGCGGGTGTGCAAGAGGCAGCTGATCGATGTTTCTCTCTCATCGATGTTTCTAACTCTCTATCCCTTTCTCTTCCTCTCTGTAAAAAATCAATAAAATATATTAAAAAAATCATATGCAGGTATTTTATTGTGTTCTGTATCCATTACCTCATCTAGTTCCCAGGGATAATCCTTAGCTAAAGAGGCTAAGTGCCTAATCAAAGGCCAGATGGCAGTGAGAATGGCCTTAGCTGCCTGGGACCTGCCTGAAAACGGGCAATCCCTGCTCTCCCCACCACAGCAGGGAGAGCGGCCCAGGCACACCTGACAGCGGCCAGCCCACAGGGAGACGCTTCTGAAGGCAGATTGACCTTCGCCGTGGAAATGCAGGCTTGGTGCATGCTCTCAACTGTTTTAACGACGCCAGCTCATTTCCCTTAAACTGATTCAATCTTAACAGACAACTCTCTGGTTCTATGTCCCTTCCTACATCAGCCTCCAGGTAAGCAATGGGCATTTAGCCCGTGAGAGCATCCTTGTAGCACGTGCATGTATCAGTACAGAATTTAATAAGCTGCTCTGTGGTTTTCTAAGTGCATCTCCGTGAATGGATATAGGAGTCTGTGATTGAGAGAGAACTGTCTATATCTGTAAGCAATGCTGTTCAGAAGAAAGATGGCCTGAGGGTTTGGGGAGGTAGGGGCTCAGATCTACTCGAATTTGTGGCCTAATGGAATCCGAGAGTCCCATAGAATGGCACTTTAATTAATTAATCAATCAATCAATCAATCAATCATACTTATACATGGGAAAAGTTCCCTCTTTGTATGTGGTCTCCTTTTAGGTACTTTCTTTTCCTTCTAATTCTGGTGGAAATGTATTATTTTTTCCTATAACTTCCCCTTCACAGGCAGCATTTTTTAGGCACCGGTGCCTTTACAGTTTGAAGGATCCGATAAGAGCTGCTCAGGGGGGTCCATGAACCACACCTCATTAAGTCCTGGTTGCCAAAGCAAATAGAAGAATATGCCACTGATAGCAGCAAGTGCTTGGGGCTGCGGATATGCTTAGTGTCTTAGCTTGTGGCACAATATTAGGATGCAATTCCGCCAATTTACTTTCTCTTGGAACAATGTGGGGGGAAAACATCAGCAGCTAAGTGAGCAGGGCGTTGTGTCAGGAAGCACGGCGTTGATTGGCTTAGAAGCCCAGCCTTCTTGCAGGCCACCAGCCAGCCAGCAGGTGCCAGCCACTCACATCCTTTCCTGGGCTGATTTCGGAAGAAATGACCTGGAAGTTGGGATCAATGGCAACGTCTCCCACTAAGCATCCACTGAACATCAGTTTCTCCTACAGCATTTCAAACCAGCATCAACAAAATCACTAAACTCATTTTAATCAACAGCAATCCTTTTAACTAACAAAGGCATAGCCTATGGCACAGACGTGACCTTGGTTTCTGTAACTGGATGACTTAAAAGCTGTGTGTGAGGAAGGAGATGCTTTAAAATAAGACAAGATACACTTGGAAAGTGATATTCTGTCCAGTGGTGCTCCTCAAAGTGTGGCCCATGAGTCCCCGGGGGTCCCCATGACTCTTTCAGGATATCCACAAGATCAACACTGTCTTCATGATAGTACCGACATGTCTCATGCTCTACTCATCACGCTATTATTGGCACTAATGGTGCAAGCACAATGGTGAGTAAAACTTTCAGCAGCTTAGTAACAACTGAGGGAGTTAGGTCAGACTGTGCTAGTAGTTTTTTTTACTATATTTTTAATAAAAGCATTTGCTTCACATAAGAGTGTCGTTGATGCAACAGTAAAAATGATTAATTGTTGATTATATTCCATCTCAATCCTCAAATAGATATATTTTTAAAATTTTGTGTGATGAAATGGGAAATACACATGAAGAATTTCTGCTGCACACCAAGGAGTGTGTGTGTGTGCGTGTGTGTGCGTGCGTGCGTGTGAGTGTGTGCGTGTGTGCGTGTGAGTATGTGTAAAGTACTTGCGCAACCGTCTGTGAGCCAGACTAGTTGTTTTCTCATGCCACACCACTTTAAGTGAAAGACTGACAGGCAAACCGTGGTTATTCAGGCTTGGGTATTTCACAAATATTTTTTTAAAAATGAACGAAGTGAGCTGCCACTTCCGGTAAAAGAAATGACAGATTTGTTGCCAGTGATAGACTCTTAATTATTGTTATTTATTTATTTAATTATTGTTAATAATTGCAGGTCGGACTGTCCTAAAGGAAAAAGAACACCTCATTTCATTGATTACAATGAAAGTAAACATTCACGTGCTTTAAATGGTGACTTGAAAACAATAGGAAATCTTTCATGAATTAAAATGAAGATTTCTGCATAAAAAATTTGGAATAGGCCGAAATTCCCTGACCAAATACTTTGCTTCGAAAGCTCTGGGATGAACAATGAGGGTCAGCTACGGTTGGCATATTCCACAGGAACAACATTTACTCGCAAAAATGCTGAATGATTTTTGAAACAGATGAGCAATCACACTGATAGAAAGAGTCTCTCTGACAGGGCACAAGAGTTCAAGCTGCGTTCTGGCATTTTCTGCAGAGGACTTTTTCCAAAACGACACTGGGGAACTGTGGCATCAGGCGCCGTGCCCAGAGCTGGGCAGGAACCTGCACACAGCAAGCAGCCCGTGTGCAGCCATCACACTAGACAGAGCCGAGGGGCAGGAGGGGCCGCTGCCGGCTTTCTAAGCGACCCCCCCACCCCCCCGAAATGCTCATTAACAAAGGGAACGCGGGCTTCCTGGGCGCGTAAGCAAGGTGGACCCCAAATGCCCCAAATGGACAAGCCACTTACGTCGGTGCCACCACACGAGCAGAGAGGAAAAGCAGGATGCCAAGTAACCTGCTTCTGATGCCAAGGGATTTATAAATCCGTCCTGTGAAGTTTGCAGAAATTCTACTTTCTTGCATTAAACACTTATTAGACTGAAAATGTTAGGAGACACACAAGATGATGCTGATTAATTCATTAGGATGGTGCAAAGTAGTCAGCAAAATACTACAATTCTGCAAACTGGAGGATGAATAAAAATCCACGTGAATGGGATTAAAACAACATAATGCAATGGTCATAGAGGATGGACTTCGAACTACAATGAAACATACGTTAAAATAAAATGCGCACAGCGGTGGCGCTCCCAATAGGAGTCTCGCTGACTCAACGCGGGGCTAACGCACCTGCCCCGCTGTGTTGATGTCATAGGAAGTCACCCCTGTGAGCTCCTCCAGGCACAGTCACGCTTGGGTGACGACCAAGTTTGGACGTGGGAGTCTTTGGTACACAGCCCAGGTGAGAAGCGTAAATTGGCTCCTGGTAGCTCATCTTCCAGGTAGTAAAAGCAGCATACTGGTGTCCAGTTGTAAAATCTGAACTCATGTTATCCTCATCGAAATCTTTGTTGCTGTTTTTCAACCTGATGAATCAGAAGAACTGTGCCAATTGATTATTTTGATGACAACTGTGTTGCCTTGAACACAACTAGTCACTCTCTGCTTCTTAAACTTATTTTCTTTTTTGCTTTGTGTTCTGCAACATCATTTCTTGACGGTTAAAGAGATGGGCTGCCTAGTCAGGCTGACCTCTTTCAAAAGCCAGCTTCATTACTAACTTGAAGTAAGTAATGGAACCTTTTGAATCTTAGCTTCTTCAATTGGAAAAATAGGGTTAATCATATCTCCCAAGTTATGTGAAGATGGAATAAAATGGTAACAATAAAATAACTCTTAACCCTTAGACAGGGCTTTCTGTGAGTCAGGCACTAATGTATGTGGGACATTAACTCGTGAGCCTTTACACCATGCCATAAGGTTGGTACTTTTATTCTCCCCACAGAGCTGACTTTCTGTGCTATCTGTGTCTTTAGGCACTCGGAAGCTTTATATTTACAATAAGTGATATTGTTATCCAGGGAATATGCAATTTTGAAATGCCAGAAGGTTACTGGAAATTCTCTTACAGGCAGTTCTTTGAAAAGGCATCAAGCAAGATTTATTTGGATCAATGAAAAAAAAATCTCGAAGAACATAATGCGATTTGAACGCGGTATATGTAGAAGCCAAGGGAAATGAGTCTTTCTCCCATAAGTGGACCACTGACCTTATGGCTAGCTTTCTTTATAAAATGGAATGTCCTGTCTACAACTCTTTATGGCAAAGAAGGTAAAAAGAAATCACTGTGTCACCAGAAGGTGTCACTCCCTTACCAAAACACTTGAAAACATTTCAGTAGAATTCATTTGGCACAGAGCTGTTTTACATCTTTTAACTTTCTGTTTTATTAAAAACGAGAGGCCCGGTGCACAAAATTTGTGCACTGGAGGGGGGGGGTGTCCCTCAGCCCAGCCTGCACCCTCTCCAATCTGGGATCCCTCCAGGCTATCCGACTGCTGGTATAGGCCCGATCCCTAAACCAGCAGTCAGACATCCCTCTCACAATCTGGGACTGCTGGCTCCCAACTGCTCGCCTGCCTGCCAGCCTGATCACTCCCTAACCACTCCCCTGCCAGCCTGATCGATGCCTAACTGCTCCCCTGCCGGCCCGATTGCCCCCACTGCCCTCACCTGCCAGCCTGATTGCCCTCCCCTGCTGGCCATGTTGTGGTGGCCATCTTGTACCACATGGGGGTGGCCATCTTGTGCAAGGGCGTGAGAGTCAATTTGCATATTACCTCTTTATTATATAGGATAAGACAATAGTTATCAGAGAAGAAATGTGTAAGAACGCTACATGTCCTTCATTAGAGCTAGAAGAATGACCTAAAGAAACGCCTGAGTATTTAATAGCCACTGTAGAAAGCATGATTCTTCTTAAAGGTTAGAATTTATATTCTTAGAACTAAGACATGGCCAGACAGAAGACGTATCAGAAACCCCCCAGGGTAACTAATGTTAGAAGACATGCTAGCATTATTGGAAAGCCACTAGTAATGAAGAAACAGGATGGAGTGTGGTAAGGAGAATCTTTATTCCTTCCCGGGCTGAGCACACATTCGAGAGAGAGAGGCTGGGCTGTGGTTGGAATTCCCACTCAGCACAGCTGCACTGGGACAGGCCAGGCTCTGCCTCCTTCCTTCGCAGACACAGGAAGCCGAGGGGGGGTGTCGTGTTCCAGGGGTGCAAAGGGCAGAGAACATGGTGCAGGGCGTTATACAGACGGCTGTGCAAAGCCTCAGAGTCACTGATTTGCAGCGATCGAAGAGGCCTTTGTCAGATACCATGTCCCTCCACGACCTCCATGACGTACTGGTGTCTGTGGACCTAAACTTAATGTCTCAAGTAGATATGTGGTCACTAATGAGGAGCAGGCAGCAGGGCAGGAAGCTGCTATGAAAGCCACGAGGGGCCTGGAAGGAGTGGTGCAGAGGGGCTGAGGGGCGCCGGGAGCATGAGCTCCCCTGGGCTGAAGAGGGCGGCGGGGTCGCAGCAGCGGGATAAGGGGGAGAAAACGCAGTTGGCACAGGACCCAGTGGGAGGATTTTTGGTTCCCCAACTGCCATATGTTCTCACACAAACATTCTTGGTCTCAAGGGTGAATTCGTTAGTTGGTTTTGACTAATTGAGTGAAAATAAACTTCAAGTCAGTTAAACCGTCGGCTTTCTTGCTGTGGTATTTTGAATGAGCTGCTAGGGTTTTTGAATGTCAGACCCATCTGTGCTTATAGACTTTTGCCCAGCAGGATTTAAGGGGATGTCTTTGTTCTAGTAATGGTGGACTTGTTTTGGTCTATCATTCCTACCCGGCTCCTCTAGGGACAACAGCGTACCCTGCGACTCGGTGGGAAGACATGAGTCCAGATAGTAATGTGACTTCAGGACAAAGTGATTCCTTTGCTTTGACACCATGAGCACGAATCTTTGACCACCTAGTTTACCAGCTACAGATAAATGTTCCCATATCTACGGTGAGACATTCTATGTAATAAAAGGGTAATATGCAAATAGACCGAATGGCAGAACAACCAGACAACCAATCAAAGTGTAATATGCTAATGATATGCTAAGGCTGCTCAACTGCTTGCTATTACGTGCACTGACCACCAGGGGCAGATGTTCCAATTGGTAGATTAGCTTGCTGCTGGGGTCTGGCCGATAGGGACTGAGTGAGATGGGCAGGACATGGCCTGGAGCCCTCCCGCAATCCATCCCTGGCCTGATCGTGCACTGGTAGCATCCCTCAGCCTGGCCTGCAACCTCTCACAACCAGGGACCCCTCGGGGGATGTCGGAAAAATGGTTTCAGCCCTATCCTACAGGCCACTCCCCTTGGGAAGGCACCGGACGCAGGGCTCATGGGTGGTGAGCGCTGCTGTGGCAGCGCGAGCCTCTCTCGATTGGAACTGATTGGGTGCGAGCCCGCAGTAGGCATAGTGGGGCCAGGATGGGTGGGAGCAGCATGTAGGAGCTGCAGGCCACCCAGAGGGACTCCACCTGTGCACGAATTCATGCACTGGGCCTCTAGTCCTTCATCAATAACTAACATCTCAGTATAAATCCTCATCAGCTATGCCCACATGCAAGACCCACAGGCTGTATCTGCACAGCTTATGGAAAAGGATGCCAGGCAGAGCAGACACCAGAGTCTTAAGAAAACGCAGCCACATTATAACCTCCTCATCACTGAGATCTCCTTCTATGCCGTGGGTGGAAATTGAACTGATCCGCCCTGCTTTTCTCTTCAGAAGGTCTTGGGGATTCCTCCCTGCAGTAAATGCTCTGCTGGTTGCTGGCAAGCTGTTGAGCCTCTCTCTTCTGCCGTCTTAAGTAAGCCAACCAGTGTGTAATTTCCAAAGATTTCATCCCTTCTTAAAAATTCTGCAAAATGAAGTGTTCTCTTTTTCAGCTAAAAGACACCTTATGAAGGTTCCTAAAATATCTGCAATCGGTCCTTTTGTATATAAATCTTTTCATGTGACATTTCCACTTCTGTGTGTCTCCTATTGTTTTAACAAATGCTGATCCATTGTATCTGTTTTGCATCTACTCCTTTGTGGTAGAGCAGGCCAATTAAATGGTTTCTTCTACATCTCAGTTACAATTTTCTACTGAACACTTTCTGTAAGATTAGGGTTGAATACATGCTCCTTAGTCCTCTCTATGCATCTAAGGTAATAACGTTGTACATCTGTCTGATGCTTTATAGATTCCAAACTGTTTAGATGAACTTTACACAAAACAGTTCCTCAGAAAAGTAGTAACTGTCAGACTCATCTTTTTACTGTGTCTTTCTAGCGGCTTTCCACGTGCCATACGCTGCTGGATAAACTACAGGGACTTCCTGTTCTTACTGGATCCAGTCTGGGTTCCTCATCTTGGCCTTCACGGTGCACCCCCATCCTACCCTTTTCTTATGCAAAGTCCTTCCATCGCTCCCTAAGAAGGCCTTCTGCTTCAGCCAGGCCAGCCTCCCCTCAGAAGGTCATGGGTCAGTGCAGACACTCTGTCTTCCTTCACTGTTTTCATTATTTCAGCTTTCCCCTTCTTCTGCTTCTGCAAATACTTCCAGCACCTCCCAGCCCCCCTCATGGTCCAGCTGCTCCCAGGTATCCTTTAATCTCTCCAGTTGATACCAACTTCTCCCTCCACGAAACTCTCAGGGACTTTCTGATTAGAGATCTTCTGTGTAAGCCTCATCTCCCCAAGGAGATGGTAAGTTCCTTGAAGGAAAGGACAATGCCGTATGTTTGTACTATTGCTCCATTTTATCTGAGGCTGTACGGGTGTATGTTACTGAAGAGGCTTCCCCCAGTGAAGTTAACTTCCCTCCCTGCTGATCTCTCACCCTGGACGCTGTTCAGTCAGCTAGGAAAGCATGCGTCTCAGCTGTTTCCCGCCATAGACTGTAAGCTCTCAATGAGTTGCGGGCCTGTCTCACTCATCTTTTTATCTCTCAGAGCACCTAACACTGCACTGTTTGTAAAAAGAATTTAACAATAGCTGCTAAAGAAATGTCTATTAAGTTTCAACTTTGTTTAACATGGCAGTATTCTCTGTAGTCCTTTTTTGAGGAACAAACATTTGCACAATGAAAAATGATTGTACTTGAAGAGGTTATATTGACATTTAGCATGAAAGAAAAATTGATGCTCTCCTAATTCATTTATTAAAAAATAATGTTAAAGTCTAAATTTAAATATAAATTAATCAGTTGTGTTATCAGACCATCATTATGTAAGCGGTATCTGTTATATAAAAAATGCAATAATAGGCATCAAACATAGTAAGTACTTTTTATTAGAAATGTTCATATGTCAATATGTTTGCTGTCTCAGCATAAGATTTTTAATCACTATTAATTACTTGATTTTAATATCTTTATGCATTAATATATCTGTTACTGGCAAAAGTAAAATGAAAATTATCTTCCCATTATAACATTCAATAAAACCTTATAAAAGAACCAATTAGGACTGATAAGCCCTTTTTTTTCTTGCTATCTTGAGTTAATTATGGTTCTATGTCCTTATTTATTTGTTTATTTATTTATTTTTGTTAATTCTCATCTGAGGATATTTTTCTATTTATCTTTTAGAGAGAGTAGAAGAGAGAGGTTAAGACAGAAAGAAACATCAATGTGAAAGAAACACATCGATTGGTTGCCTCCTGCATGTGCCCCAACCAGGGCCTGGGCGGGGAGGAGCCTGAAACCAAGGTATGTGCCCTTGACTGGAATCGAACCTGGGACCCTTTGATTTGCAGGCTGTCACTCTATCCACCGAGCCAAACCGGGTAGGGCCTATGTCTTTATTTAAAGGGGACAGAAATTTTGATGGACTCAGACATTGGTAAGAAAACTTTTCACTGGCCCTTTGAGTACTTTCCATTAAAATTCAGTTCAATGCTCTCTCTTCAGCTTAGCAAAAGCTCTGTCATGTTTTCTCCACTTAAGAACTTGAGTTGAAAATATGAGCATTTTCCTGTTAGGAAAGTGCTGTGTCTGTGTAAAGTTAAAATAGCTTCTGAGGATAATTTTCAACACATTTGGGAGAATTATGGCTTTAAAAATGCAACTTTCAGAAAACAACACTGATGCTTCCTTCAGTCATGTGACTGCATTTCTTGCTATACACAATGCCTCTCTCTCAGCATGTGCTTAATTCCTTGAACCATTAGCCTACTCTCAGTCTCTTTGCCTGGCCCGTGGCCGGAACACAGCATACTGCTTCCACATAACAGGTGCTCAAAAATATGTGTTGAGTAAATGAATGCATGAATTCATCGAAGGATATAAACACCTCGCCTTAGTCCCCTTATGTTCTTGTACCTGTACTCACTGTAGTGACTGGCTCTACACTGGTATGTCCTCCTAATATAACGGTGCCCATGAGCTCCTATGACTAATTAGTGAGAATGAGATGGAGAAGCAGGGGATCCAGAAAGATAAAGGCCTTTGTGCAAACAAGAACAAAAAGTTGTTGTCATACAAGTTCTCTTAGAAAAGGCCCTTCCATCTGCCAGAAAATTCTCTAAAATTCCGAGTCTAAGGACGATCCGGTATGAATGGAGGCCCCTTGGTTGCTGTTTGCTGCAGCTCCTGCAGAACCAAAATGGAAGTCCTGCCAAGTCCGTCTGTCTGGTTTTACTGGAGGCTCGGATTCTATTTCCTGAATCAGACTGCTGTTCCCTGTGCGGGGGAAGCTGCATCTTTCGGTCGTTGACCTTACACTGGCAGGGTGATCACCCCGGCAGCTCCAGGGCATTCCTGGGCAATGTGCCCCTGGGAGCTCTGGCCCCTGGTGGTCCTGTCCTGGGCCTGAGTATCTGGCCACGGTTTTTATCCCATGGTCATTTTTAAGAAAAAAAAACTTCATATTTTCAAGAGAGTCTGATGTTACCCGTATCATAATGTCCAAGTGGCGTTTTGGATTAAGCCAGTATGGCTTTCTGACAACAGTGCAAGTTGTTTTTTTGATGGTACAACACACTTGCTGAAAACATGGGTTGGCTGTAACATTTCTGCAGGCCTGTTTGATTTCTTTGCAAAGGATGCAGTGACAGTTCTTAACTTAGTTCTTTCTAAAAGTGTTTTCTTCTGAATGCATATTGTAATACATAACGGTCTTTAAGAAACCTTCAGCTCGGCCAGCATGGCCCAGTGGTTGAATGTTGACCTATGAACCAGGAGGTCACGGTTTGATTCCTGGTCAGGGCACATGCCCGGGTTGTGGGCTCAATCCCCAATGTGGGGCATGCAGGAGGCAGCCAATCAATGATTCTCTCTCATCATTGAAGTTTCTATCTTTCTATCTCTCTCCCTTCCTCTCTGGAATCAATAGAATATATATTCAGACACTATGTGATCATTTGTAGGAGTAAGAGCAGGAAATTCTTCTGGATCGAAGGCTAGCACTGTATCTACCTTCCCTTGATCAAGGAACAATAGCATATAAAATTTGCAATAAAATGCTGAAGTTTTTTTTAATGATTTCCATGAAATAGCCCCAAAGCAATTCCGTCACTTCAAACAGGTTTTTCTTTTTCATCATAATTTTTTAGGAAGTCATAGGCCAAACACAACAGCAATGTGCATCTTGGTTTGTAATAAGTAAGCAATACTGTTTTATGGATTTTCCTTTATAAGTCTGTTCTGGAATTTTAATCTAACAATTCCAATTTTCTTTTCTGAGTCTTCAAATTGTCCATTTCCATGTGAGCAATTGAAATATTTTCAAGGCTGTCCTATTTAAATGTGGTGTTTTAAAAATGCCCTTCCTTCCGAGTTCCCACTTGGCCGCCCTCTCTGAAAGCTGGTCACGTACCTGCTCTTTCTTTCCCATCAACAGGACCTCTCTCCAGCGGGGAGTTCCCTGGTGGCATGGAGCCATGCTGGCTTGGGATGGGATGCTGCAGACAAGATGAAACTGTCTTCCTTTCATTTTGAATGGCTATTCCCAGGTTCCCCCCGTCCCCCAATTTTGAAGTTTCTTCAGTGGACTCCAGAGCTCTCCCAGAGCTGCTTTAGTTGTGGATCTCTGACTATTACTGATCTTTGTGTGGGGGAAGGCCATCGTTTTGGTGATGTCAATCTGGCGAATTCTTCCCAATGTATCTTGAAGAAGCTCTTCCTTTTCCTCAACCCAAGTTACTAGTGTTCACTTGGTTCTTTCTCAGCCTTCTTTTCCTTTGGGTATAAATGACTTTCAAATCCATGTCTCTACACAAGACATTCCCTTCCCACCCCCCAACCCCCTCATTGATCCAACTGCCTAATGACATCGTTACATAGATATTCCACAAGAGCTCTGACTCAAAACTGCCAAAGCCATCGTGGTCATCCTTCCCATAGGAAAGCTTTTCCCACAATTCCTAGCATCATGAATGACATTATCACCTACCCTGTTGCCAGAGCCAGAATCTGGGAACCATCCCTGACATCTTGCTTTCCCTCCTGCTCCCCTGCAAATCTCTCAATCATATCGATTCCATTTCTGAAATCTCCTGGATGTGTCCTCGAGTTTTTCTCTGTCAATGCTATTATCACTGCGACTTACTTATTGGATTAGGTTCTAATGATTCTTGCGTGGGACGGTAGTGTATTGCCTCTGCTTTCTTCCTGGCGTGGTGTTCCTGCCCTCCAGCATTTCTTCAGGCTGTGGTGACGGTGATTTTTCTAACATTAAGACTGATTATACCATTGCCTGATCACAATGTTAGAGTTGTTTCTCATTGCCTCAGTATATATTTGAACCTCTTTTAGTCTTAAAGACCTTTTTTGTTTACCTAAATTTGAAGTGTATTTTAATATTGGTTTATAATATATGTTACTAGAATCTGGGCAAGTCTGTGCAAGGATTAATAAACATGTGTACACACATATACACATTCACATATTTTTTCTTTTCTTTATTTTTAATATATATTTTTAAGGTTGACAGGACCTTTTATATTTCTTCCTATTTGTCCAGTCTTATTGTGTACCACTTATTACAACATATTTTATGTTTTAGTAATACGAAACCATTTCAGTTACTTAAAAATATCATACTTACCTTCTAATAATTGTCAATAATGTTTACTCCTTCCAGAATATTATTTTGCATTCATTTTATACACACCTCCCCCAAATATGCCTATCAAACTTGGAGTTCCCTTTCAAGTTTCTGCTCATTTATCTTTCCCTTTATTACTCCTCTCTCTACTGTGCCTTTTGGGGCTTATGTTGTGGCATCTACATGATATAATGAAGATTTACTTATTTATATGTCTTTCCCCTACACTGTGAGCTCCCTGAAGACAAAGATTGCATCCATGAAACTCATACAATAATTGGTACATAGATGGTGAGTGAATGAAAAAAGAAATTAAAAAAATACAGATTATCTTCATCATCAATGGTCACTCATTTAAAAAAATGAATGAAATGATTTTATAAAAGTGAAAAATGCTAAATCATGATTGCAAGTAAAATTTTAAAATTCCTCAACATGACATTGATATAAAGCTCTCTCTTTATCCACAGCACAACGCTCTTAAAACATCAACGATATCATTTCCTAACAATGAAAACATTGGTCTAAACCTCCCAAAGTGACACAGACAGAAAGGACTAATCAAAAATGATTGAAAAACTGAGAGGACATACTTTTAGTCACAGAGTATGCCCGTCTGCTCCAGCCTGGGAAGGACCTTTCCAGTGGCCTGCTCTAGTGTCATGATCTGATACTACAACAGTGATTCATAGTCACCACTGACTTAAAATGCTTTACTGACCAATTTTCAATTCTTCTGTCCTGAGTTTTTCCTCATCATAAATGATTTCATGATACCGTGGTCAATAATCCAAAGCAAGATGAACTCCATAAAAGAAAGTAGCTTAGGCTGGCAAATCATTACTCTAAGGGCCAAAGAATGATTGTCATAAAAATTTAAAAAGCCCTGAGATGTAACGAAACAGAACCGGACTGGGTTTTACTCTTGGCCCTTGTGTTCTTGGACAAATTAATCTCTCTAGGCTGTGCTTTCCCCTTCCATAAAACAAACATAAAACTAGATTGATCTAGTCAGTAGGTGATGTCCAAGCCTGCTCCCGGCTCCGAAATGTGGTGATTCAGTGCTCTGGACCCAGTAAAACATTAGAAAATCATATGATCGAAGAGGAGGGGGAGGTGTGCAGAGGGGTGAGTTCTCATAAAACTATGCATACTAGTGTTTCAAAGTCATAAGACTCTAGCATGAAGGCTGACTCATTCTAATCGATTTACGTGCTGAGAACTCTCCCAGTCATAATTCATTTTCATAGGTACAATATCTTCATGTAGATTAATACATCTAGTGCTTCATAATTATAAGGCAAGAGCGAGACGCAATGTGGGGAAATGTTTACAGGTAGCTGAGCACGACTGAAAATGTCAAAGTGTAATAATATTTACTGATGAGTGTAAACGCTGTAAAATTAATGACAACGGCCTCTCTGTGTTTACCGCTCCTCCACACAGCTAATCACAGCCTGGGCAGAGGAGGCTCTCCCTGTTCTTTCATGTCTGCAGGGATGAGATGCCAAGGACTATGCTCGGGGTCTGAAGTGTCCCATTACTATACTTATACACGCCGTGCCCTTCAAGAACATGATTTTCCATGCCTTTTTCTTTGCTCAAAGAATGACATAGGTTCTGGAGAAAGACAGGGGCACCCATGAATCGAGATTTATAGACATCAACGCCCAAGACTGAAGGAAACTTCCAAGAACTTCACATCACCTTCTACCTGCTAAATTTTCATTAGAGGTGAAAAAACTGGCCTATAAAGTTGGAAAGGATTTAGCCTAGAGTAGAATGGTACTATTTCCTTAGTGTATATGAGATGTACACTAGGAGGGAAATGCTTCTGAGCAAATAAAACACACCAGTTCCCTCCAAGAATTGTTAAGATGGAAAAGAAGGAATTTTAACAGGTTGAGATTTATTATTATGAATTATATATTTTTGAAGCATATTTTATATATGCTTTGTAGAAAATGTGTATAATACAGGAGATTACCTAGAAGAAAATAATCTCCTATATTTCAAGATTTAGAGATATCTGTAATTAATGTTTTCTTCTAGGGTTTTTCTATTAATATATCTACATAATCATGGTTAACTGCTCAATTTTTTGTCCTCATTGTCATTGTTACATTATAACATCAGCATTTCCCCAAATCATTAATACTTTTCATAGACATCATTCTACTATGTGCAATATGCTGAGCTCATAAATTCTTCACAAGGATTATCTCATGGAACCTGTTCATCAATCATTTAACAGATGAGAATAAAATGTCAAAGAAGTTAACCCAACATCACACAGTTTACAATTAAGATATTTGACTCAGCTCATGAAAGAAATATACAACGAGCTTAAATGCATATAAGACCACGTAATATTTTATTGAGTACTAGTGGCCCGGTGCCCTTTCTCTATAATAGAAGTGTCAACAAAAACAACCAAATTCATGATCGACAATGACAGATCTAAACACATGCGTGCAATTGGTGCCAGCGAGAGCTTTATATGTATCGTGCATGCGCGAGTCAACGTTTATTTTTAAATTGCCAGTGCGTGTCATATGTGCCGGCCCGTCAGTCGGTCGGATGGTCGGATGTACGTACGATCAGTCACTTAGCCTTTTATATATATAGATAGATATTTACCAGAGTTTTCTTAACTATTCCTCTTTTGAAAGCGCGTTATTATTCGTGTCATCCATTCCATTGGACCTATCCATTTTTTAAATGTAATGAAAGCAGCCTATCCACGCCACTGGTACCACAGAGACAACTGAGCATGCTCCATGCCTCAAAACAGCTCTGTGCGATCATCTCAACAGTGAGGAAATGCTGGGCCATGCTTTCCTTTTCTCTCAACACATTGTTTCAGAGAATCTATGAGGCACATCTGAGGAGTATCAGCAAGAGTCCTGGATTAAAAATCAGGAGACCTGGGTTTTAGACTGACAATTAGACTGATTTTTTCCTGGTGTTTGACAGCTACTTAATCACCCCAGCCTCAGTCTCCTGGATGTCAGACTTCCACGAGGAAACACCAGCCCCTAGGAGTGATGGTTAGTCTAACTCAGTGGTCGGCAAACCGCGGCTCGCGAGCCACATGTGGCTCTTTGGCCCCTTGAGTGTGGCTCTTCCACAAAATACCACGTGCGGGCGCGCACGTACAGTGCGATTGAAGGAGTACCCTAATTATGTTAATAACAACGTACCTACCTATATAGTTTAAGTCTAAAAAATTTGGCTCTCAAAAGAAATTTCAATCGTTGTACTGTTGATATTTGGCTCTGTTGACTAATGAGTTTGCCGACCACTGGTCTAACTCATCCACTTCTCATAAGACAGCTTCCCAGGCAAGCTCTTCTCTAGCCGACAGAAACCTCCTCACGTACTTGGCCAATAGCCTTGCTGCTAGAATAGGACAAAACAATGACATAAACACATTGTAATCAAGCGTGACCTTATTGCTTAACTATTCTGTCAAGAGTCCTCGGATACAAACTCCAAGAAAGTTAAAACTTGCTCAGAATGAAAGTCAATAAAGTTAATGTGACCTGACTGATAACAATAAATATAGACTCTGAGCAAAATTGGAGTGTGGATAAAAGAACAGCATCAAGTTCTTTGGGGAAAACAGATTTCAAATGCACCTAGGGAATGTTATTGTTTTCTGAGCAGTCTCTTTTAAAACATATATTTTTATTGATTTCATAGAGGAAGGGAGAGGGAGAGAGAGAGATAGAAAAACATCAATGATGAGAATCATTGATCAGCTGCCTCCAGCATGCCCCCTAGTGGGGATCGAGCCCAGAACCCAGGCATGTGCCTTGACCACACTCAACCACTAAGCCACACTGGCTGGGCTCTGAGCAGTCTTGTTAGTTATACCTCATGGCTTAAGATTCACTTCTTATTTTCAATATTAAAAACATACAAGAGCCCTAGCTGGTTTGGCTCAGTGGATAGAGCGTCAGCCTGTGGACTGAAGGGTTTCAGGTTCGATTCCGGCCAAGGGCACATGCCCGGGGTTGCCAGCTCAATCCCCAGTAGGGGGCGTGCAGAAGGTAGCCAATCAATGATTCTCTTTCATCATTGATGTTTCTCTCTCTCTCCCTCCCCTCTCCCTTCCTCTCTGAAATCAATAAAATATATTTAAAAAAATAAAAATAAAAACATACAAGATAGTGCAAAGTACTGTTCAACAAATACTATGATCTGCTCCATGATGAAAAACAGTAGACCACTAGGTCAGACACCACAATCAGGGAAGCGTGAATTACCCTAATGACATAGACGAGTGTTATTATGAAAAAGGAAGTAAATTGGGCTTTGCTCCAGTATGATTAAAGGCAGATTTTCAAGAAAATAATTATATCGAGCATTGGAAATTAATCATTACTACAAGTTAGCATTCAATTTAGCTCTAAGAATCTAGGCAGTCAAAAAAAAAAAAAAAAAGGAAATTGATAGATCACATAGTTTTCCACATAAAATAAAGAAATCCTACAAGTTTATCTTAGAGATAAAACTTTTTCCTGCCACAAATTCCTCTGAGAATTGTGTGGACTAGCTCTTTATTCTGAAGATAACAAGTAACATTTAGCACAATGTTACTGCACTTATTCAAAGTCATTCTTTATTTTTCCAAAGTGTGATGCATTATGGTAAATTTCAACAGTACTCAAGGGCACAAAATTAAACATTTACTCAGCGATTATGTTGTATGTATATGGAGGGGGAAGGGAAGAGTTAAGACGTGAGCTCTAGGCATGTGACTCAGTTCACAGAGCACTCACAGAAGATGCCTGGCATAGTCTCAGCACAGCCAATTCAAGGTTAAGTCTTTTGACAGCGGCTAGAAGTGCCAATATTCTGTGTGGTTGACTGAAGAAAGATCTATGTGCTTAAATAGCAGGCAAAACGGCAGCAGAGGTGACATCCTTGAAAACATTAAGAAGCCTGACACAGATGGTCACTCTAATCCACAAACAAGTGGATACACTTTTTCTCAAGAAGAGAAAATAAACTTCTGAATCTGCTCTTGTCATCTTATCAATTCCTTAAAGCATGGGAAAAACAGTTTGGTCTAGAAATTTTTATGGGCTGTTCTCACTATTACACTACCCAAATCCCCCAAAGGACCTAAGAAATACCTTTGTCAAATATCTGACTATATGAGTGGAAAGACATAATGATGAGCCTCTAGGGCAAACTCATTAGTCAACAGAGCCAAATATCAACAGTACAACGATTGAAATTTCTTTTGAGAGCCAAATTTTTTAAACTTAAACTTCTTCTAATGCCACTTCTTCAAAATAGACTCGCCCAGGCCGTGGTATTTTGTGGAAGAGCCACACTCAAGGGGCCAAAGAGCTGCATGTGGCTCTCGAGCCACAGTTTGCCGACAATGGCTCTAGGGCATTAAATGCTTCAAGCAGAAAGAAGAAACTGGTCTAGTTTAGTATTGTTCATTTGAATACTAGAGGATATGCAATTTATTTATTTTTAAAATATTTTTATTGATTTTAGAGAGGAAGGGAGAGGGAGAGAGAGTTAGAAACATCAAAGATGAGAGAGAATCATTGATCGGCTGCCTCCTGAGCACCCCGCACTGGGGATCGAGCCCACAACCCAGGCATGTGCCCTGACCTGGAATCGAACTGTGAGCCATGCCAGCCGGGAGCATTTTATTTTTAGTATTGCTAATGTAAAGTCTTTCTTCCTGGCAGCAATTTATAAAAGACGTAGCTACATATGAAGGCCACTCTTGATCCTGACAGCACACTATGTCATCATCATCGCTCCTATATTTCTGGAGGCTTGGGCACATGAGCATATCTCCAATTTACCTAAATACTAATCCAGTTGTTGATGTCACAACACTTTTTATAGGATTTAAAATTGAAACTGAATCTGTCAAAATAGCATAATGCTTGAACAGCTTCATCAAGAATTAGGGATGCTTTCTGGGTTCTCATTAACTGGCATCATAGTCACTTAAGATTCAAATCATAGGAATTTAGAGTCATAGACACTTTTAGATTAAGCACTGCTCTAGACCACCAGTTCACATTTCACTATTTATTATACGGAGCTACCTGAAAATAAACTTCCTCACTGAGTATCAAAATGGTACCTCCGGTACCTCTCTGGAATTCTGTATCTTCTGACCTGCTGATGCCGGAGAAGGTGGACTTTGTCTGTCAGTGCAGAAATGTCCAGCAAAGCTCAGAACTGGGAGCACTTATGGGAGACGGCCACAGGTGCTCTGAGCAGAGCTAGGAGGGACCCTGCAGGACAAAGGACTCTGTGGGAAGAGTCCTGACTACAGCACCGAACATTCCCCATCTCTCCTAGTACGTGTCCACAATACTGCACAAGGGCGGCAACTATGAGAAACGACGAAGTGTCCTCTCTTTATAGAAGCATTACTTAGGATGTTCATTTGGAACCAGGCTAGAGTTTATGCAGCTTAGATCAAATACATTTTTAAAAATTAAGCTTAAAAAAGATGGGAAGCTCCTCTTCCCAGGGGCCAAAATAACTGTCATAGAATCAGGTAAATCTTCCAACGTTTTATGAGCAGACGATTGCAGTATCCTCTCTCCTCTCTGCCTCTATTCTCGTCGTCTTTAAAATCACTGTCCAGAGTGGTCAAGCTTCCTAAAACACATTTCCTGCAATTCTTAGCACCTACACCTGCTTCTCCAGCAAGGGAAGTTTGTAATCAGAGGACATGCTAAAGGACGCCTTCAGTGTGTTGGGAGAATGAGAAGCTATTGGATTGACATGGTGTATCTTTTAGAAAATGTAGGAAAAAGTTATTATGGGGTAAAATGTCAATACATTATAATTTCATATACATGGCAGGCCATTTTGAACCCCAGCTCTAGACTCTCACGTGGGTATGCATTTATTCTTTTTCAGCTTTGCTTCCTTTGGGTGAGGGGTTTGGATTTCGGAAGCACTAAGTACCCTAAGGAAGAGAGAACAAACCACTCAGAATCACATAAAGAGCCTTCCATGTCGGGGTACCTATGTACCTCTCCAAACTCACCGCCTTGCACTCTAGCCTCAAACTAGAAACATCAAACTGTTGATCATGCCTCCTACACACACCACCCAGTTTCCTACCTGTGCTCATTCTAGTCCTTCAAGCTTGACTGTCTTCCCACTTTTTTTCTTTTCCTAGGTAACCCCCACTCATCTAGCAAAACCTGATTCAGTTGTCACCTCCTTCGGGACATCTCTGGGCACTTTAATATTCTATGACATCATATATTATGACTAAACTATCACCATAAGTACCTGTCTCCTGGGCACTTCTCAAAGACAGGGGCTTAGCTAAGTGTAGGTCATTTAAAACGTCAAATACAGGGTCTCACTCCGAGATTTAGGAAGGTCTTGCTCTAATACATAGGTGGTGGATCATGTAATTTTGAGATGAGTTTTGGTTATGAAATGCTTATAAAAAACAAGCACATGATTATTTTCTCTTTTATTTGTTGTGAATTTTTTTGTTGTAAAGTAATGAAAGAACAGAGCAAATTAAACTTGATTTCTTTCATTTTTTATTTTGAGAATATATGCTCTTGTATAAGCTATAAGACTATCTAGACTTTATTACACAATATTTAAATTTGTTATCCTAAAGTTTCAACTATTCATGGATTCCTAAAGAATTGAAGTTAAAAAAAAAATCTGAGAGCCCTCCAGTGGTCAAAATAATATATGCAAATAGTCACAGTTATTTACTCAATATTCCTCCCTCCAAAGAACTTAAAATATTTCATTCTTCTTTTTAGAAAAATGCATGCTTTGATTATTTTCTTATAACACTATCATTTTACATAATTTTTTTCGCAACACAAGGAAGCAGATGTTTATCCAAATCATTCAAGTAAACCACAGAAAACAGCAGCCCAAACCACCCACTTATCAATGAGAGATTCTGAGAAGTTGCTAGAGTTAAATCACAGAAGGGCAATCCTAAATCTTGTCCAGATAGGAGTCATTTAATCCCTTCCGTTGCAGCTATTGATCGAAACGTGGCTCTATGGTAAAACCACTCAAGATGAAGAAAGGATCCAGGCAACCCTTGCGGTGGCTCTGAAGCACAGAGATGGACTTTAATGTGTACATGCGTAGACTTGTAAAAGCACAGTGCGTGCCTGTGTGTGTGTGTGTGTGTGTGTGTGTGTGTATGTGTGCGTGCGCGTGCGTGTGTGTCTCTAAACTGTAATGTTAATGGTTTGCATAAGAGATGAGTTGGCTTCTCTTTCAGGAAATGCATATCTTACCACGCCAGGCAGCAGCCCTGAGGTTTGCTTCACCTCTTTTCATCAGATTACCAGCGCTGTTTTGGCAGGAAGCCCCGAGGAATGCCTCTGCCTTGAAAGTTACCAAGCGCTAACACTTACCCCGATTCGGCAACACTGATTGGTGAGCGTGTTGTTTGTTTTAATTAAATTCTGATGCGACCTTATTAAAAAGGAAAGCTTGTTTTAAAAACGTCCCCCCCGCCCCCGCATTTAGATTCAGACAGGATTAAGATTCCTTTTTTGCAAACATAAACTAATATACTCAATTATCATATTCTAAAATCTTTATAGACTACCCCCCAAATCCATATTTATTTATGTTAAAAAGTTAGCAACATCAGAGGAAAATGCTCAGGAAAAAAATGTATGCCCTATAATCTAATTCCTTACTGATATAGTTTTTGCTTATTTTTTAAATGTTTTAGACAGAAAGCAAATGTCCGTCAGTTTTCCCTTATGCAGAGTAAGGTATGCAGACTTACCAATGTAACCAATGTTCTCAAGCTTTAAAAACAAGTCAAGTTCAGTTAGTGTCTGAGAATGACCTTCAAGAAACGCAGCGGACCGCAAGCAGTGTGAAGGTCATCCTCAGAAAGCACCCTCTCAGGGGGTGAGGGAGTGCCCGAGACGGAGTGGGCATCTCTGGGAGGCCCTGGGGTGCCATCGAGGAGGCTGAAGCAGTAACCTGCCCTTGCACAAGGAGAAAGACAGTGTAGCTGCCCGCCAGAACCCTCTGCCTCATTAAGTTAAGCACTTCCCTGGCGTCATTCTAAAGAAGAGGCTGTGGTACCGGAAATCGGAGTAACTGGGAGTTACATGCTGGTGTCTGCTCAATGGCTGCGCGGGATATTTCTCAGCGTTCCAAATGCTATAGGGGCCAGGCGGCTCCCGAAGGCAGATGTCATGGCCACACAGTTTGGCAAACTGGAGGTAGAGGTGGAGTCCTGGGGTGTGGTTATTCTAAGAATCCCAAAGGGGCTAGCGACCCTGCAGCGCTGGGGAGGGGCCTGCAGAGCCTCCTGCAATCATTTTAGAGGTGCTGCTGCAGTCCTCACGGCTTCTGGACGTGAATAGGACCCGAGGGAAAATATGGACAGAAATCAGAGGAAAATGTATGCTAAGAAGTTGTGCTACCCACACCTTTAATTGAATGATTTCTCTTTCTATGATGCACAGAGAAGCTGTATTTCCAAACTACTTTTCTTTTGAAGATAATGTATTGGTTTATGCCTCACTTTTATTTATTTTATTTTTTTAAGATATATTTTTATTAATTTCAGAGAGAAAGGGAGAGGGAGAGAGAGAGATAGAAACATCAATGATGAGAGAGAATTATTGATCGGCTGCCTCCTGCATGCCCCACAATGGGGATCGAGCCCACAACCCAGGTATGTGCCCTGACTGGGAATCGAACTGTGCCCTCCTGGTTCATAGGTCGGCATTCTGGGTTATGCATTACTTTTAAAATGGAGGAGAAATTAAATGTTCTGATAAATGAAAAGCGAAATAAAATTGTCAGTGGGCAAGGTGATGCAAGTAGACATGCTCCCTGTCACACCTAAGCACCCTGATGCCTGTAACTGAACCTAAGAGCTAGGATTGTCTTCGAATAGATCACCAACAGAGAAAAGTTAATGGGACAACTGGTTCATTTTAAGTGGTCACAGCACTTAATGGAATATAATGCCCACTCTAAAGGAAAAACTGGACATTTTATTCTCGTTAGTCTAATACCCTTCTTACACAGAAAAATTCCCATAGGTGGTAGCTTTAGTAGGGTATCTTTTGAAATCTAACATATTCTTTTTCTATTTAAACTTCAAAATTGTTTACCTTAAAGGAGCTGAACAAAAAAAGAAGTCAAGAAATAAATAGATGTTAAGTTGAAGATGACTTTTCTCTTCACAAGGCCTTCATAAAGAAAGGCTAACTAAGTCTAGTGAATTAATAATATATACTCACATTATAAAATGGAATACTAGTTTTAGAGTTTCAAATGAAATGGGCAAAAGTACAAATCCCTTTTGAATTCTGGGTTCTGGTGAACACAGCCAATTTCCTTATCTGTGACTGTATCACAAGTCATATGCCTGAATAAAATTGAGCAAATATTATTGAATGCCCTATCAGTTTACAATTTGATTTCTGTTGGTATTTAAAATCAATGATATTTATCAAGGGAATACAAAGTGCCCAAAACTAAAGATATTTTTAAAGGTCCTTTAAAGTTCTGAGCTTTATGTTCTCAAAGTATTACATGAGCTACGACATTATCAGACTTTTAATTATTAATACAATAAACAAGGGGGTAATTTAAAACCAGAATTTACTGAGTGTGTTAAAATGTGCATAAAAAGAGGATATGTGTGTGTGTGTGTGTATTATATATATATTAATGTATTATGTTTATATATTCTAATTATATATATATTCAAAATAGCTTGAGAGAAACGGGGTTAAAGAGAATCATACACATTTCTTTAGTGTAACATTTTAAGAATCCTTAATGCTAATGGTCACCTAAATCTCCAAGTGAGGAATATAGTATACAGTGATGCTCAAATTCATCCCATCCAGGATCCTCATCTTTTTCTCTTCCATATAGAATTTCCTAGAATTATTGCTCCCAAGAGCATAAATTGGATTTGCTGACTTAAATTAAACCCAAAAGACCTTAAAATATTCACTTAATAATTTTTCAACTTTTAAGTGTTTCATTGTTTGAATTCCCCAGTTATACCTTGTTAGTACTTAAAGCTAAATACAAAGCAAAAAGAGACTATCAGAGTGATGGAAATGATACTCAAAACTATGCATTTTTAGTCCCTAATATAGACCACCATTCCTCTGTAGCATTTTTTTAAAGCCCCATCCTCTTACTTCGCCTTCTGGAAAAAGTGGGGGCTGGGATTAGAATTGCATTCAATTACCCTTTTCTCCATTTCTCTGCTCCACACGATCAGTTCCTAGAGATGGGAAAGAGTTAATGTTTTACATTTGCTCTCTCCAGTCTAGAGGAATTGCCCTATCCACGGCTCTTTTCCCTTCCCCAGCTGTGAGCAGGTAAATATGAGGACAGGTAAAATGGCAGGATTCCCAAGGACTGGAAACGCTGACAGAAAGGTCACAAACACTGGAAATGGGGAAGACTTAGCGAGCCAAAACGTCTCCCGTGCGGATGAGAGTCAAAGGATGTTAGTAGACAAAGAACCCTGGCATCAGATGGCAGGTAGCCTGCCTCCATGTTACCAAGTATGGACCAATCACTGCTGACAGGTGAAGCCTACATCTGTGTCCTTCTGGGGGTCTGGAGCGGCTGTCATCCATTAGTGTGGAATCCATTCGAATTTGTTGTAAATATGTCAGCCCGGTCTCTTTCCCAGGCATGTGCTAGGATTGTATTCCTCACCCAAATAAAATCAGATGTAAGCTTTGGCCGAGGAAATGAGAGTGTAAGGACTATTTCCAGAGCAAAGCAAGAATGTAGAGAAGGCCCTCCAGCCAACCCAGGATGGATAATTTGCACGAGTGAAAGGGAAACCTTGTTTTTTAGAAGCCACTGAGACTCAGGGGTTGTTTGTCACCCCAGGAATCCACACGTAGTATATCGGGAATACTTCAGATGTCTGCATCTTACTTTTACCTTATATACAAGAAAATAACATATGTCTCCTCTGCAAAATAGTGGGAAACGCTGGATGCATCTTAGAAAAGAACCTACAACTTATCTGAAGTGTTAAAAACAACATCTTTTGATGAGTAAATGTGTTTCTACAAATGTGTAGTAATGAACAGTCTAAGACTAGGAAGTTCAAATGCATTAAAAGATAAATTTTGCTCAAAATTAACTACATCTTTTAATAAAATTTGTTAAGGCATTTATATTCTTGAACTATGATTAATTCAGTGAATTCATTCTTTCAGCACTCACAAATTTGTGTGCTACTACATTACATAGGAATGGAGTCCAGAAAGTAATATGAAACTAAATAAGAAATAATAAGAATAACTCTATCGCTCTCTTTAAAATACATGGAGCTTAACAAAGTTTCATGACTCAGGGTGTCTGAGTCATCTTCACATTGTATATATTTTGCAAGAATGCAAAGTCCAGCTTTATTTATGCAAATAAGTATACTTCTATTTTATATTAAGATACAATTCAATCTCCTACGTGACAATGACACATGTTCTACTTAACTTATTTTTTTAATTAGTCCAGGGATCTTTAAGCTATTTTATAAGGAAAACAGTACCTGCTAAAAATGAGATTTAAAGTAATTAAGTAATCCCAAGACTATTCTAAAGCTTGGCTTGCTGAGAGGATAACACTAATTATTGAGGCAAGGCAAAGTGATGTTTTAAACAAGTGTGGAGATTAGCAAAAATAATTAAGAATATAAATGAAATAATAATATAAATACATTTAAAAATTAAATCCATTGTTTTAATATGGCAAACTCCAGTGTCAGTGTACTGTGAAGGGGGATAAAGAAATAATTTCATTGTCTAGCACAGTTAAGGCACAGGGCAGGAGCTTGATACCAATTTGTTGAATTAATGAGACAAATTAGCTTAGCTACTTGGAAACTACAATTTAAAATCAGCCCGTCTTCAAGAGCTAGTACTAATTTCTTTTAACAATGAGGAAAAATAGGAAAGACCAATATTATATTTTCACATTTTGTGGCGTATTCTGGGTTCTCATCTAAATATTGCCTTTGAATATTTGATTATATTCAAAATAAATTTTTACCTTTTTGTCTTTGTATCTGATTCCTATATGAGAAAAAAGTATAAGCCAAAGCAAAGTTTCTTCTTTTTCTAAAACTCTGGAGTTGGCATAACAAAGGCTTACAATAAATGGGTGAGAAAGCTGTAAGTGATCTGAGGAATATAAAATTAAATACCTTTAGGATTAATAAGCTGTCTTTCGCTTGGTTCCCACCAACTATATTCAATTTTTAAAAAGGAAATGCAGGATTTATTTTAACTTAAAATAGCAAAACGAGATTATCTTGCTCATCAAGGCCTTAAAAATTTTGAGAAAAAAATGTCCGCCAATTTTAGAATTAAGGCCATGATGTCATAGCACAGAAGCAATCACCTGCTTTCCTTCAAGCACCTTGCTGTGATCTGAAAACACCCCAGTGTGCTCTGATGTTTCAGAGTTGGACCGTGGGCAATGGGACCATTTTAATTTGGTTGCGTTGCACTGACTTTTTCATTTGTGCTATCTGACAGGCCAGCAGAGGACATGTGGCTCAGGCGGACTAGAAAATCCCGAACGAGAAAGAGGCCTCAGCCTCATTTTGTGGAACCCCAGCCTGCGGTCACCCTATCCAGCACAACAGGAGGCAGCCGCACCGGAGGGCGAGGCAGCAGGCCAACCATAACAAGGGCCGCTTACAGCCCACAGCCTCAGAGGCCGGCGCTACTCGGCTTGAAGGACAACGACTCCATCTAATCAGACTAGAACACTTACATCCCCCGGCCTCTGCCCCTTGCGGTTTTGGTGCATAAAATTCAACCCCAAGGACAGCGGAGGCTGAGTCCTAACCTTCTCCGGTCGTGGCTCCATCCCCCCCATTCCCTCTAATAAACTCCCCTCTTACTTGCTCGCTGTGTCCACCTAATCCCTTGAGCGTCTCCAATCTTACACTCTTCAGCATTATGGACCAGATCTGTTGAAACGTGTCAGTTTTCCAAACTCTATGACTTTCTTTTTTATTATGAATCTCTGAAAATATATAGCTAATTTATCATATGTAAACGTCTATCATTTCTTTTAAAAATGTTTTCATTGATTTTTTAGAGAGGAAAGGAAAGGAGGGGGGGAGAGAGAGAGAGAGAGAGAAGAGAGAGAGAGAGAGAGAGAGAGAGAGAGAGAGAGAGAGATCAATGTGAGAGCAAAACATAGATAGGCTGCTTCCTGCACACCCTCTGCAGGGGATGGAGCTCACAGCGGGGCAGGCGCCCAGACTGGGAATCACACTGGCAACCTTAGGTGCAGGGATGACGCCCAACCAGCTGAGGCACCTGGGCCAGGCTATGGTCTCTTTTGCCATCACAGTTGAGTTACACAGTCTCATTTGGCAAAAATGGAAATAGATAACCTCCTCCTCCAGAAAACTGCAATGACCAAACGCATTTTCAACTAGCTCTAGTTGATACAGAGGGCCATTAATGACTGCTCTTCTTGGCAAAGGGTCTCAAGTCAAAGAATCATGATGTTTAGAAAGAAAAAGAATGAAGTAAAAGAGGAACGGCTGAGGAAAAACTTCCTCAAATTGTCATTTGTTCATTCCTTAAACGCATTTCGAATGCTTTCTATGTCAATGACTGAGAATACAAAAATGAGTAAGACACGATTCCTGCCATCAGGGGTTCCCAGAATGGGGGAGAGCTATACAGTTAACGAAAGCACGGTGAAGGTGACTTATGAGATCCACCTTGAAGAAGAAGGATTTTCCCACAAAGAAGATGAAAAATGGGCATTCTGGAAGGAAAAGTTGCTAGCCTAGCACAGAGGTATGACAGTGTACAGAATATTCTGGAGGCAGCAATCATGTGCCAGTAAAGTGTTGGTGATGACCAGGGAAGTGGAGATGAGGCCAGAGAAACAGGCCGAGGCTTTGTGGCAGGCCTTTAAGGCACACTAAGGGGCTTACTCTGGAGGGAATGGTGAGCCACTAGAGCTTTTAAGTAGGGGAGCAATTCATTCATGCCCATGGTTTTTAGAAGATAGGTGTGACTTTTAAAACAAGCGTGGAGATTAGCACAAATAATCCTAGTGTGGGAGATGTGTTGTGGGGGGGTGGGGTGGGGTGGGGAGGGTAGAGTCAGGTTTACAACTGGACGGCCACAGTAATACCCAAGTGAGATGACAAAGACCTGAAGTAGAGCAATTGCAAAGAGGATGGAAAGAAAGGAATTTCTTTAAGGTAGTTCCTTAAATGTGGTGATACTGTATATAGGCCAAGAGAAAGCAGGAGGAGTCAAGGTCAACAGCTGAGAGTGATGGCAGTGGGGTGGATTAGAGAGACTAAAGAGATTACTACGGAGAGGGGCCAGCTAGGGACAAATGAAAGGGCTGTTAAGTATTGCTGACAGCTCAAATAAGGTTGGAAAACATGAATCTTCCAATCGGCACGCATTTGCAAATTTCTCCAAAATGCCTAAACAGATCAGATAAAAACTAAAATTAATCAGAAAAACTCCCTGAAGTCATCAATGGTATCAGCAGACTGCCTGATATCTTCTCTAGAATGAGGAGTGTAAGAAGAAAAAAAAAAAAAGATTATAAAAGCAGCAGAGCGAATTTCCATTTCTGGTAACAGTAATGAAATGATTTGGACTGATACTCCCACTCAAGTAACTAAACATATCTCAAGTGTGAAAACGGCGAAGAGTTAATGAGAAGGTGGAGACTTCACACAGGGAAGCTGAAAAGACCAGATCCCAGAGCGGCACGCTCCTCTTTGGAAGCTTTGCTCTTGGGCACATGACTGTCAGGAACAAAAGATCCCAGAAACCAGCCGCACTCTGGGCAGCCTCCTGGTGTCCCGGGAATATCAGAGCCCACGGTCCGCAGGTGCACACTTAAGTAAACAAACCCAACTGTAAGGCCATGTCTTCCTTCAGGGGAGGTGGGAACCCAAAACAAGCCACTCCTCACTCAGATCGGCAGCCCCACTTGCAGCCCAGGAGTAACTGAGGAACCTTGGGGCTGCCCTCGGACTGCCGTGGTCCGGCCTGATCCTGCCCTCAGGTGCCCGGCAGCAGCAAATCACGTCATCTCCGGAAGAAACTGTCATCACCACTAGGTCTCAACTTATTTGTAAAAATCGTTTTTGAAATGTATTTCCGGCAGATGATCAGGCATATCCAAGCAATCAAGAAAATAAGACACCGTAAGTGAGAACTGACAAGAACAATAACCCAGTAATAACACTTGAGATATTAGAATTAGCAGGCATATATGACAAAACTGTATTCAAAGAAATAAAGTCCAAGCTTGAAAATTTCAACAGGGATCTAGAAACTATGAGTGACGAAATCATTGCAGGGAAATATCCATTTGCCCCATTTTCCTGTCAACAGTATTTGGCCGCATAATTTAAAATGCTTACATTTTTAGAATTTAAAAACTTTTATACTTGTTTTTTCTTTTGACACACTGAAAATAAAAACAAAACCCTACATTAGGGTTTAAGCCTATTCTAATTAAGCCTATTCTAATTATATTTATAGTTCAATCAGAAATATATTAGTTAAGGAAAAGGTAAGTCTACATGTAAGTGTTTGTACCTGTGTGTGTTGTGAGCACACACGTGGTGTGCACACATGCACAAATTTCTGGGAAACACTAATAGGCTCACCACTATTGTCAACAGTTCAGGACGCACGTGGGTAAAGCAAGGAGAACAGACGTTCAATGTTGCCAGGGACAATTTTCAAAGATACCAACCACTTGCACAGACATGAACATTAACTTCAACTTTTACAACCTAATGAGCTCATTGTAAGTACTGGGAAAGGTTAACTGTGATTTGAGGTTAGGTATTTATATTGAAACTAGAGGCCCAGTGCACGACATTTGTGCACTGGTGGCGGAGGGGAGGAGGGTGGTCCCTCAGCCCGGCCTGCACCCTCTCACAGTCTGGGACCCCTCAGGGGATGTCCGCCTGCAGGCTTAGTCCCTGCAGGGAGCAGGCCTAAGCAGGCAGGAAACATCCCCCAAGGGGTCCTTAGGGAAGCTACCAAGGTGGAAGAGGCTCCCACCACCGCCTCTGCGCTCATCAGCTATGAGCCCGGCTTCTGGCTGAGCAGCGCTCCCCCTGTGGGAGCGCACTGACCACCAGGGGGCAGCTCCTGCATTGAACATCTGCCCCCTGGTGGTCAGTGCGTGTCATAGCAACTGGTCGTTCAGCCATTCGGTCTATTTGCATATTAGCCTTTTATTATATAGGATGCAAATATTCCTGATGGACTAGTGCACTGACTTTAAAACACTCTACAGCCCGATGATTCTCCCTTGAAGGTAGGTCTTGCCTGCCAGACAAGGCGGGTGTTGAGCAGTGATATTCATTAGGGGTTGGGAAGGAGAAGGAGGTGGGAAGGGGGAGAGAGGAAGAGGGAAAGTCAGGACAGAGGGGGCACCCAAACCGAACTCTGACAACTTTACATCCTGTCTGGTCTTGCTCGATTATTCAGTTGTCGTAAAATGCAGTGACTCTATCAATATAAGGCTCATTTTTCATTTCAGAAGCAGAACAGAATATTACTTATTCCTATCAAAGTTGAGTGAGACATCCATATCAAGTCATTCATTGTTCGCATCTACTTTAGCCAGCTAGTTCATTAGAATCCAGTGTATTTGGCAGAACAAAACCCGGCCAGTGGCCTTTAACAGCTGGTCAGCCCCACACTCTGTAAGGAGAAGGCCAGCAGGTTCATGCCCCCATATAAAGGAGCATCTCCACCCCACACCCGTCCTCTGGCTCTCACGGACAGCATTTCCCCCGAAGGGACGCTGAGGAGAGCCCAGCTGAGAGGTCATTTGGCAAAACAAGAAACCCAACCTATACATGGGCAAAACATGAAGGAAACCGAAGTTTGTCATTCTTTTTTTTTTTTTTCCAAAGAAAAAAGTTCTGAAATCCTTAAAACACAGTGTGGCAATAGCCCACTAGATAGCTCTTCCCCCTCCTCTCCCCAGCTGTGCACTCAGGAGGCCGCCCTTCACTCAGCAAAGGCCAGCTCTGGGGAGCGGCGGGGGGGGGGGGAGGGAGGATCCACTGGGAATTAATGAAGCGACACCGAGAAATAACTCCCACTAATGAGTTGTTCTCTTCCATTAAAAAAAGCCTGTTTTCTCTCATTTGTTTTCTGGAAAAACAGAATATCATCTGAAGGCTCCTTATGCACCTTCAACCACTGCTTTTTCCCCTTCTTTCCTTTTTTTTTTTAAATTAGGAAGTGCCAGACATAGTGCCATGCAAGGGAAAAAACTCCATCTCACAACAATAACAAGTGACTCATGGACACGGTAACAGTCGGCGTGGTGACATGGGACTACGGACGCTGTAATTTAGTAAGCGCAGGGTGACTCCGGGGGAGTTAGCAGAGGGAAAAGTCAGTGAGGGTAAAGCCACGCTGGAGTTCCAACTTTCAAAACTCAGCTCCAGTCCTCTCTGCGCAAAATGTCAAATGCCTGCTCTCTCCAGGGAGGCAAGCAAGTTCCTACGCTGGGAAACCTTCACGATCACTTTTTCATTCACACAAATAAAAAGACAACTTCAACATCCACCTTCCCAGCAAAGAGGTGCTCCTTCAAGCCAATCCTTTCCACTTACCCTGGGGCAGGTACCGCGGGATCTCTTCAATCCTTTAATTCCAGGACACCCAGGAATAGATGAATTCTTAGCACCTTCGCTTCAAAAGTAAACGTGAACCAAACTGTTACTTGCAAGGGAGACCCTCACAGAACTCTCCCCCATTCTAGGGAGAGACGGGAGCTCCGGGCAGCCTGGGAGCCGGGTGCACAGCACACTGAGTCTATCTTTAACTTGAAAATGATTTGGTTTCACATTCCATCCAAGTCCCACTGGCAGATGACTTTGGTGAACTCACCAATGGCAGGCTCTCAGACGCCCGCCCTCCAGCCCCTCCTCCCTGCGCTGCGCTTGCTTCCGCTGTGGCATCCAGGGCTGATTTGCTCAGCTGTCTCTCTACCTGCCCCTGCCTGGGTAAGAGGAGATGCTTTCATTGATGGCTGTGACGGAAACACTGGGGAACTGAAGATCTGGGGCCGGAGGACTCGCTGTGCTTGCTCACCCTCCCTCGCCACCCCCTCCCCCCACTCCCTGCCAGCAACCAGGCGACTTCCAAACTTGGCCTTCTGAAAAAGAATGTTCTCTGACTGGCATTCCTGGACGCAGAAGGCCAGGCAGCTCCAGTTTGGTTCTGCTGCTCAGCTTGAAAAACTTCCCAGGTATACACAATACGAAGGGAGTTTCCTGGATTTTGTCTTAACTTAGGGGAGGATGGAGCATATTTTGTTCGGGGCATTACAAATACTTTTGTTGCCTCACGGCATTTAAATGTTAATATTCACAGACAATTTCCCCCAGAATGGCTAGGGATGCAGTGAGACAAAACGAGCGAAATGGTAAATCTTTAGTTAAAAGCTGAATGTCCGTATTGGTAAGTGAGTGGGGGCCGTGAGAGAAGTCACGCTGCCGGCTTGGCAGGATCCTGGAGCAACTGTGGCTTTTCCGTGACAGGAAGCCTTGTGTACAGGCGTGACAACCCGGGTTCAATCCTCCTACGTGCGCACTGCAGACAGCAGGAGGAGAGGGTGCACACATTGCCACCTCCCTGTCAAACCTTTTTTATTTTTTTTCAAGAATTGTCTTGCAAGACTTAGTGAGGACTGGGGGGAAAGGGGTGTGTGTGTGTGTGTGTGTGTGTGTGTGTGTGTGTGTGTGTCTACAACACACACACATCTGCAAAACAGAGAAAATGAATGGAAATGAGAAAAAGTACATTTCATCAAATAGGATCTGACAAGGATTAAAAATGAGGAATTCTTTTAAATCACTAAATAAATGTGTGTGTTCAATGTTTATTTAATGTCACCGAGGTAAAAAAAGATCTGCTGCTGAAAGTAATGTACCTCTTCGTGATCAAAAGTGTGAATTTATTACAAGCAGTTTTATAAACTAGACAACTTCTTGAAGGGCCTAATTAAAGACTGGCCATCGCAGTAAGCACATGGACCCCAACCCCAGCCGCAGCCTCCAAATCTCAGCTGGTGGCTGCCAACTCCGGCCAACTGTCAGCTGGCAGGCTCGGCCCGGGCTGCAGCTGCTCCTGCGACTTGTCCGGACATCGCGCAACTATGTGACGGCAAGAGGGTGACGCCAAAGAGAGAGCTTTCTCTCTGCTTGTTTGTGGTTGGCTTTACGCCTTCTGTTCTAGGCGGTCTTTTACCACACGTGGAACAAGAGCCATTTTAGGGCATCGTGAGTGAAACATGATGAAATGACATCCCATTACTAAGTTACTTCAGTGATACAGTTTTTTTTAAAAAATATATTTTATTGATTTTTTACAGAGAGGAAGAGAGAGGGATAGAGAGTTAGAAACATCGATGAGAGAGAAACATCGATCAGCTGCCTCCTGCACACCTCCTACTGGGGATGTGCCCACAACCAAGGTACATGCCCTTGACCGGAATCGAACCTGGGACCCTTGAGTCCGCAGGCCGACGCTCTATCCACTGAGCCAAACCGGTTTCGGCGATACAGTTTTCTTAATACTCACCCAGAGGTGTGTTTACTGATTTTTAGAGAGGGAGGGGGGAAGGGAGAGAGAGAGAGAAACATCTATCAGTTAGCTCTCATATTCGACCTGATTGGGGATCAAACCCACAACCTTTTGATATATGAGACGGTGCTCTAACCAACTGAGCCACCCGGCCAGTGCTATTTCAGTGATATCTCTCTCTCTCTCTCTCTCTCTCTCTCTCTCTCTCTCTCTCTCTCTCTCTCGATATAGGTAGAGATCTAGATATCTATATCTATCTATCTATCTATCTATCTATCTATCTATCTATCTATCTATTTAATCTTCATTGTTGAAATTCAGTGATATTTTGATACCTCCTACAGAATGGCATTTTACCAGCTTGCTCACTCCTTAACCTGTTACTAGATGTCCTTAAAAGTGATGAAATAAAGAAGGAAGAGAAGAAACTTTATTCTTATTCCTAGAGTCAATTATTTTAGGGAAATTTCAGGCCATATGAAATGCTGATAGATAAGGGCATCCAAGTGACTTCAAAAATAAATAGAAAGACACACTTACCCAGAGAGCATGCATGCCTGCCCCTGAGTTTCTTCTTCCCTCTTTCCAACACTTCTCCCCGAGGCTAAGGAAGGTGTCAAAACACACGTGAACCAAGCAGGTGGACAGAGCTGGCAGCGGGCCCTCCAGTTCAGCGGGCACCAACCTTTCGGACCTCACGGACCACCAGTGGTTCGCGGACCACCAGTTGGCAACCGCTGCTCTAGTTCACGTTCAGCCACACTATGTGCTCAGGTTGAATTTTGGGTGAACATGAGCACAGAACTAACACTAAGAAACATGTCTGTTGAAATTGAAGAATTGTTTGTTCAAAAGTGTACATTTTAACCTATGGAGAATGGTTATATGTTGGCTCACATTTTAGATAAATATATCTTGCATTTTTCTTAATGAATTTTTTTTTCAGGAAAAATTATATCCCCTTTCGAGCCATTAACCAAAAGAGTATATGGAGGGTGTATTAGGTACCAAGCACCTTCCCTGAAGCCCTGACCCAAAAGCTCACTGCGCATTTTGTATCTGTGTGAGTGACTCACTCTAAACATCAGCATGGAGAGTACGGTATTAGTAAGATCACTTTGGTTAATCTGGCTGGCTTCCAATAAAAATAGAGAAAAAAGAAAATGTCTTTCTAATATTTCATATTAACTAGTAACATAGAACTATTTCCTTTATTGAATTGTTATTGGTCGTTTCTTTTCCCTCTGTTTTGTTAATCCTGACTGAGGATATTTTTTCCATTGCTTTTCAGAGAGAGTGAAGGGAGGGAAGGAGGAAGGAATGGAACCCAAGACCCTTTGGTGCACAGGCTGAGCTCTGACAACTTAGCAGCACCAGCCAGAGTTCTGGCCATTTCTTTATAGAGCAATATTCACCAATTAAGCATCTCCTTAGGTTCCCAACCTTATCTCCCCTTATATTTCTTCTGTGACAACCATGGAAATTCCAGAACAGTTTGCAACAGTAGGAGTAGCATTAGTCCAAATCTAAGGTTGAATGAGCACAATGTGAATTTAAAAAAAAAATTTTTTCTTGCTAACCTTCACAAGGCAATTGATAAGATTTATGATGGCTAGAACTCAGTGTTTATCATGAATAAATTTTATTTTTCTCTTTTATAAAGTCTAACATGAGAGTTAGAATTTGATCAGAAAAATAGCTCCCAAGGCTTGCTTCTAAAAACAAAACAACAACAACAAAAACTGGGCATGCAACAGGCAAAGCAAGTGCCCTTGATTTATCATGAACAAGCAGTTAATCTCTGCTCCATTCTCCAGAAATAGACTGTATTAGTACAGTTCTGTGATGGCAAACGTGAGTAGCAGGCCCCTTGTAGGGGTGCAAAGGCATTTAAACTCACATCTTAGCTGATCTGGGAGGATCCCTGTGTATGAAGAAACTGGTCATTGAAAAGCAATGGCCATTAGGGTTTTCCTCCCTGTGGTCCTTTAGAGACTGGTATTCTCAGGGTGATGGTTTTGCAGCTGAATATTCTTTGCTTATTGCATAGCATTTATTTCTTAAAAGCCTATACTATTTGTTATAGACTGAATATTTGTGTTCCCCCAAATTCATGTTTAAACCCAGTCCCCGATGTGATGGTCTTTGGAGGTGGGGCCTTTTGGAGGTGATTAGGTCAGGAGGGTGGAGCCCTAATGAGTGGGATTAGTGCCCTTATAAAAGAGATGCCAGAGAGCTCCTTTGTCCCTTCCACCACATGAGAACACAGCAAAAAGACACCTCTGAACCAGGAATGGGCTCTTACCAGACACCAAGTGTTGGTGCCTTGATCTTGGACTTCCCAGCTTACAGAACTGTGGGCAATAAATTCTGTTGTTTATAAGCCACCCAGTCTATGGTTTTCTGTTATAACAGCCTGAATGGACTAAGGCACTATTTATGCAAAAATGAGGGTTTGGACAGGGTTGCGCTTTTTCTAAGGAAAATGAATAAATCCAAGTAGTAGTTGTTGAAAAGTAATTAAAATAGACACCGCCTAAGAAAAAGTAGAAAAACTACACATAGACAACATTAGAAAACAGACATAAAAGGGACTCAAAACATACTTATACCAGACAAAATAGACTTTAAAACAAATGCTATAACAAGAGACAAAGAAGGACCCAGTAATTCTACTTCTGGGTAAATATCCGAAGAAACCCAAAACACTAATTTGAAAGGATATATGCACCCCTAGGTTCCTTGCAGCATTGTTTAAAACAGCCAAGATATGGAGGCAACCCAAGTGAATAAAAAGTAGTGGTACATTTACACAATGGACTATTACTCGGCCATAAAAAAGAATGAAATCTTATCATCTGCAACAGCACGGATGGACCTAGAGGGTATTATGCTACATGAAATAAGTCAGACAAAGATAAATACCATATGATTTCACTTCTATGTGGAATCTAAAGAACAAAATAAATGAACATATAAAGTAGAAACTGTTGCAAAGAACAGACTGATGGTTGCCATAGGGAAGTGGGGGTTAGGAATGGGTGAAAATGGTGAAGGGATTAAGAAGTAAAAACTGGTAGTTACAAAATAGTCACAGGGATGTACAGTATAGGGAATATAGTCAATAATTTGTAAAAACTACGTTTGGTGCCGGTTGGGTACTTGAAATATCAGAGAAATAACTTTGAAAGTATTTGATTGTCTAACCATTATGCTGTACACATTAAACTATTACAAAATAGTATTGAATGAAAATTGTACTTTAAAAATAAAATGAGCCCTAATCAGTTTGGCTCAGTGGATAGAGCGTCGGCCTGCGGACTCAAGGGTTCCAGGTTTGATTCCGGTCAGGGGCATGTACCTTGGTTGGGGGCACATCCCCAGTAGGGGGTGTGCAGGAGGCAGCTGATTGATGTTTCTCTCTCATCAATGTTTCTAACTCTCTCTCTCTTTCCCTTCCTCTCTGTAAAAAATCAATAAAATATATTAAAAAAATAAAATGAAAAATAGAAGAAAAAATAATGCATTTTTCATGAAAAATATAGCAACTATACACATTTGAAACTTTAAAGGCTATTTTGGTTTATCAATTTTTTTTCCTATAGTTTAAGACTATAGTTGAAGTGAGCTCAAGCAAAATTTTATTTGATTAAAAACTGAATTTGCCCTTTTTCCCAGCCCTTCACTGCTCTCATTTTGCCTATTAATGATAATGACATGTGTGTGGCAGGATGCTCATATGTAGCCCTGTACAAAAAAATAAGGTGACAGACACCTTATTTAGACAAATGCAATGTCTTCTAACAGTTCTTTTTTTAAAAAAATATTTTTATTAATTTCAGAGAGAAAGGAAGAGGGGGAGAGAGAGAGAAACATCCACGATGAGAGAGGATCATGGATCAGCTGCCTCCTGCAAGTCTCCCACTGGGGATCGAGCCCACAACCCAGGCATGTGCCCCTGACCGGAATCGAACCTGGGACCTTTCAGTTTGCAGGCCGGTGCTCTATCCACTGAGCAAAACCAGCTAGGGCATCTTCTAACAGTTCTTTAAGAGACCTCCGACGTGAGGGATTTTAGGCATTTGGATAAGTTGGTTGTGGAAGTGATACTGTTGTAATTTACTAGTTATTACTAACAAGAAAGGAGCAAAGGGAAGACCAAATATTATAGGCATGTCATTTGGGCAGCTTCCCCAGGAAGCTAAAGCCTCACCCTCCCAGGGAGCCCTCAGGCTATTCCCACAGAGCAGATCGCTGGGGGAAGGGCCTGGGCAGGGAGGAGAATAGATGCTTGCCTCTGAGAGAGGTTGGGGTACCAGGGGAAGGTCTGTCAGTCACACCTGGGAACAGGTTATCGACCAGAATGGGCGTGACTACTGCCAGGGCGTGAAATTTGGGATATTTAATCCCCTAAACAAACGAGTCTACTCTCTCGGTTCCTCTGATGCTTTTGGGACTCTAATTGCTTGGGGCGCACCCTCCTGTATTCGCCCACATGCACCATGGCCATGTGGACCCCACACACAACGGACTAATGGACTTTAACTAGCCTGATGCTGATCTGGACCCGGTTCAGCATCAGACACAAAGAAAACTCTGGACACTGGCTTTGCTTCCAGCTCTGCTGACATGCCAACTACACTTCTATGACTGGACTAAGGGGAAAAGGGACTTTGGAAACCCAGGAATGTAATTTCATGAAAATAAAGCTTATCTCATCCTCCCCTGGCGGCCTCTGGAAATGCTTATTCCGCTGGTACCCCAAGAACCCCACTCCCACTAGTAGCAGAGAAAGACCACCCACACTTTGTTCTCGGATAACAGAAGGTTTAAGAGACAGTTTGTTCCTGGTATGTTTAGGGTCCTCAAACTCCATAGGTAACTCTCTATTTGGCAGGCCTTTTTCCTGCACACTCTGGCTGCCACACACAACCCTTTCAAGACAGAGGTGAAAAGAACCAAGCAGAGATGGAGAAGCTAAGAGTTGCTGGGTGCAAAGCTATGTGTATGTGGAATGGGGGCAGAGTAAAAGGGAAGCCAGCCCCTGTGCAGAGGGCCTACTTTGTGCAAAGAACCTTTATATACTTTATTCCGCTTCATCCTTAAAAATCCTGTGATTTAGTAATTATTTCCATGTAATGGATTAAAAGACTGAGTGTCAGGCTAAATGACTTGCTCCAGTCGCTAGGATTCGTAAAGAAAGGCACACAATTTGATTTTGTGTCTGTCTGATTCCAAAGCCTTAAATTCTTCCCATGGTATTGAGACATAATGAGGTTTCCTTGAACCTTGAAGACCTGGTGCTATTCCATTGCAAGGCAAACCCTGTGTGTGTGGGAGAGGAGTCGTCTCGTGGGCCAGACCACCTCCAGGTGGGATTGGGGGACCTGTCCCAAGGTGAGACTCCGCAGCAACAAGAAGAGGCAGAGGGAGCCTTATGGGAGAGCGAGGATGACATACCCTGGTTTATCTGATCTCCGGTTTTTTCCAGTCTCACTGGAAGCTATGAATGTGGGGCCCTGAGCCCAACTCTGGGTTCACGTTCTATCTCTGCCACCTCCTGCCCTGAGTTATATCACCTCTCTATACCTGTTTCTCATCCGCACGAAGATGAGGATAATATGGCCTCTCATTGAGTAGCTGTTGTGAGTACTAAATATGTAAAAACAACTTGGAAAAGTTGCTTAGCACACAGCAAGTCCAATTAGAGGTCCTATCATCATTACCATCAACATCATTACCATCATTGACAGTAAATATGTGAGTCAGAATATTCCCTCATTTAATATCTATCTTTTACAACAGTGGAAGGCCTGGGGAAGGTAAGAAAAACAGCAGATTTGAATCACTAAGGGAGCTTTTAATATAACAATGACTGGGCCCAAAATGGAGCAACTGAACCAATCTAATCAATCGCTGGAGGGTGAGTTGGGAGCATCTGTTTGTTTAAAAAGTCCTCCTGGATTCTAATGTGCAGCTACGGTAGACAAATTCTACTCTATACTACCTATTTTTGTAGTTTTTCCCTTAATCTTTCTTATTGGGGTTGAGATTGAACTGATGCATCAAAATACCTGATTGAATTTTGATCGGATTTCAAGGACTTCAAGCACTAATGCATTTTATATTACAGGAAGTCAGTGACCATGGTCATTAGTTGCAAATTTTTATATTACCAAGAAAAATGGGTTCTGTTCTCCCCAAATTAATAGCAGACCATCTGATGTTCAACTTCACCATTGCTTCATGACCTCGACCATGCCGTTTCATCTGTGGGCTGTGTGTGTGTGTGTGTGTGTGTGTGTGTGTGTGTGTGCCGGTGTGTCCCAGTATTACCTAATTCTGGAATAGGAGAAGATGTACAAAGGCATCAGCTGTGTTATAAAACACACAAAGGTGGAGTGGCACTGAGAGGAACCCTTTGTGGAGAGTCAGACACCAGGGATGGCGAATCCTTTCTATTACCTCAGAGTAGACAGAACTCTAACATCGAAGTGGGCACCTATGAGGAGCGTAAAGAGCGCCTCAAACTACCTGGCAGATGTGTGACCATTCCAGCTCCCTTCTCTGAGTGTTGGGAGGACCATTCATAGACTGATCCAGTGGGGCCGCTGTTCCTGAAGGAGAGCACCGGGGAGTCCACGGTGGGAGGCTGGCACAATGAAGGGGGATCCAAGATGCGTAGAGTAGTGGGTTTCAGGCCTGGCTGCACCTGAGAAACACTCATGGGATTTAAAATGGCATACTGATTTCTGGGCCTCTTCCCTGGAGATTCTTATATAATAGATCTTTTTAAAAAATATGTTTTTATTGATTTTTAGGGAGAGAGGAAGGAGAGATAGAAACACCAGTGATGAGAGAGAATCATTGATCGGATGCCTCCTGCATGCCCCCAACTGGGGCACGAGCCCGAAACCCGGGCATGTGCCCTGATCCAGAATGGAACCAGCAACCGCCTGGTAAACGGGTTGACACTCAACTTACTAAGCCACACTGCCCGGCTGATGTGATCTGAAATGGGGAGTATATTTGGGTGCTTCCACAGTACAATTGAGGTTAAGAACCACTGTGTGCTGGAACAGATATCAACTTGGTATCCCCCGATGACTCATTTTATTTAAAAATAAATTTTTCTTTATTGATTAAGGTATTACATATGTGTCCTTATCCCTCCATTGCCCCCGCCCCCCACTCATGCCCTCACCCTCCTGGTGTCTATGTCCATTGGTTAGGCTTATATGCATGCATACAAGTCCTTTGGTTGATCTCTTCCTCTTACCCCCACCCTCCCCTACCTTCCCTGAGGTTTGACGTTCTGATCGATGTTTCTCTGTCTCTGGATCTGTTTTTGGTCATCAGTTTATGTTGTTCATTATATTCCACAAATGGGTGAGATCATGTGATATTTATCTTTTTCTGACTGGCTTATTTTGCTTAGCATAATGCTCTCCAGTGCCATCCATGCTGTTGCAAATGGTAAGAATTCCTTCTTTTTTTACCACAGCATAATATTCCATTGTGTAGCTGTACCACAGTTTTTTAATCCACTTATCTGCTGATGGGCACTTACTTAGGCTGTTTCCAAATCTTAGCTATGGTGAATTGTGCTGCTATGAACATAGGGGTGCATATATCCTTTCTGATTGGGGTTTCTAGTTTCTTGGTACGCCATTCACAAAAATAAATTCAAAATGGATAAAGGACTTAAACATAAGACGGGAAACCATAAACATATTAGAGGAATCCATAGGCAGCAAAATCTCAGACATATGCCGAAGCAATACCTTCACTGATACAGCTCCTAGGGCAATGGAAACTAAAGAGAAAATAAACAAATGGGACTACATCAAAATAAAAAGCTTCTGCACAGCAAAAGAAACCATCAACAAAACAACAAGAAAGCCCACTACATGGGAGAACATATTTGCCAATGTTATCACCCATAAGGGTTTAATCTCCAACATTTACAGGGAACTCATACAACTTAACCCTTTGCACTCGCTTGCTTTCTTCTCGATTCCTTTATTCTAATGCTAACCGTGTCGAGTCACACTCGACATCCGAGTGCAAAAGGAAAGGAAGATAAACAACCCAATCAAAAAATGGGCAATGGACCTAAATAGATACTTTTCGAAAGAAGACAGAAGGAAGGCCAAGAGACACATGAAAACATGCTCAAAGTCACTAATTATCCGAGAGATGCAAATCAAAACAAGGGTACCATCTCACACCTGTCAGAATGGCTATCATCAACAGATCAACAAACAACAAGTGCTGGCGAGGATGCAGAGAAAAAGGAACCCTCATGCACTGCTGGTGGGAATGCAGACTGGTGCAGCCACTGTAGAGAACAGTATGGAGTTTCCTCAAAAAACTGAAAATGGAACTCCCATTTGACCCAGTGATCCCACTACTAGGAATATATCCCAGGTGACTCACTTTAACTGTCCTGCGTACAGGGATCCCCAACCACTGGGATCACCTGCAGGACTTTAAAAACTGCGGACGTCTGATTCCTACCACCAGCATTTTCTGACTTACAGTCCTAGTTGTTAGTATAATTTCTCCACACATACAGTAATGCAAGTCTGTGTATATTCTTCAGAATGTTCTTCTTTAAATATGTGGAATAAAATTGAAGTAATCGGGGTTTAAGAAAAAAAATACACAGTAAGCATATAGCAAGTCACTTATCCATTTATTCCCTCAGTAAGCATTTATGGAGCTCTTAATTTGAGCTAGATATTGAGTATAAAAAAGTAATTAAGACTCTGTCCCTGATTTCAAGGAGTTCACAATGTCATAAAACTGAGACATAAATTAAATGCAATTCATTCCCTCATTCATTCATCAACTTTTTGTTGAGTGCCTGTGCTATAGCTGGTGACAATTTTGGTGCTGGAGATACAGATGTGCCCATCCCCCACCCCGGAATTTAGATACTAGTGGAAGGCCTTAGAGAGGGACAGCCTGGGAATTCAGTTCAGGGAAGCAAACTCCCACCTTAGGATGGGCTTATGGGAAGGCTTTCTAAAGAGAAGATTAGGAGAACCGATTCTTGCAGAACTTGGAGTTAGGCAGCTAAGGGAACATATGTGTGACGATGAATTTTATGTGTCAAATTGGCTGGGCCCTGGTGGGCAGGTATCAGGTCAGAAATTATTCTGGGTGTCTCTGTGAAGTGTTTCTTGTGGATGTGATTTAAATTTAAATTGGTGGACTTTGAGTAAAGCCCTCCATAATGTGGGCGGGCCAGGCGGGCTTCACTGAATTGGTTGAAGGCCTTCATAGAACAAAGGCTGACCTCCTGGGGCAAGGAGGGATTTTGCCAACAGACAGCCTTCGGACATGAGCTGCCACATCAGCTCTTCCTCGGTCTCCAGTCTGACAGCCCACCGTGCAGATTTGGGCAGCTTCCCTAATCATGTGAGCCAATTCCTTAAAATAAATCTCTCTCGATATATATGCACATCCTATTGATTCTGCTTCTCCGCAGAACCCTCATACAGTATGCATCTGAGTCAGATGAATCCTTCCCATTCTTCTTAAGACCAAGTCCCACTTTTGACTTCTCACTGTTTCACCAAGAAACAGATGCCACCCCACACCACTTCTTTCAATCCCTTTCCATGTCCCTCACAGGTTCCCCCCTCTCTCTATTGGTTCAGTCCTCCTCTTCCACTTAAAAGAAAAACTCCGCCCTTCCCTTCCTAAGGCTCATCTTTGATTTGTGTTCTATAATTATCTCCTGGCTCACAGCTGCAGTTCCTTTCTGCTTCCCCTCAGGTTGTGCTCAAGCCTTCCCCGCCTGCTGCGCGTCTACACACATGCATGTTTGCGTGTGTATGTTCGTGGATGTGACCTCATATCCCAGTGGGCGACACCCCATGAGTTCAGATCCTGTCAGACATTTCACAAGGGGGTGAGTGCACTGTAAGTGGCTTTTCACTGCTGGCATCAATGCTAAGGGTCAAAGTTGTGTGCTGACGAGGACATGAACTCAGGATGGCAACACCTGTTTTCTCAGGCCAAGTAAGGGTCTTGATCGACAGTTATGAACATCTTTGAGTAATAAATCACTTAATAAATGATGATTATTTTGGAGATAAACTTTAAAAAGCAATAATAATAAAAGGAGCCCTTTATAATTATGCATAGAGAAAATAAAGGCTAGCTAAAGAAACAGGGGAAAAGAAAAGAAGGAAAGGAAATCTGGAGACAAAGTGAAGGTGAGAGGCAAGTGGGAGCTTAGGGAGAGTAAGGTAAGCCCGGACAGGAACACAAAGATTAATTCACCTAATGCTTGGAGTGCCCCTTTTCTTTGTAAAATGACATCAATTACAAATAAATTTCAGTGGCATTCTCTGTCCCTCTGAAATTTGTAAGGACACATTGCCTTGACAAACCATAGTAATGCACACACACACACTAACACACACACCACTACCCTGCAGTGTAGAGTGTGGTTTGAGACTACATCATGCTGTACTACTGGCAGTATAGAATGGGTGGATTCTGATAAACTCTGAAACCCCACATTTCATTTTTCTTGGCCTTATTTTTGTAAAATTACCCTTCATTTAGTGTGAGCAACAAAGACTCAGATTTGTGTTGAATGTGCCTCATTTTCCAATCTATTGCTCATGTAGAGTATTCCTATTTCTATAGAAACAATAGCTTTTATTTTTCTAATATTTCAGAGAGCATTTTCTCCATATTCATGTAAAGAAAATGGCATAATTGGAAAAATGTAAAAAACAATGTATAACTGTATCTATACAAAAACACCTACAGGATAAAGATCCTGAGAGTGACATTATAAGTAGGGCAAGGATAAATGCTTTACAGAGATCAGAATTCCCTGTTGGGTAAAAGGCATATTAAATTCTAATTAGATACATATATGTAGTTTTTGAATATAAATGCTAACAGAGTAGAAAATACACTGCTGGATTTTTCTAAGTTGTGCCGAAGCCTTAGAATCATGCCTTAGTTGAATTTCATACCCAACAGCAGTAGAATAATAAACAACCAGTAACATTGTGTGAGTCAACTCTAAGGTAAAGGTTGTTTATCTACTGACCTGTTGGTATAAATCCCAAGTTCATAGGTTTTCATACATATGTCAGTTATTATAGAATGGCATAATAAAATAGCATAAACAGATTTTGTACATGTTCCAAATTAATAATTTCTTATTGACCTATATACTTTGTAATTCTGATTTATAAACTCTGACATGAAATCTTTATACAATAAAATTTTAAATAATTCCCTTAAGGATCACATCCAAATTCTTACATTTTTCAATCTAAAAAATATATAATGGTGAAAGAGTGCATTTTATTTATTTTATTTTATTTTTATTGAAGTTATTGGGGTGACACTTGTTAATAAAATTATATAGGGCCAAGACCGGTTTGGCTCAGTGGATAGAGCGTCGGCCTGTGGACTGAAAGGTCCCAGGTTCGATTCCGGTCAAGGGCATGTACCTTGGTTGCGGGCACATCCCTGGTAGGGGGTGTGCAGGAGGCAGCTGGTCGATGTTTCTCTCTCATCGATGTTTCTAGCTTTCTATCCCTCTCCCTTCCTCTCTGTAAAAAATCAATAAATATATATATATATAAATAAAATAAAATAAAATAAAATTATATAGGTTTCAGGTGTACAATTCTAGAGTATATCCATCTGTATATTGTATTGTGTATTCATCCAGAGTCAAGTCTCCTTCCGTCACCATTCATCCTCCCTTTACCCTCTTCTACCTCCCCCTAATCCCTTTTCCCTTGGGCAATCACCATTCTGTTGTTGCCAATTTTTAGTTTTTAAAACCAACATACTTGCCATAATCTCTTTTTATAATGCAGAGAAAATGATTCAAAACCTGCCAATGACTGTTACCATTTAATACAGCAACGTCCAAAATGTCCAAATTTACTCTCCTTAAAAAAATTTAAAAAAATATATATATATTTTTTAATGAGTTGATAGACACTTAGGTTGCATCCCTAACTTGGCTATTGTAGATAATGCTGCAATGAATATATGAGTGCGTATGTCTTTTTGAATTAGTGTTTTGTGTTTCTTCAGATAAATATCCAGAAGTGGAATTGCTAGGTCCTTCTTTGTTTCTTGTTATAGTCTTTGTTTAAAAGTGTGTTTTGTCCGGTATAAGTATTACTGCTCCTGCTTTTTAATTGTGTTTCCTGTTTCTATTTTCATGAAATATCTTTTTCTATTCCTTTACTGTTAGTTTGTGTGTGTCTTCCGATTTGGAGTGAGTCTCCTGGAGACAGCATATGTAAAAGTCTTGTTTTGCTATCCATTCAGCCACCCTGTGTCTTTAACTGGAGCATTTTATCCATTCACATTTAAAGCAATTGTTGCTAGATACGTAGTTATTGCCTTTTTTCTTTTATTTATATTATTTTTATTATTACAGAAGTCCCCTATCCACACGCCCCCTGCCCCCCCCCCCCCCCCCCCGTCCTTTGCCCATCTCCACCCAGACTCCACCCTCTTCTCCCTCTGGCCCTGACAATGTTATTATCTTATCTTTTATTTTCTTATTCTTAAACAAGTCCCCCTTTAAAATTTTCTTGCTCCTTTAGTTTTTCCTTATTTAGGAAGCTCTATATCTGTCCTTCAATTTTAAATGGTAACTTTGCTAGCTAGAATAATCTTGGTTAAAATAACTGTGTGTGGTGTCAGGTAGGTACTAGATTTATCGGGGTGATCACTTCATTAATTACATAAACGTCTAATCATTATGTTGTACACCTGAAACTAATATAATATCGTATTTCAACTTAATTGAAAGATTAAAAATATTTTAAAAATATATAAAGGGATAAACAAATTATAGTATAGTCATACAATGGAATTCTACCTAGCAATAAAAAAAGGAAGAGCTACTGATGCAACATGAGTGACTCTCAAAAGCATTATCAAAAAATCAAACATGTCTATATATACTATAAATTATATATTCTATTATATATATATAATACTATATATTATATATTCTATACATATTGGAAAAGACAAAACTATAGGGACAGAAAGCACACAGTGGTAAACAGGAGATGGAAAAAGGTAATTGAATAGAACAAAGAGGCATGAGGAAAACTTGGGCTGATGGAAATATTCCACATCTTCATTGTGATGGTGGTTACATGACTGAATAGTTTTTCCAAAACTCACAGAACAGCCTGTGTAACGGGGTGAATTTCACTGTATAAAATTATGCCTCAATAGACATGACAAAAAATGTACCTGACACAAATGACCTAGAAAATAGTTACGACTACACGAATGTTGTAGGGAAATACCGAGTTACGAAAAGAAAATGCCACGTTCAACCATCACTTAATTCCAAATTTGTGCTATATTGACCACGTGCCATGGAAGAGTTTGCTCAGAGTCCTTCCAATAGAAGGGATTATAGCCATCAGGGTATTCCAGTTATTAACTTACAACATCCTAATTCACTTAACAGCAGATGTAAAAGAAAAGGCTGCTGATAGCATCCAAGGGTAATGTGCATTTTGATCCCTAGCGACTGGAAATGAAAGGTCCTTTTATTCCTGATGTAGTTCACACTGCTCCTCAGGAAGGTCTAGGAGTCCATGTTACGGACGCCTGACTGGGGTTGTGTAGCAGACTCACTGGGCTGCCCGAAGAGCATTCTTTTTCAGGGGCGATCAGTCAGCATTGCGGTTTAGAAACTGTCCTCTCGCTGTGCGTGCGACAAGATGTCCCGCCATGAGCAGAGGATCTAGTGGGAAAATCAGGCATAGCGGCCCTAACGATCGTAACCTCACAGTCTGTCTCTTCAATCAAAGGACAGAGGTCATGGACATGCGTCCTCACATAGAATTTTTTCAAAACCCTTCCTCTGAAACGTGTATGTTGGGGTTCTGGTGGGAAGCCTATGTATTCCGTTCAGCTTTATTGTCCACTAGGAAATTTAAAAAAATGTTTGTCAACTTTCTACCATGCTTAATCCACTAAAAACTGGCTTCCTAAGTTCCAAAATGGCTTATATCAAAGTTCCCAAATCCAAAGATTATACTCCTTAATCAGATTAACATCACCTGGCACCTTCTTTTTCCTTCTTAAAGATTCTTTTCTCTCTTGCCTCCTATGCCACCCCTCTCTCTGTTTTCCTCCTGTTTTTCCAGCAATTCCTCCTCAGCCTCTTCCTCGACCAGTTCCTCAAAGATGGACTGCCTTTGGTCCTTGCTTTCCTCTTTACTCTCACACAGCTTCCCTTGGTAATCTTATCCATTCTTCTGCCCAACCCAGATCTTTCTAACGACCTCTAGACTTGCATGTCCACCTGCCTACTGAGCACATTTCATTGATGACCTCACAGCCATGGGGTGCTGGACACATCCAGGCAGTGTGCCCCAAGAGGAAGAGATGAGCCTATCACATCGTCCGTGCCTAAGAGAGAACTCACACTCCGCCCCTCTCTCCTCAAGCCTGCGCTGTGATGGAGGTGACAATGGAGCTCTGAGAAGTTCTAGCAGATGGAAGGGTGGCCCCCCAAAAGATAGGTTCACCTGGAACCTGTGACTATAATGTTATTTGGGAAAAAGGGGTCTTTGCAGATGTAATTTAGTTAAAGACCCTGAGATAAGATCCTCCTGATTAGGGTGGGCTTTAAATCTAATGGCAATGCCCTGGTAAGAACCATTAACTGGTTAAAAAATAAGAGCTGCAGAAATGAAAAATGAAAGAAAGCACAGGAAAAATTGTGCTCTTAAACACTATGTGTTTTTTTTTTAATTAAATTTTTGGGGTGACATTGGTTAATGAGATTATTAATATTAAATAACAAATCTAAAAAACGGTATCTGAGTCATTTAAATTATTTTTTTATCAAAGTCGTCTTGTTATTAAATGTTTCTTTTAATTTGTATTTCTTTCTAAAATACATATCTGTTTATTACAATATAGATTCTTTTCTAAGTCATTTGAGGGGGAAAACACACACACACACACACCATAGCAAAGAAGTCCATGTTTTAGCCGTTCATATGAGGTATAGTGAATACAAATCCATTTCCTTAAGGCAGGCTCCCTGGCTAAATCATTCATAATTACATGTGTTTTGTTTTTAAGACACCAAGAGCTGTGCTTGGTAAACCCTATTCTTTATCTTAGATCTACAGCTGCAGCCACAGTCCACGCACACACTCACACACGACTCTAATTAACCCTGTTTGTGCAGGTCAGTGCATTTATGACACAATTAAAATAGCCCCAGGAGGAGAGACAGATATATTTAATAGAATTGGTGATTTGCATATAAAATGATCCAATTAAAAGGCTTGGTATGTATTTAAACAAATGAGTATAAAGCAGCTTAAAACGCATAATCCACCTCAATCTAACATTTTATTGAAAGACAGATGGATGGGAAATAATAGGTATTATCTCTACCATCACTTGTATATTTCCAAAAATACTCAAATGCTTTATTTCTCCACAGTGAGAAGGGTTTTACATTTAATATTTTTGTTGGAGAGGTTTTTTTCTCTCTCCAAGAATAATTAAGAATATGACTTTCACAGCTGAAGGTAGGCTTTTCCAGGACCCTTTCAAAGAGTGGGTGAAACGAGTGGAGGAGGAGGGTGACGTTACAGAGTTGGGGAGGGGTGGCAGGCAGCTCTTTACAGAGACAGAGAGAACGTATTTATGGACAAAGAGTAAGCACAGTAAATACCCGTAAGATGTAGACACCATGAAACGGCCTGGTCCGTTTCCCTGGGCTGCACAGCAGTTAAAAACGGGTTAACTGAAAGCGGACATTTATTCCATCAGAGTTCAAGAGGCCCGACGTCCAAAATCGAGGTGCCAGGTGTGCTCCGTGGGGAGTCTCTGGGGAGGAACTGCCCACGCCTTCCCCCCAGCACAGGTGTTCCTGGCACGCCTTGGTGGTTTGTGGTAGCATCACTGCCATCTCTGCCTCCTCCTTCACAGGGCCTTCCTCCCTGAGTGGCTCCTACCTGACTTTCCCACGGAGAGACCAGGCCCACCCTGATGTAGTACGAACTCATCTTCACTCTGACGCCTGCAAAGCCCCACTGCCAAAGCGGGTCCCCTTCTGGGGTTCCAGGTGGACATGGGTGGTGGCGGCGACTACTCAATCCAGTAAAACCCCTCAAGCTTCGAAGTTTTCAAACCTCATGTAGTAACTTGTAAGATAAATGCACATTTGTTCAGGATACATTTTCTTAATTTGAAATATGTCTAAAGGCAGATTACCTTATTACACGACTTCCTTTTGTTTTGCATTTAACCAATAAATTTGGGGAAGGTCTTTAAGAAGAGCATAGAATTTTCTGTGCACTGTCTAGTGGGTGATTGTCAGACAACTATTCTCTCAATCAGTGGTCCCAGAACTGTAAGTCTGCTTCATCATCACCTGGAGGCTGGTGAGCATACAGATTTGCGGGGCCCACCCTCAGAGTTGGACCCTGGTACTTCTAACAAGCCCCTGGTGATCCCCAGGCTGCTGCTTGGGGACCACACCTGGAGATTCACTGCCTTCAATGACAATCGAGTAAGAGCCCCATTACTCTCTTAAAGGAAGATCTTTTCCCTCATTAGCCAGATCCCTCCTCCTACAGTTATGAGTGAAGGTGAAGAGAAGTAGAACGCATGGTGAAGAAGGAAAAGGAGGAAGATGCCACTTATGGTGGCTCAATTTATTTATTATTAACTTCTCATTGATGAAGAAGTCTGAGAATAGAAGGGATCATGTGTCTGATTATACCAACCTATGGCTACCTTGGGGTTCCTGAAAAACTAGTCTTTTGCCCAAGTATAGGTAGATAAAAATAGTTGTGATAATACAAAATTCCTAGATCAATAAAAATCATACTATGAGAAAAATGCCAATATAACACAATTATAAGTCAGATTATTGCAATAAGCATCCATTTATAACCTTTTTCTCTAACATAAGCATGTGCAGTAAAATTTTAATATTATTTTTACCAGTTATGAGGTATAAGAATGGGTTAGTTCTTATGCAGTTAAATAATTGATTTGTTTAGAAATCCAAGCATTTTTAGGTATTAATAGCATTGTTAGAAAGTCATTACTCTGGGTAGATTCAACTATAATGTTGGGAAGGCAGCAATATCAAATATATAATTTAAAAGAGAATACAGGTTCTTTGGCAGTACTTCAAAATTGTAAAGAGTGTAATCTTTTATATAGTATGTGTTTTAAAATACATGTAACTATATCCCCAGAGGGCAGTGCTTTCAGGACTGAGCATGTCTGTAAAGTTCGTAAGGATCCCAGTGATAGTATTTCAAATTTCATCTCAATTTTTTAAAGGATATTAGGTAAACAGAGTATTTCTAGGGAAGCTTATTTCATCCTTGAAAGTGATGTTAAAATCTGTTATTGTCATATCATGTTTGCTGTAGTCAGTGTTTACAAAATTATTGCACATCTTAAAGGAAGAAAAATATAATTTTTTTCTCTTCTATGATAAGACTATTCTCTCCATTATCAAATGACATACCTCATAACTATCAAACATATTGTGAAGATTATAATTCGCATTCAATTCAAACAGATCAAAAATAAAAATACAGAACTTAATATGTTAAACCAAATAATTTTAATTGTTTTTGTTCACTGTCAATGTTTAATAAAAAAACTATCAAGAAATATTATTCAAATTTTAAATTGCTGCAGATTTCCAGTAACTACCATGAAAAAGTAAAATGTGTAATATATTCAGAATATGCAGTGGAATCAAGACTCATTTCAATGAACATCAAAATAATCATTTCAATTACTTTTGATAACACTATAGTGCATTTACTTTCAAAGGAATTCTAAGTAGTAAGTATCTTCCTGATCTTAGAATTTACTATACCTTCCTCATTCTTATAATTAGTTAAATAATATAATGTTTGTTTTGGAATTGTGTTCATTCAATCACTCCACCAATGTTTACAGTGTGTATTCATGTTCCTGGCATTGTGTTATCCTGTGGATATAAAATAAATTAAGATACAATCCCTGCTGTCAAGAACATTATTGTCTCCTAAGGTAGGTATATATAAAACAAAAGTCATCACCATGTGTTGAATTCTATAATATAGGCACACAGAGTGCTACAATACAAAGAGATAGCTAAGAAAGAAGGGATGATTAGAGAAGGTTTACATACAGGAGGAGTTCAGTTAAAATCTCAGCCAATGTGGGTCAGTGGTTGAGCATCGACCTATGAACCAAGAGGTCACGGTTCCATTCCTGGTCAGGGTACATGTCCGGGTTGCGGGCTCGATCCCCAATGATCATCAGGAGGCAGCCCATAAATGATTCTCTCTCATCATTGATGTTTCTATCTCTCTCCCTTCCTCTCTGAAATCAATAAAAATGTATTTTAAAAAATCTCAGTCCAGAAAGAAGAGTTAGGCAAAGTGGGATTTGGGTGGGGAAGGCAGCAGGCATTCCAAATAAAGAGAACCCTCATTGTGAAGGGTTCTGAGTTGAAAAAAGAAGAAGAAAGAGCAGGGTGTAATGAAAGAGCCTGTTGTTTTATTAAGGTGAGCATGGTCTGCTACATAATTATGAAACGAAGAGGCAGTCATATTTTCAAGCACTGTATAATTTGTACTTTTCTGTACATATTTGGTGGTTCAGTGCATGTAATGACAAAGGAAAGGGAGCATTAATCCCAGGTTTCTTGGGAAGAAATGGATGGCACAGGAGAAGAAGGAAGTAGTTCAGCTCTTAGAATAACTGCAAATATCAAAGACCTCTAGAGAGTAGCTGTCCTTGTTTTTGATTTTAGGAGGAAGTATCATAAGAGAAGAGGATGAAACCTTTACTTTCTGTTTAAATTGGACACAGTCAACACCAGATTTAAAGATCTCCATTACTTGAGTCTGGATAGATGAATACACCAAATAGAGAACGGGTCACCTCTTTCCTTTTGTATCTCCTTTCCCGGAGAACACCAGCTAATTTCTTTGTAGTCTTAGACATGGCACTTAGTTCTCATCCCATAATTACAAAATGGTAATATACAGTAGCACTGCATATACAGGCATTAAGTGCAGTTTTTAAGTTTCAATTTAAAAAAATAAAGATAGTATGCATTTAATTTCCATTTGGTATGTCTGGAATACTGTAATTTTCTATTTTCCCCCCACTTATCCACAGAACTTAATTCAGTTGCTTACACTGGTTACACTGCAATATAAGAAAGCAATTAAACAACTGTGAGTTTGGAATTTTAAGTAACTTTGAAATAATTAGTTCATTTCCTTTTAGAACTATTTCTAATTACTTTTTAATAATTTGCCCTAGTTGTCTTTGCTTTTTCTTCATCCTCTCTGCCTTTGTAGAGTCATCTAGGGAAACCATGCTCTATAGGTGACATATACACTGAGTGGCCAGCTTATGATGATCTCTGAACGCATAATAATCTGGCCACTCAGTGTATATAATAAAAGGCTAATATGCAAATTGTCCCCTCAACCAGGAGTTCGACCAGCAGGCAGGCCAGCCAACCGCCCATGTCCCTTCCCCCTGGCCAGGCTGGCCGGACCCCACCCATGTACGAATTCATGCACCGGGCCTCTAATACACACACACACACACACACACACACACACACACACACACACACACACACAGAGTGGCCAGATTATTATGCATTAAGAGATCATAATAATCTGGCCACTCAGTGTTTGTAGTATCTTACAGGAACTTCAAGCTATCAAATAATGTTTTGAATTAAACCTCTCCAGACAGCTTGCTTCTGCGGTGACCACTGTTCCAATGGCAGTACTCTTAGTAGCCAGCATGAAGGGTGGCCATGGGTAACCAGCACACGCGGCTTGTCATGGTCACAGTCTGTCAACGACCTCCATCAACAGTCATATTCTGAGCTCCTCTCCTAGTACTGCCCCTCCTTCCCTCGCTCCAGCCTCCCACTCTCCTGTTTCCCTCAATATTGGCCCATGCATTTCAGTTTCTGGACGTTTGTCCTACTGCTCCCTTTGCTTTCTCTAGTGTCTGCATGGCTTAGTCCCCAGTTTCATTCAGGTCCCTGCTCAAATGTCACTTATTACAAAGAAACTGCTCCTGACTTACGTAAAATACTTCTCCTAGTGACAGTCCATGTACGCTCCAGCCACTTTGTCCTCCCTCACCTGGTTTACAATTTACATGACATGTTATACATTCCTTTCACATTTACTTATTGTTTTTCTTTTTCTTTTTTTGTTTTTTGACATTTTTCAGATAGTTTTTATTTTTTTTATTTTTTTCCAATTTTTTTTATTAAGGTATTATATGTGTACATATCTTACCATTGCCACCCCCACCCCACTCCCATATATGCCCTCACCCCCCAGAGTTTTGCATCCGTTGGTTATGCTTATATGCATGCATACAAGACCTTTGATTGATCTCTTATCTCCCCCACCTCTCCCTAACTTTCCCCCTGTAATTTGACAGTCTGTTTGATGCTTTACTGTCTCTGTATCTGTCTTTTTGTTCAAGTTTATAATGTTCTTTATTACCCATAAATGAGTGAGATCATGTGGTCTTTTTCTTTCATTGACTGGCTTATTTCACTTAACATAATGTTCTCCAATTCCATCCAGGTTGCTGCAAATGATGAGAATTCCTTCTTTTTTATGGCAGCATAGTATTCCATTGTGTAGATGTACCACAGTTTTCTGATCCAGTCATCTGCTGACGGGCACCTAGGCTGTTTCCAAATCTTAGCTATGGTGAATTGTGCTGCTATGAACATAGGGGTGCATATATCCTTTCTGATTGGTGTTTCTAGTTTCTTCGGATATATTCCCAGGAGTGGGATTACTGGGTCAAATGGGAGTTCCATTTTCAGTTTTTTGAGGAAACTCCATACTGTTCTCCACAGTGGCTGCACCAGTCTGCATTCCCACCAGCAGTGCACGAGGGTTCCTTTTTACTTATTGTTTTTCTGCCGCTATTGGAATATAGCCTCCGTAAGAACAGAAACTTTGTTTTGTTCACAACTCTCTCCCCACTTAGGTAAATATTCAATTAATCAAAAATAAGCAAACTAAAAGTAGCATCTGTACCTGTGATGACAGACTGGTCTAAACTTTGGGACTCTTTTTGCTGTTTATTAATAAAATGGTTGATTCTAATACACTAGTATCCTCCAAATGAGGTGTTAATTAAATACATCTTCAAAAGATCAATGGCCATGTTGGAAACCTATTCACATAGACTATGAAAAGTAATGAGTGAGAAATCTAATTTATATTAAATCCTGAAAAACACACATACACACGTTAAACATAAGAAAAGTAAGAGACTAATGTGAGGTAGGATGTCTAGGGAGAGACATAAAGGAGAAAGCATTTAACTGAACTGTATGGAAGGCTGAGATGTAGCTGAGAAGAGAGTCGCAGGGGTGATAAATGGTTGTGACAAAGAGAACAACACGGGGTGATTCTGAGAGAGAAGGGTCTTTGCATATTCAAGGAAACACAATGCTAACTGAATGAAGTTAGAGCCAGCTGTTGCAGGTGACTCACAGGAAGAGACAGGCCAAGACACTGACATATATAGGGTGTCCCCCCCAAATGTATACACACAAAAGGGTTTTGATTGACCAGGCATTAGAGAAAGACAGTGCCATTTAGCAGTCCCCCTTATCAGCGATGCTACAATACCTATATTAAGGTCTGAAGGGACTATCAGCAGCTTTGACTCCTGGCTTGGGACACTTAGGAGACTAACGCAGGCCTACTAGGTGTCCTTGGTGACAGGAAGGGGTGTGCACAGACATGATCAAATGATGAATATTTCTTTCAACTCCTTGAAATCAAAGCACACGGTTTGGTTAATTTCTTTTTTAATCACTTGGTACTTGTTCCTTTTGTTTTTTCTATTTCTCTTTATTTTTAATTCTCACCTGAGGATATGTTTTTTTAATTTTATTTTTTTAAGAGAGAGAAAGGAAGGAGGAAGGGAGAAAGGGAGGGAGGGAGGAAAGGAGGGAGAGAGGGAGAGAGGGAGAGAGAAAAAGAGAGAGAGAGAGAGAGAGAGAGAGAAGAGAGAAAGACTGCTGTGAGAGAGAAACACTGATTGGTTGCCTCCCATATGAGCCCCCGACCAGGGATCGAATGCGCAACCTATGACCTTTCGGTGTATAGGATGATGCTCCAACCAACTGAGCCACACCATCCAGGGTGGTACTTTTTCCTTTTAATATTGTTATGTTTTAACACTGAAAGAAATGCCTAAATTATAAAGTGGTCTGCATAATGGTAAGTATCATCTTTTTTTATGTTAGATTGTTTCTACTAAAAAAACGAAAGGAATTTAGCCCAAGAGAGACAGACCTACCCCTTCAGACTGCCTGCTGACGCTCCCCTCTCGAAGCTCTGGTTCCCTGTTTAGGGAGCTCCTCTAATAGCCACAGTGTGAACCCCGCCAGACTGCAGGGAGACAGGGCTCAGCCCGGTCTGTTCAGACAGGGTAGGCCATCCACTTTTCAATTACACAGGATGGGGCAAAAGTAGGTTTGCAATGGTTTGTATGGAAAATAATAAATAATTAATAATAATACAGGAATAAACTCTGTTTCATAAACTCACAGCCATCAACCTACTTTTGCCCCACGCTGTATGTCCAAGCGCGAAATTCACAGCAGGTAAATGCATGCAGAATGGGGTGGAAGAGGAGGAGGTTATTCTTTAAAAGGGGAAAATCAAAGTCTCCACCGGATTATAATTTCAGGATGAATCTCTCAAGCCTCAGACACATACACACACACAAAAACAAACCAAACTAATAAAAAAAAAAATACCACCAAAAATAAATAAATAAAATAGGAGGTAAAAGGCCGCTGTAACTTCCAAAAAATATTCAGTCTTCAATCATTAAAATTTAGCTGCATTTCTATGATACTCTTTTCATCTTTCATTAAATCTAATTGAGTTTAATTTCTTTTAGGTTTATCTCAAAACCATCCAAGAAAGTTTCTGGCTGTGTTACAGTTTGGTTGCTATGCTTACAATTTGGCTGACAGATGTAGGCAGATATTGAACCTGGGATATATTCACAAAGCCACATTCTGAAGGCCAAGGCACAGTACCCAATAGTCTTCTTCTAAACAATCTCTTCCAATTTTTGTCATCTGGCTCAGTCCTATGTCTTTTTAGAAGTGATTTTCACATGTTGCATTTGTCCTCCCATATCTATAAATAAAGAACACCATTTTCATAAGCAGAAATGTTCTGTTTTCTAATGAAGAAAAAGTGAAAACAACTCATCAAGGGAAACAGGAAGGTACATTTCTAAGAACCCGATGTAGTTCGAAAAATAATAATGGATGTCTTTCCTAAACTGGCCTGCATCGAGGCAGCCTGTAATTTTCACTGAGTCACGCCTTATGCGTACAGGTCAGCACACAGAGTAATTCTTGCCTCGTAAGACTTCTCCCAGTGACACATACAATAGAGTAATTCCTTGGCTGGTTGCAGCCGAGAGTAAAATCCATAGCAAGATCAATTGTTGTTGTTTATAACTCTCTTTTTGATGGAGGCAGAAGGAAAGTAAAGGCAAGAAGATGACAGACAGGTTGACTGAGACTCCCTGGCATAAAGAGTTAGAAAATTAATAATTTAAAAATTATCATTGGGAGATAAAAAATAGGCCCTCTGTGCTTCTGAAATACAGTATATATGTACATATATATATATATATATATACATATATATATTTTCTTTTTGCTCGTGAGTGACAAGTCTTGATGATCAAATTTACAAAAGGCAGAAAAACAATTTCTATCAAAATATTATCATCAAAATCTCTAATCTTTATGAAAATTGTCTATATTTATAGCCAATCAACATATGGTGATTTATGTTGTAATTATTCCCTCTATATCATTTAAGACAATAGAATAATAACTAACATATAGTCATATGAAAATTACAACAAAATAAGAGTCTGTAATTACTGGGTAACCTCCCCTCCCTGTGGTCCTTCCCCTGTGACACACATTTGACCCATAAAAAAGTCACTTGAACTTTCTTTAAAGGTTTAGTGCTGACCCGATGTTTATGAGATAATGTTGGATGCTTCAGCTGTGTCTTGGGTTTTGAGTTTCTTGGAGAACGGAACTTACGTGACTAATTCCTTGGCATATTTATTAGCACAGAGTTAGCCAAGCAGGAAGTCATGCCTGATCCTAGATCCCTGGTGATCGAATTAATCTTTGAGACTCATCTCTTCACTTCCTATAAAGGCATGATTAATTCAAAGTTACAAAACAAAGTTACTGGTGATGTTAATGGAAATCTTAAGCTGAGTAGGGATGATCCTGGTCTAGCAGGATGTGTGACGGGTGAATGAGGCCTTGCTTACAACATCTAAGTGCGAAAACGGTGGATATTCCACGATGTACCCACAGAGGATGCTGTAGGACCCTGCTTATAGTGTCACTGGCTGAAGCAGAATGCTGAGTGGAATGAACCATGGGTGGTTTAGAGCCGTGGTCGCCAGCCGGTGGTCCGCGGGCCACTGGTGGTCTGTGAGGTCCGGAAGATTGGCGACCGCTGGTTTAGAGTCCATGTAGCCTGAGTACTGGAATAACTGGGCTTAGCTTGCAGGACAACTTTCCATGTAAATTAAACACAGGACACATCTCCATGTAAATTAGTGAGCATCACTGATCCGTGGTTGAAGAGTGAACGCAGTTTCACTTAGGATAAATTAAAATTCACGCCTTTGGTTGGGAGCCACAAGCAGAGAGCACGTGAACATAAGAAGAAATACAGTCGCACTGCTGGGGGCAGTGAGCCCCGTGTTTCCTTCTTTTGGGGCCAGTAAAATCATTTGTGAAAGCATTTGGGCATTTCTGATGCCCGTGTGACCAGTTTGCATGAAAGGCGCATTTTAAAAATGATTCCTACAGTAAGGAGCACAGAGCCGAGCAGCTGCAGCTTCTGAATGACCTCCGAATGCAGGACCTGCATGCAGTGCTGAGGGAGCTGGGCCGCATGGCACCTGGGCCTTGCTGAGAGTGCTGACACAGCAGAAATGGGCCCCGGGAACCAGTTTCCACATCTGCCATGAGAAACCAATAGTGATTCTCTGTTTTTCTTATTATACAAAAGAAGGAACTTAATTGAACAAACTGCACTAACCTACACCTATTGCCATTTTGTAATAAAAATATTTTTAAAACTTTACATTGTTAATTCAGGAAATCCTAGAGTCGGGCAGTTGTTAACTATTGTTGCTGTCAACTATTGTGTAACCTGGTTGGATTCATCACACATTAGGAAGTTTATAATAAAAACATAACTGAGGCTTTTTTTTCTTTTTGTTAATCCTCACCCTGAGGCTATTTTCCCATTGATTTTTAGAGAAAGTGGAAGAGAGGGGGAGAGAGAGAAAGAGAGAAACATGGATGTGAGAGACACACATTAATTGGTTGCCTCCCACACACACCTGACTGGGTGCTGGGGATCAAGCCTGCAACCAAGGTATGTGACTTTGATCGGATTAGAACCCGAAACCCTTCAGTGGGAGCCGACACTCTATCCACTGAGCCAAACCAGTCAGGGCTACAACTGAGACATTCTTAAAAGATTAACCATTTTCCCCTCAGTGGATATCCTAGTGGGGATGTAAATTTGCGTTCGAAGCATATCTTTGTCCTCCACTGCCACACAGTGCAGTGGTTCTTCCCTTCTACCCCAAAGGGACTCACGATTCCAGACTCAATGCCACTGCAGGGCTTCTCATGTCACTGTCACTACCATCTCCTCTCCTGCCAATTAGATCCCCTGTTCTGACTCTTAATAATATCTCTTTTCCAATAAGCACTTTGATAAATTTGGTATCCTGCTAAGGACGTATCCATCCCCTTCCTAAGATAGGACTCTGCATCTATGCCTCCCACACTCACTTTGTAGGGAATCTTGCTAGACAAGGATGATACCCTTGAACTATACCTGCCATCTGCCAGAATCAGATTTGAACACCAGCACATTTTCCTGAGGCTGTACCTGCAAGTCTGGATAATGCCACCAGCAGTAACCAAGTGCTTCTGACACTATCCTAAAGGCATTGGGCATTTATTGACCAAGTAGAGGCCCGGTGCACGACATTTGTGCACTGGGGGGAAGGGGTTCCCTCAGCCTGGCCTGCACCCTCTTGCAGTCCAGGACTCCTCGGGGGATGCCCGACTGCCCCCCGAGGGGTCCTTAGCACTGCCACAGAGGTGGGAGAGGCTCCTGGCACCGCCGCTGCGCTCGCCAGCCATGAGCCCGGCTTCTGGCTGAGCAGCGCTCCCCCTGTGGGAGCGCACTGACCAACAAGGGGCAGCTCCTGCGTTGAGAGTCTGCCCCCTGGTGGTCAGTGCATGTCATAGCGACCGGTCATTCGCTATTTGGTCAATTTGCATATTAGCCTTTTATTAGATAGGATTGTTTTTACCCACTGCAAGTTTCCAGGCTTCCTCCTCAACACTGAAGACCTCTTACTTCCTAGGAGAGTGAGAGTAATTACCATGTCCAATCTCATGCTCTGAAGCACTTCTTCATAAATGCACAGGCAGATAGATACCTAAACTTCCCAAATAGGTTCTAAAGGTGCTATGAAAAATGGCCGCCAATTTTCCAAATTAAACACCAATGCTAATGTAATTACAAATATGTATATCACCTAAGTTAATGTTCTTAGTATATCTACTAAGTTTTTAAACTCTCCATAAAAGGTTTACAATTATATGGGAATTTGCATTACAACTGCATTCCTTGACTTTCCTCACCAATTCTGTTCTAAGATAAAAAAAAATCCCATGTATGATTTTGTTTAGTTAGCTGAATATTGCATGACCTCCTTTCAAGGGATAATACCCTTTGAAACAGGACCTACTTAATATTACTCAATTATGTCCATTGTCTGCCAGTACACCAAGAGTTTCTATTATCAGATAAAAAGGAACACGTTCTATTTCACCAGACTTAGGACAGGAAATATATGCGAATATTGTAGTATGCTATGTTATATATGTTTTAACTAAGGTAAACTGGAGTATAACATGATTTACATGAAAAATCCATAGTAGATAGGTACTCAAGTCAGGACAAGGTCTTGTTCCTAGCCAAGACCAAATGTGAGGGGCTAACAGTGTTCTATGGACTTTTAGCTGTGTTTGGAACTTCATGCCATTTTTTCCATTAAATTCATTTACTTTTTAATTGAATTTATTGGAATGAGATTGGTTAATGAAATTATATAGGTTTCAGGGATACAATTCTATAATATATCATCTATATATTGTATTGTGTTCACCACCCCAAGTCACGTCTCCTCCCATCACCATTTAGTCCCTCATTACCCTCTCTCCTACTTTCTCCCACACCTCTTTCCCTCTGGTAACCACCATACTGTCGTCTATGTGTTTTTTTCCCTTAATCCCCTTTTCACCCATTCCCTTCCTTCCTTCCCTCTGATAGCTGTCAGTCTGTTCTCTGTATCTATGAATTTTTTTCTATTTTGTTTGTTAGTTTATTTTGTTCATTAGATTCCACATAGAAGTAAAATCATATGGTATTTGTCTTTTTCTGACAGGCTTATTTCACTTAGTATAATACTACTCTCCAGGTCCATCCATGCTATTGCAAAGGGTACCATTTCCCCTTTTTTATGGCTGAGTAGTATTCCATTTTTTACCCACTCATCTGCAGATGAACATTTGGGCTGCTTCCAAATCTTGGCTATTATAAATAACGCTGCAATGAACATAGGGGGTGCATATATTCTTTCAAATTAGTGTTTTGGGTTTCTTTGGATATATTCCCAGAAGTAGAATCACTGGGTCATAAGGCAGTTCCATTTTTAAATTTTTGAGGAAACTCCATACTGCTTTCCACAGTGGCTGGGCCAATCTGTTAAATTCGTATTTGGTCTACTGCTTGCTAAAGCCAGCTTCCTCAGATTCCCTTATTATCATTATAATTTTGCAGGGCAATTATGTATTGCCCAGGAGATGGTTTATGCCTCTGTATTTCATGTGTTATTCCTGGACCATATGTGAGACTTCGCACTGGCAGGGAAATATATTTTGAAAAATTTAGAATTTGGACTCAGCCTAGGTTTGAATCTGGCTCCATCCCTTGGTAGCTAATGGCCTTGGGCATACTTGACCATTTTGAGTTTCAATTTTATTATCTACAACATGGGGATAATGATAAAGGGGTGTCATAGGGTCTAAGGAGATAATGCATGAAAACTACTTACAACATAAGCAGTCAATGAATGTGGTGGATATAATCAATACCGCATATTTTTTGTTGTTGTTATGTCAGACTTAAGTGATCAAAAGATCACTCTTGACTCTAGGAAACAGACCACGATCTCATAATCAATGCAGATTATGAGCTACTTTGTGAAACTTCATTATGGAAGGGCCAGCCATGAGGAGCAGGAAGGGTTCACTAAGGAAAAATGCCAATGCAGACTGGCTTCATTAATGTCACCAGATGGGAACACACAGTGGATTAAATGAACCTGAACTTCCCAAGGTCTGAGAGTCTCTGTAAGCTCTCCAGGGCAGGAGGGAACTTTCTTCATTTTATAGGTTTGTACATACATAAAATGTAAATGGAAACTATTTATAAGGGTGGTAAACACACAATACAATGTATAGATGATATACTGCAGAATTGTACCCCTGAAACCTACATAATTTTATTAACCAATGTCACCCCAAGAAACTCAATAAATATAGAAAATATTAATAGAGTCAACAAATGCATATTGGACTTTAAATTTTGTCTTTATCAAATAAGTGAAAATGGAATGTGTAAGTAATAGTTTTATGTAGTTGTGGCATATATTATAGGGGAGAAGATGGATCTATTCGTGTTTACCAGGATCCAATAAATCTATGTATGAGTCACTTTAATAGCCCATAGCACCTAGCACCATTTTTTAAAAAATTTCTTTATTGATTAAGGTATCACATATTTGTCCTCATCCCCCCATTCCCATCTCAAACCCCTCCCCACGCATGCCCCCACCCCCCTGTTGTCCGTGACCACTGGTTAGGCTTATATGCATGCATACAAGTCCTGTGGTTGATCTCTCCCCTTTACCCCCACCCTCCCCTACCTTCCCTTTTGCATAGATGGGAAGTTTTAGAAGATTTGTACATAACATGAGTAATGCTGACAGGAAGAGTTTGGGGGGCTTTATCTGGATAGCTCTGATGAATGAATTGCTGGCAACATAGAGAAGTGAACTACTATTCTGGCAGGCCACATGCTTTCCTCTCAACCCATCATGGTCCGTTCATCCATGGCTGGGGGAGGGGGAGCACTGGAGACTACTTCAATTAGTAAAAAGAAAAAAGCTGGGAGAGATATAGGCCCACAGAAAAGAGATTTAAAGTATTTATAGCCCTGCCGGTGTGGCTCAGTAGTTGAGCGTTGACCTATGAACCAGGAGGTCAGGGTTCAATTCCCACTCAAGGCACATGCCCGGGTTGCAAGCTTGATCCCTAGTACAGAGGTTCAGGAGGCAGCCAATCAATGATTCTCTCTCATCATTGATGTTTCTATCTCTCTCTCCCTCTGCCTTCTACTCTGAAATAAATAAAAACATATATATTTAAATAAATAAATAAATAAATAAAGTAATAAAGTATTTATAAATTGGAAAGAGGGGCTAAATCCAACCAAGTGAAATTTCAATTAAATATGCCTATATATAGAATAATATAAAAATAGAAAAACTGAAAAATATGTGAAGGTATTAGTTGAATATAAGATCAACATACATAAGTCACAGTGTGATATGCTTGGGGAAAAAAAAGAAAGATTTTATGCTGTATTATTACATACAGAATTATAAAATGCTAATTCTATGATATTCGGTGCTGGTTAAACCATCCAGAGTATTCTGTTGAGTCAGTGTCAAACTGACAAATTGGAAGAGATTTCATGGAAAGAATCCAGACTGTTGAGTGGGCATGAAAACCTTACGAGAATGGTAACCATAAAAGCTGAAGATATTGAACTTGGAGAGAACCTGGGAGGAGGAATGATGTATGAGGTTGAAAAGCCATCATGTAGAAAAGCAGTGAGTTCATCTGTGTGATTCAAGTCCAGAAAAAAGATAAATGTTAGATTACAGGAAGCTATTTATCTGAAAAAATACAGTTAACTTTAGAGGTGGCAGATAATCAAATGGATTTCATGGAGAAATAGTGAATTTCCCATCACTACACATTGCCAAGGTAGGGCTATAAAGAAGACTCAAGTGTCCAACTGATGGAGTTAAAATTGATGAACTTCTATGCATTTTATAGACCCAGGAATCTGTGACTCAGTGACTTTCCTATCTTATTATGAATATACTTTGTGCTAATAGGTGTTCTCATATACATTTTGGCTACAACATGCAAAAAAGGTAAACCTATTCACAAAAATACTAGGAAATATGCTAAAGAGAAAAAATATGAAACTTAAGGTAACAAATTATGCATATTTTTGTTTGCCATTTTCTTTTAATACTATCACTATGGCATTTTCATCAATTTATTATATTTTAAAAAATACGTTTATATTGAACAGCCTAAAGAGCTAGCTATATCAGATATTATAGCAGTTTGAAGACACTGCAGCAACATAAACACAAAAGAGACATCTAGATATAGATTCTAATATCATTTCTGGAAATTTTATTGAAGCTCTAAGCAGGCTTAAGAAAGTGGACTGAATAATAGAGGATCAAATACACAATTTTGCATAACACTAAGTAATATTATCATGGTTTAAGGTCTCAAAGGTCAGATAATTTAATTTCCTTAACTCTGATCTGCAGCTTGTTGCAGGTCTGTGCTGAGGTTTTCATTAGCACATTAAATAAAGAAAAAAATGAGGACAATACATTTCTCATAAAGTGAAATGTAGTCACCTTTTAAAGTGTGAAATACTAATTCTTTGATGAAATGCTGGTGAACATAGGTGTTAGTTTGTGTGGTTGTTTTGTTGTGTGTTTTTTTTTTTGTTTTTTTTTTTGATGGTTGGTGATCCAGTATCCATTTTTCCATATTTAATTGTTAAGAAATAATAGAGGTATATAAACCCACAAAGTCTGTTAATCCTCATTTAAGTGACAATGCCTCCCCGCCCTGAATTCTTCAATTGGAGGCAATCTACATTTACAAGTTTCTTTCAAGTAATCTAATGAAAGGTCGGGAATAAGAGGCTCCCAACAGCCCAGTTCATGCTTGGGATTTCTAAATTATCAAGTCAGTGAACTGCTACTGCCTCTGCAGCACATCACATTTCCAGTGGATATCCAAATGCCTTTCATTTTTCAGTTTAACTTTAGGAAACTAGAATCAAACATAGAAGTCAATCCAGAGTAAGAGGCAATAATCCTGCAATTAATTAAGCAAAAATCAATACCAGTTTTAAGTAACTAACCAAGAATGCCATGAATTGGAATGTGTTGCCTATTAATAAGACAGAATCCATTTTAGAAATTTTCTTACAGGAATTTTAGTGATTTTATTGTAAGAGGATACTAAAAATAAACCTACATCAATCTGATTTAGCTTCTACTTTCTGCACTTACGTATGCTCCCACAACATCCTATTGGAAAGTTCATTTAACTGCTAGTTGTCTCCCAATACGTTTTGTCCTTTCTCTCACACTAATAGATTTATGTGGATGCACGATCACTCAGCATAAAACTCAACTTTCCTTAGAGCCAAGCATGACCAACTAAATTCTACCAAAGTAAGGTGGGCAGAAGTGATGTGCATCCTTAAAACAATTGTGTGTGCTCCCTCCACCCCCTTCTCCATCCTCGAAGCTGAGAGATGGCCAGAACATCTTTAGCCAACAAATAAACACCACAATTTGAAGATGGCTTAACTATTCCTAGAGACTAGTACATGAGGAAGAGAAATAAACATCTTACTTGGTAAACCACTATACTTTGGGGTCTCTTTGTTATAATAGTCTGTTCTTTAATGTGGAAGTTTAATTGGAAATGTAAATACTTAACACAGGAAGAGTACAGAATACCAGAATATCTATACTAATAAAAGAGTAAGATGCAAATTGACCATACCTTCACAATGCCCACCAGCCAATCAGGAGTGAGTATGCAAATTAACCCAACAAAGATGGCGGGTTAATTTGCATACACAGGTGCCAAGCGGCCAGGGGCGGGATGCTTGCATTGTTGCCACGGCAATGACACAGGTGTTCCGCACCACGACAGTCTCTCCAGGCCTCTGAGCAGCATGGGAAGGCGGAAAGGCGGCTCTGGCCAGAGCAAAGGCAGTGCCGGCAGCCAGGGAAAGGAAGGCCCATTCTTGCATGAATCTTCATGCATCGGGCCTCTAGTGTATATATATAAAAGCCTAAGCGACCATTGTGACTGGTCAACTGGTCGCTATGACATGCACTGACCACCAGGGGGCAGACCCTTAACACAGGAGCTGCCCCCTGGTGGTCAGTGCGCTCCCACAGCCAATCTCCCATGGTCCCTCCCCCCAGCTGGCCGGCCCCAATCAGCCCCAATTGCTGGCCAGGCTGAGGAACCCCACCCATGCACGAATTCGTGCACTGGGCTTCTAGAATACACATAAGTTACTATCAAATGTTAACTTAAAATTACATTTACACATACTTGAATACAGTGGGAAAATAATTACATAAAGGTTAGTAAAAATATTTACGACATAGAAATACTTACAAAGAATGATCTGAAATATGTGAAAGTGCTTTGAAAAAATGCCTGGAAGAAAATATCCCACAACAATACCTGAGTTTATCTCTGAAATTAGGATTATAGATGCTTTTACCTCTACATCTTTAATAGTGTTTCTGTGCTTTCCAATGAACAGAAAAAGAAGAGGTATAAAAATATAAATGACTTCTTTGCATAAGTGCCTCTTATAGCAACTCTAACAGTGGAAGAGAGAGCACTTGCAATGAAACTCCCATCCACATCTGGAGTGGCATGCACACTGCTAACCTCCTAACCCAAGGCAACCAAAGCACCTACTCAGATTTTAGTTTTGAATTTCTGATGATATGTAAGTAAATTTTAAAATCTACTAGGGTTAGACACAATCCCATTGTATAATCCACACATAACGAAGGATTCATGTAGTTCAGGTAATGTACACATTCTAACTATAGAAACAAAATCTGGCAAAGTACTTAAGAATAATTCTTATAGTCTATTAAGGAAAAATGCCAGATAGCATTATGTTTTTATTGGTTTAAAATCCACATAAAGTAATATAGCTGCCATTCTCAATATTCTTTATGAAGAGGGCAGACACTTCTCCATATCTCCAAAACACCCTTTATTTTTCTACTTGGCCAAAGCTCTCCTTGAAAACCCAAGCCCATATCTCTTTTCTTTCATTCACTTCTTTCTTCCATTTGTGCTTTTCCTTATTATTCTTAATCAAAAGCTAGACATTTGTAATGCAATTTGTTCATCTTCCATCACAAACCCTATCCATGTCATCTCTTTCCTTCACTTATTATATCCTAAAGTCCCAAGAAATGATAGGAAATAAATGATTATGTTTTTGGTTTATATATTTAATATCCCATTTAATATCCTATACTTTTAGTAATTTTCAGGCATTAATGCTGCTAGTGATTTTTATTTTTACCTGGCTCTAACCCCATTCAATCCCAGGATAAAACATTTCATCATTCAATCTTAGTCCTACTGAATTCTCTTTTCCTGGTGCTACTCAATAATTATATTAATCAGCATAAGTTCATGTCAAAAAGCTTTAACCCTGTATAACATCAATTCAATCGATAGTGGTTACAGCTTGTTGACAATGATTCTGAGGTTACATCCTTGGTACAATCTATATATGTAAAAGGCTAATATGCTAAGTGTCCCTCCCTTCATCCAACCAGTCTCTATGACATGCACTGACCACCACCAGGGGGCAGACGCTCAATATAGGAGCTGCCGAGCTGCAGTGACTTGGCAGTGGTGGTTCTCAGGTGATGCACCCCTACACCAGAGAGGGTTATGTTGTTGCTGGGGCACTGTTGGTCCTGAATCTGGTTTACTGCACACTTGTGTTTGCATTCCACACCCTGTACGACAGCAACTTTGCAGAGTGCCCTCTCGAACTCTGAGACCCCTCAGGGGATGTGAGAGAGCTGGTTTCAGCCCAATTCCCGCAGGCCAGGCTAAGGGACTCCACCTGCCTGAGGGACCCCGCTTACTCCACAGATGCCTTTTGAGCCACAGTGTCACCCCAGGTGTGGCTGGCCAGGGAGGGACCGGGGAGGGACCCCCGGAGGTTGGCTCCAGGGCGTGTCCGGCCCATCTTGCCCAGTCCCACCTCGCCAGCCACCTTCTAATTAATTTCCTTTCAATGTGCATGAATCCGTGCACCGGGTCACTAGTAGGGTTATAAAATGTCATGAGTAAAGTTTCATAATCACAGGCAAGAAGATTCCATTTCTGATTCAGCAATAACTTTCACTGGAGTTAAAAATGTTAAACAATAAAAACATCCTGAGTAATAAGGAGTTTTATGTACATATTTTCTTCAAACTACTTTTGATCCATATGTGAAAATCAACAAATTTCTCTCAAATCCTAGTGTTTACTATAAACACATCCTCTGCCTGTATTCTTAGCTTCTATGTAGAAAATACAATTCAAGTTTTTATCCTATAATAATGTATGGCTATTATCTTATTTGGATTTCTTTTTCAATTGCATATGAGAAATATGTATTGCCCATTTACTAAATTAAACAAACAAAAACCCACATACCAATTCACCCTCGTCTCTGTGCTATAGCAATAATATCCCTAATGCTTGCATAAAAGTGTTCAAACATATCAGAGCTAAAATGTTCTCTTTTGTTGAACAGCAAATGACATGGGAGGGAAGGAAGTGAGAGGATGTAGGTGCCTTTGTTGAGTTTTGGGTACAGAGATAATGTAAGGCAGCAGGCTGCTTTATAATAGCAGAGCGACACGAATAAATGAAAAAAATTGCTGGGACAATAAAAGAAGGATATTCTCTCCTTTGCTTCCTTGAAGTCAAACTCTGTTCTATGAACTATCAGAACAGCCTGCTAGTTACCAGCTAAATTACCATATGACTAACAGGGCAAAACCATGTCCTTTTACATTTTTGAAATGTTGGTTTTTAAACTTCTTCAGGAAAAGGGCTTAGACAAATTCTTACATCACTCTAATGTTACTATTAACTCAAAATGTGAATAGCTGATGTATTCTGAAGGTAATGGAAAGTATTTGGGATTTTCTATTAACTCTCTTACTCTTTCTTGCTACTATAGCAAAGATGACGGTCCACAGAAATTTGTAATTCTGAGAATAAGAATGTGACCATCACAAGAAAATTCATGTAAACACCACTCAAAAGCATTTTCAAGAAAAAGAAGAAATCTAAGGTAATTCTGTTACCAGTCACGCACCTCATAATGACGTTTTGGTGCTTCCTGACTGCATCGCATGTACCACAGTGACCGCATGAGATTACAATGAAGCCGAAAAGTTCCTGTCCCCTGGTGATGTGGGAGCTGCTGTGAAGTCACATGGCGTGCAAAGCGTTACTCACGTGTCTGTGGTGATGATGCTGTAAACAAACCTACTGCACCACCAGTTGTATAAAAGTAGAGCACATACAATTATGTATGGTGCATAATATTTAATAATGATAATAAATGACTATGCTACTGGTTCATGTATTTAATATACTGTACTTTTAATAATTATTCTAGAATATACTCTTTCTACTTATAAAAAACATTTGCTGTAAAACCGTATGCTGTGTTCCAATGGCAGCAGCCTCATCCATATCATATTTACCACCTCTCTCGATTACATCATTTTATCTCATGCTCAATGTAATCCTGTGTTGTTTTGTACAGCGACATGTAGAGGCTTGTAGCCTAGGAGCACCAGGCTATACCATGTGGCCTAGGTGCGTAGTAGGCTAGCCCATCGAGGTTCAAACGCACTCGGTGATGTTCAAATGGTGAAGAGATCGCCTAACAACGTGTTTCTCAGAGTGCATCCCTGCTGTTGTTAAGTGTATGTTGGCATATTAGAATGCAATGCTTATTAAAAATGTAAGGCATCATGTGAAGGAAGACTAAGAAGCACATTTACAACATCTGATGCTCTACCAAGCAAGTTACAATTCTTAGAATTTTACCTCAATGCATTTAAATTCTAAAATTGTAGGTACTTCAAATAGGATTAATGCATTAACTTAAGAACAAATGGCTACAGTACAACACACAGAGGGAGGCAGTGCAGTAAAATTAACAATAACTCGCAACGATAATTCCAGGGGACTCCAGCACAATGTTGGGATCCAATAAAGGGGGTGGAAAATGAAGAGAAAGTGTGCTAAGACTTTTATGGGAAGGGGGAGAGAAAGGTTGGTTAACTCTAGACTTTGATGAAAGATTATTACTTTTACAAGTATCTTGTAAATTTATGAGTAATTATTAGAAGATTTTAACCCTTTGCACTCGCTTGCTTTTTTCTCAATTCCTTTATTCTAATGCTAACCGTGTCGAGTCACACTCGACATCTGAGGGCAAAAGGTTAAATAGGATGTATAACTTCAGAATAATTAGAGGGAAAAACCAGAAAAAAAGATAAGTTGTTCAATTTTTTAAAAGGTAGGAAAGAGGCAAAGAGAAGCAACAAGGAAGTATAATAAATATCTTATATAATAAAAGCCTAATACGCTAAGTGTCCAGTCGTCTGTTCAACCAATCAAAGCATAATATGCTAATGATATGCTAAGGCTGCTCAACTGCTTGCTATGACGTGCATTGTCCACCATGGGGCAGACACTCCAACTGATAGGTTAGCTTGCTGCTGGGGTCTGGCCAATCGGGAATGAGTGAGGAGCAGGCCTAAGCCATCAGTCAGACATCCCCCGAGGGCTTCCAGACTGTGAGAGGGCGCAGGCTGGGATGAGGGACCCCCCCACCCCAGTGCACAAATTTCATGCACCATGCCTCTAGTATAAAATAAATGCAAGGAATGAATCCAAATTATTAACAATCATAATAAATATGAATAAACAAAATAAGTTATCTGAATTTCTCAATGTCTAATATATTAGAAAATAAAAATATTTGATGATTTAAAGAAAAAAAGGAGGGGATATATCTACTAGCCTTTTTATGTACCCAATTAAGTAAAAGGTAAACAACAACAAAATGGTTTTCTGTTTCATTTGATGGAAAACATGCCATCATTTATAAACAAAGGAATCATGGAAAGGAAAATATATAGTAATATAGGGTTGAAAATGACATATGGAAAATGGTTGGGCCTAGATATACAATTTGTGGAAAAGGAAAAGAAAGATTTATTTTTTTCTTAATGGAGGAGTAAATAGAAATGTCTGCAGATATAGGCCTTCGACATTAACAATAACTACTAACACTTCTATGGTGTTTCCTGTGTGCGAGACCCTGTTCTAAGTACTTCACACATATTAAATTATTTTATCTTCACAACAGTCCCCACTTTAAGCTGAGAAAACTGAGGTGCCGAAGGCCATAGCTCATACAACAGAATGAAAAACTTGGGATTTGAACCTAGATAGTCTGATAACATACCTGTGTTTTTAACCATCTTCTATCTTACTGAGACCTAGGTGCCAATCACTTAAAATAGTATTTTAAAATAATAATATTTCTGCTGAGTAAATTCCTTCTATTATTACAGTGCCATGAAAGATTTTAAATAATGTGATTGAGAATGGGAAAGGTCAGGACATTCCTAATTGTGAAACACTGCCCACACACAGGGGTAGGACATCAGGCATTTTTGACTCCTGCCCACTAAATACCAGAATTCTGTATTTTAATTATACAACTAGCACACAAATGCATTCTCGTGATAAAAATCTAAAATACAGAAGTTTATAGAATAAAATCGCCTTCCTTCACTCAAACAATTCTTCTCATTTCCTCAACAATAATAGGTTGGGTGTTGTGTCACAGAAAACTGTAATTTGAATATAACTTTCTAACATAAAATGCACTGTGAAGTACATACATTTTTTCTTTGCTTTATTTATTCTAATGATGTTTTTATACCTGAATATATGGACCTCTCTAGTGTTTGATTGCCCAATAAAACAAATATATGCTGCTAATTTGTAAAATCATTCTCCTATTACTTGACTTAAACGTTTTAAACTTTTTGATCTTTTAATATATTAGACACTAGGGGCCCAGTGCACGAAATTTGTGCACTAGGGGTGGGGGGTCCCTCAGCCCAACCTGCCCCCTCTCACATACTGGGAGCCCTCAGGGGATGTCCTACTGACGGCTTAGGCCCGCTCCCTTAGGCCCGTGGGGAGCGGGCCTAAGCCGAAGTCTGGCCTCCCTTTGTAGGAGGCAACCAGGCTGATCAGGGGAAGGCACCAGTCCCATCACCCCACTGCTGCAGCCACTGCCAGTCACCACAGCCACCAAGGTGTTTTCATCAACACGGACTCCAGTCCCTTCACCAAGAAAAAATGACAACTTTCTTTAGTCATTTTCAAGATGTGTCTTTCATAGGATATAGATTTCTTTATTTATTTTTTATCCTCACCTGAGGGTATGTTTCCATTGACTTTTAGAGAATGTGGAAGAGAAAGGGAAAGACAGAGAGAAACACTTTGATTGGTTGCCTCCTGCATGAGCCCTGATCTGGGCCCCGGCCAGGGAGGAGCCTGCAACCTAGGTACATGCCCTTGATCAGAATGAACCCAGACCCTGCTGTCCGCAGGCCGAGGCATTATCCACTGAGTCAAACCGGCTAGGGCAGGATATGACATTTCTTAGCCCTCCAGCAGCGGACCTTAGTTTTTTTCTCCAGAAGTGTGGTGGAAAAACCCTAAGTCACCTTTTTGGATTCTTATTACCCAAGTTACTAAGAATATTACCAGTGGCATACAGGAAGCTTAGCCAATGTGCAGTCAGAAAAGGTGTTTCCTCTATAGTTCACACCAATCGTGGGCTGGGCCCTGCCCAGGCCTAAAGCCTCCTGCTGAAGCTTTAGGCCTGGGCAGGGCCCCTCCAGCTCCCTCTGATCACCGGCTCCGCCCCTGCCCAGGCCTGCCCAGGCCAAAAGCCTCTAGGGCAGGAATGGAGCCCCAGCTCCCTGCGATCGATCGCTGGGGGTCCGCTCCTGCTCCCTGCAATCGATCGCAGGGGGTTTGCTTTCGGCCTGGAGCAGGAGTGGAGCCCCAGCTCCCTGCAATCAATCGCTGGGGGTCCGCTCCTGCTCCCTGTAATCGATTGCAGGGGGTCCGCTTTTGGCCTGGAATAGGAGCGAAGCCCCAGCTCCCTGCAATCGATTGCTGGGGGTCCGCTCCTGCTCCCTGTGATCGATCGCAGGGGGTTCGCTTTTGGCCTGGAATAGGAGCGAAGCCCCAGCTCCCTGCAATCGATCGCTGGGGGTCCGCTCCTGCACCAGGCCTTACCTCACAGTGACCTGGGTGCCAGTATGTTCCTGGGACACAGGCGCCTGGTGCCTATGTATGCAAATTAACAGCCATCTTTTTGGAGTTAATTTGCATAGTCACTCTGATTGGCTATGAGTGTTGTGAAGGCAAGGTCAATTTACATGTTTGTCTATTATTAGGTAAGATTGAGGACATGGAGCTCAAAAGATAGACCAAATTCCTGTCTGCTAAGATGGCTCAAAGCAAACTAATGCCAAAACTCAAGTAAAACAAATATGCAGCTCAGTATCATGAAAGCACTTTAAAACAAATATTTTGCTCTAATCCAAGGAAAAAATGGTGAGTCTGTTCATCTACCCCCATGGTTCTCCGAGCAGGTGGTGTCCTCATACTCTATGGTAGGCGGAGGTCCAGGATGCTTGATGCACTGCCATCCAGTGGCTTACTTCTTCCCAAGAAGAGTACCCCAATCTTTCAAGAGCTTCACATGTCCCTTGGGACAATCATATAAGTGAAAAACCTGTTTACCGTTTTTTTAAACTTATATCCTAAAAACAGCCCCACACAAAGTAGTTTGTATATAGTTCCCATTGGATTTGAGAGCAGTTTGTACTTTGGGGGGAAATTTACCAAGTCTTGTTCACCACTCTGGAAAATTATGCCACAGAGAGCAATACCACTAAGCACCATTAGAGTCATCAGTACGAGACATTTGTATCAACACTGTACTTGGAGCTGCCACCTCCATGGTGCAAGCATCTTAATATATATTTTTTAAAGGCTTTGAGATCAAGGCACTTAAATGTTGAAATAAACTGTTTTATTCTAAATTATTTTTCTTTAATTTCTCCTTTATGTTTCATTGTTCTGATTATATTGACATTTTGTCTTAGCTGTGTATAAATAAGGTTGTATTACCTATGAATTTTATTTCAGGAGAGTATAAGACATGACAAAATATTTGTTTTAAAGAGGGATTTAGGGTTTGATAGGCTTAAGAATTGGAGTTACATAGATATAGGTCAGACAATCCACTTAACTGGAAAAGATGAGGAATGGGGTTCAATGAGGTTAGTTTTTGCCTGACTTCAGAAAAACAAAGACAAAAAGAGTAATTTAAAGCTGGAAGCAAATCCAGTTACCTAATGCAACCTTTTCAGTGAACACATGAAGAAACTGAGAACTAAGGGATATGGCAAATATCAAGTGCCAGTTAGTGGCTGGACAGGGGTCGAACTGAAAACTCTGTGACAACTCTTGGGGTAATCTATCCACTGCCCTCTGTAACTGAGAAAGGGAATCGGGTAGGTGAAATGGAGAAAACCAAAAGGCACTGGGCAAGCCACCAAGTCTGAAGGTGGCAGTTCTTTTGGTGACCAGAAAATTTTAATCCTCAGCCCTCAAACTTTGCTTGTGCCAAGTGTAAAGTGATGATAGAAATTTGAGAATAAAAAGATAAAGGAAGAAATGGAAAAGTCCACTCTGGAAACACTGACATATACAGCCATCTAAGTTATTTTGCCATAACTGATATGGAAGTCCATTATCATTATTTTTACTTTTCCTTTTAATTATGGATAATTTATTACTGGGATAACTGGGAGAGTCTTCACCTTTGGTGTGCTTTAGATTACAACAAAGGCCAGACCACTATTACACAATGCCTAACATGAAACATTTGTTGCTTACAAATGGTTAAATTTTGAGGGGTTTTAGGAAAACTCAGTCAAAAGCATCTCTCCTTGGAGATAGCTGAAATTCTGTTTCCCGAAGCATGCCAGCAAGAACACAAATTTTGGTGGAGGGAGGAGGAATGGGCAACATGACTGATTTTGACCATCATTGTACCCCCAGTGCCAACACCAATATATCAACCAAAGAGGTGCTCACATATTCACGAAGGAAAGAGAGCGAAGGAGGGTGGGGGGAAGGAAAGGAATTAATCCATTCTTGGCACTCTCATAATATTCAAATACCGTCAGAAGAGATAATATATTTTTTTCCAGCACTTCTGTATTAATACATATTAGCAAACCTTATTGTTCTGGCTGTAATGGCATGGAAGTATTGAGTTAATGTGCCTTCCATCTGGTTTGCCTCTTTACCTAGGGCAAAAATTGTTATGATTCAACAATGCCTTATATTTGAAGCCTTTCTCCATGAAAAATATCTTTTCAAGTACAATTTAATTAGTTATCTAATAGAGGATGTGTTTTTAAAGTCCCCTCTATCTGCTAAGAAAACAGAGTTTCAAATGGCTAAGGTCTTAGACGACTGATAACCAAGTATACCGTTATTTTCTTTAAAATTCATTCATTCTTCAAAGCCATTTAAATTGCTCTTGAGGAATCCAAACAATGTCTCCCAAATATAATAAATACAAAAACTCTAAAGCCCTGGCTTATATTTATAACAATGGTCACCAGATTTTCATCTGTACCATAAAGTGCCTGATCAGATCTTTTAATATAACGTTGAGAACATAGTCAGGTATTTACATAATGAACATATATTTTGTTTCTTGTATGGTTTAGGCATATATGACACGCATTTTCAGATTTATTTTTCTCTTTCACTACAATGATTTCTGTATATTTTTCCCCTTGAGAAAGGATTGAATTTTTCAGGAAATCCGTGCTGCAAATAAATCCCTAAATTACAACATCTCAGCTCATGTCCTTGAAGATCTTCCTACAGAGAGGTGTACTGAAAGGATGTCTTAGCCATTCTTACTGGTGGATGGCTACCCTTCAGTCCCAGTAGCACACATAAGTCTACAAACTGGACGTAGCAGAGGGTCACTGCTGACCCTTAACCCATGTGGAAGGTGACACACATAGACCGCATCTCCCACTGCCTGCATCCTGATCAATGAAACTGGGAGTCTATTTTCAATGGTCAGAATCCAGAAGAACAAAAACCTATCATTGTGCTCATCTCCCAAAGTCTTCTCCATCATTTCATCAATGAAAATGTCCTGCCTTCCTGCCTTATGGTATTAGAGAGCAGGGAAGAGCTCAAGCCCTTGGGTGATTCTGTGTGGATTTTCATCTTGGCTGTAATGACCCCAGCTACTCAGGAAACCTGCTAAAATGACCTCGTCAGAAGGAACCTATTTCTTTCCTCCTCCCTCACATTGCTTCCTGCTTCCACGCACTGTTTATCCCTGTGCCTGTAAGTGTAATGATCCCCTGGATTGTGTGCTAATAGAAGGCGGTAGTTTGGACTCATTTTTCTTTGCATTTGGGGGCGGGGGTAGGGAGGGGGCGATTTTCAGGAACTGACATCTAGGACAGTGATGGGCAACCTTTTGAGCTTGGTGTGTCAAACTTTGCCAAAAAACTGAGCATAACTCGGGTAGTGTGTCACTTTGAGGAAAAAACATTATTTCGCAAATGTTTCATCCTCGGCATGCGGCCGCCTCAGCAGCCGCGTGTCATCAGAAATGGCTACGCGTGTCAGTGCTGACACGCGTGTCATAGGTTCGCCATCACTGACCTAGGAGGTGCTCAGCAAATGCTTGCTGAATTAAATTAGCCAGTGGAGGAGACATTTTTATTCTTTGTGATCTTTGGGCCCTTCCCTGAAAGGCCCTCTGGTCAAAAGATTTAACCCTTTTGCTGAAGATTTTCATGCTCACTCCAACTGTAAGGGAGAGAGTTATTAACAAGAAGGGCAACAAAACTTCCATCTGGCTATTTAAAAATTGTGTGGAAATAAAGCATTATCTTTCTTTGTTTCAGGGCTTTTCAGATGCTTACATTTTTTTTTTTTTTGGAATCCAAAGTCAGAAGTGGTTTAAATTTCTTACCTGATTGGACAGAGAACAATGCAAGAATTTAGATTAAGTAAAAACAAAACAAAAACTGGACTGAAATGAATTGAGGCATTCACTTGGCTTTGTACCTTCAGATTACAGTCTTCGCTATTAAACATTTTGGGTTTGTATCTGCAGTTGAATAGCTTACATAGAAGATAGCCCAATGAATGAAGTTACCCTTGAAAAAGAAAAAGAGCAGAAAGCTATAAAGTGGATAATGAATGTGCGAATGAAAGGCAAAAGGAGAGTAAAATGCTGTTGTTATCCTTTACTGATAAGCATAATTTTATACTTTCAAAAGAAATAAATAGCTTATTTAATCATGTCTTCGTAACTCTTGATGCAGTGGGGAGTCCTAGCAGAGTTAGGATGTTTCTATGAGAGAAACAGGGAAATAATCTCGGACTGAAAGCGACAGGCAGCTGGTGAGAGCTCGCCTGGAATCCTCATCTCCTGACCACCAGTCCCTGCTTCTCCCACTGGTGTGAGGTCCTGATGCTCCAACAAGCATCATCAATGAAACTCAGTCAAACACACAATTCATAAGCTGGGGTAGAGATTTCCAGTAAAACTGTGTTTCTCTGGTGTCCTTCGCTTTTCATCACCATGCTCCCATCCAGATTAATCTCTTGAAACTAAGAATCAATCGCCTCTACCTGATGCCACTGACTCTGCAGAAGCCCCTATAATCTTAAGGCATTAGAAAAATAAATCCCCCAAGTGCTGGTTACTATGTGATTTGCACGGAAATGTCCAACTGGACATTTGAAACATGCTGTCCACTGTGTCTGGGAGTGGAGGAGGGGTGGGAACGGAGAAGGAGATAGGGGTGCTGACATCTGAGGCGAGGGCATTCCCTGAGGATTCCTTGGTAACCATGACAAAGAACTTTTGTTGTCTACTTCATCCGCTGAATTTCTAGAAACAGAGCAGAGGGGGTTGAAGAGTGGGGGCACTGGATCAGAGAGCTTGGGTTTGAATTTTGGCTATGTAATGTGACTTCCGAAAATCTTCTCTAGCAGTAAAATTGGGATAAAAATCATTATATTCTCTATAGCATTGTTACATGGGTTAAGTGACATAAAATACATTAAAGTGCTTAGCAAAGACTTAGGCATCTAATAAGTCTCCAATAATCTAGTTATTATTATTATTATTAATAGTAGTACATAATTATTAATGGGGACTTGGGGGAAAATGGAGATAAGGCCACTGAAGAAAAGGGAGGGTCTTTGTGATAAGAAACTAAAAGTGATACTGAAGACAGATTTCTAAGTGAATAATACAATATGATTTCTTCATGATTTCATTTTTCTTGAAGTAGAAAGGCACCTAGATTGATGGAGCATGAACACACGAGGACTAAGAGTAAATGGTCCATTTAAAAGACTTAATGTCTTTATTAAAATTGTCATCATTCTTTGAAGTCCCAAATTAGGATAAATTAGCCTTGATGAAGATGTTTACATCCTCATTCTAAGCATCAGGCTTGGAGTGATCATCAGGGGAGTTTGTTCTGTCCTGGAACGCAGGGGGCTGTCAGACCAGTTGAAGCTCCATGTGGGTGAGAGTAGCAAATGCCACCATCAAATGTTTCCTCAAGGATACAGTGGCTCAGAGTGATCTACACAGCTCCTGCCCTCACTTACACTCTCACAGAGCGAGAGGAACTTGCTCTCTGAGAATCCAGGAACGCTCTCATCATTCCATTTATGAAAAATATTGTGTGACTCAGTGTTTCCTAATAGCTACCAACACTTTAGCTGAAAGGAACCACCAAAGAAGGACTTTCTGAAGCACATTTTCACATTCCGTTTTTCTAAAGATTCTTAGCTCTACCCTGGGTTAAACCAGATTCAAAGAATCATGAATTTATATTGCATCATACTGGTGAATTATAATGTTGTTTTGTTGAAGTCCAATTTGGCATGATAACATCAGCTTCTATCAAGAGACAGTTAAAAAAAAAAACCCAACAACTTTAAAAGATGTAACTATATGAAAACAGTTGAATATTTTGTTCTTTACAGTACACAAAGGCCACTTTGTGACTGTCCTTGGGGAAAATGCTCTATCATTTCCTAATCAGAAGCAGTTGGCCTTCTGCTAAGCAACCGGTTTGTTTTTCTCTTTATGGACAATGTAAATTGTATAATTCATCATTTGCACCCCTTTCACTAGATACTGGAAAGTCTGTGCCAAATTTTTGTCTAATCTCTAAAAATATAACAAAACTTTTGGATATATTCTATGTTCTTTTGCCTTTATTTTACTTTTCTTACGATTATATTCTCTTTGCCTTATATTTCTCATCATTAAAAATGTATTTTACCTTGTCATATTGTATGCTGACTTCAGTCATTTGTTATAACTTAATGAATAATGAATGAATGAATCAGTACTTCTGATGATTTAGTTATAGTATGATATTTAAGAGGATAAAGGACAGAGGGCATATCAATGCACATACACCTTCAGAGTTCTAAAATTTCAGATGGCAAGAATTTTAGAAGCAGGCAGTCACTAGTATAGGTTTAGCTGCTCAAACACAGTGGATGAAATATCTCTCAAATTCTTTAGGTCTTTTCCTCATGGTGGCATAATGTCTGCTGTAGCTCCACTAATTCTGCTCTCGATCAAAGCAGGATGAAAGTGATGGGAGCAACAGACACCCTTAGGGATTAGAACTGTGTCCCATCGTCAACCATACTTACAAGGGAAACTACACAGGGCAGTCTTAATTACAACCTATGGAGGAGGCGCAGGTAACTGAGTCTGGTTGGAATTAGGTGCTGGCTGTGGCAACGAAAATTCTGTCACAGGCATCAACCCTGGAGATATGGCAATTTGTCAAAATGATCCTAAACTTTCAACCATCGGTTTAAGTTTGAGTCATATTCTGTATTTTCTAACTTTTCAAGGAAAATACAGGCTCATGTTTAACATGCAAAATACTTCCACAATATCAGTGGTCTGTGGAAGGGGCACAATAATGCCTGATGATGGAAAGGCATTGCTTTTCCAGACAGCTTAGCAGGCCCTGCACCCAGGAAGGCAGATCTGAGTATGGAACGTGCACCGGTGCACTAGCTCTGGGTGGTGCTTTGCTTTTAGAAAGTATTCAACCTAAGACACTTCCAGTTACCCAGAGTATAAATGCCCATTCACTTTATTTAAATCGGAAAGAATATCCTATATAATAAAGAGGTAATATGCAAATTGACCGTCACTCCAACACACGAGATGGCCGCCCCCATGTGGTCAAAGATGGCCTCCCCATGTGGACAAAAGATGGCCGCCACAAGATGGCTAGCAGGGGAGGGCAGTTGTAGGTGATCAGGCCAGCAGGGGAGGGCAGTTGAGGGCGATCAGGCCAGCAGGGGAGGGCATTTGGGGGGGACCAGGCCTGCAGGGGAGGGCAGTTAGGGGTGACCAGGCCAGCAGAAGAGGGCAGTTAGGGGCAACCAGGCTAATAGGGGAGGGCAGTTAGGGGCAATCGGGCCGGCAGGGGAGCAGTTAGGTGTCGATCAGGCTGGCAGGGGAGCAGTTAGGTGTCGATCAGGCTGGCAGGGGAGTGGTTAGGAGGTGATCAGGCTGGCAGGCAGAAGCGGTTAGGGGCAATCAGGAAGGCAGGCAGGTGAGCAGGTGGGAGCCAGCAGTCCTGGGTTGTGAGAGGAATGTCTGACTGCCCACCAGGAGCGGGCCTAAATGGGCAGTTGGACATCCCTTGAAGGGTCCCAGATTGGAGAGGGTGCAGGCTTGCCTGAGGGACACCCCCCTACCCCCGTGCATGAATTTCATGCACTGAACCTCTAGTATGACTATATTTGGACCTTCAGAAGGTGAAATTAACAGAGCACAATCTCTATGACTATTGTTCGTACAACTCCCATATTCTATTTTGTAGCTACACCCTGTAGTATATGAGTTGATACAAATAACCCATGAGAGTTTGTTTGGAGTAGGCTTTACCAGCTGATTTGGAAATTCTAGAATCATTTTCAAAATATATTTTTATTGATTTCAGAGAGTAAGGGAGAGGAAGAGATAGAAACATCAATGATAAGAGAAAGAGTCATTGATCGGCTGCCTCCTGCAGGCCCCACACTGGGGCTTGAGTCCACAACCCGGGCATGTGCCCTGACCAGGAATCCAACTGTGACCTCCTGGTTCATAGGTCGATGCTCAACCACTTAGCCATGCTAGCTGGACAATTCTAGAATTTTTAATGGGAGAAACTCCAAGCTGTAAAATTAACACTCTTTTTCAGTTCCAACTTTGACAATCAATTCTAATAGGTTTGGCAGAAGTTCCCTGAGCTCAGTCAATTGTCTGATTGCAAGGTCTCATCAATGCATAACAGTCAGAGAAGAAGTCCAGGCTCCAAGGGCAGGCTTTCATACAACCATGTATTAGAAACAGATGGGTTTTTAGGGCAGAAGCATGGGGACTCTCACTGGTTAAAAGATGAAATAAAAATAGAATTAAAAAATAAACCAATCACAGTAACAAGTATATTAGCATTCTTATGAAGTCATAAAGAGAAAACATTCATCTTGCAGATCCTCTCCTGAAAAAGCTGGGCATAAAAGCACTTTCAAGGGACAATAAGGTCTAGTAACTTCACTTCAAGGAGAATTTCTCCAAAAAGGTGGCTCTGTTAAGCTTGATAGAAGCTCAAGAAATGCTTGGAACCTTAACTGCAGTATCTGGATTCATTTATCATGGCTTAGTGTCTAAGTATCAGTTTAATAAGTGAAAATTGGGTGCTCCAATCTCTGTCTCACCAATGGTTTTCTTTGACCTTGGACAAGTACTTGACTCTACAGAATTACCTTTCCAGGCTTTTTTTTTTTTCTGTAGAATAAAAATAACTTTAAAAATGGTAGATCAAATATACAAGTCACAAAGCTGGAGAAATTAAACTAGCAACAATGTGTCTTGACTCTAAATATAGATTTGTCTCACCACTTAAATGATTTCACCTTTTTTAGTAGGAAGCATGGAGACTTGAATAAAAACAAAGCGAAACACTGTCTTGTTTCACTGAGGTTTCTGTCTATATCTAGAATGTCTACTATTAAAATGCCATTCTTTATTAACTGTTGGCAGCATCTGGTGAACCACTAAAAATACCCTTTTGTAATGGGACTAAAGAAAGATAAGAAATCTATCTCTCCATGAGTAGACAATTCTCCTTGGTTTGCGGGAAGTACTACTTAAAATAAAAGGGTTTGACTAAATGACCTCTTGTGTTCCTGTCTAATCAGTCTTATGTGGTGCACTCCTTTAGCAGAAAGAATTTACCTACCAGATACAAGAATGGCAACAGGCGCATGCACACACACACACACACACACACACACACACACACACACCATTTCCATGTATGCATTATCTATGTGTTTACAGTTATGGGAGGAGTTACAGAAAAGACAGATATGAAGAGAGAAGTGACAGGGAAAAACGATGGCCAAACTCTCTGAGAGTGGTGAGCCTGAGAGAAGTAGCAGGAAAAGCCAGCGGAGCCTTTCATCAAACCCTGCCTGAAATTTCAGTGTCTGTTCCTAGTAGGATCAATAGATCATCCCGGTGCCTCTTGCAGATGAAAAACCACACACACTTGGAAGCTAATGTTCCAACTTTAAGTCAAAAGAAGTAACCAAGGAAAAGAAACCACCTCTATAAAAGTGGCTTCTCTTTTCTTCCTCACTGAGAAAACATCAAAATGTCCAGAAGAGGCAAAATAAAATTGTGCATCCTTAAATGAATGGAGGTCAACTTCTTATGCTGGGGATGGTCAGCTATTGTTGGCACAGTATTGAGTCAACTTTGTAAAGAACAGTTCCACAAAACTGTAATTTTACAAATTCCTATTATTACAATTCATATTTCTGTGATGATTTGAATAGAGGGATATAGCAGCTTTCTTTATTGGTTAATGCTAATAATAATAGTTAATACTTAAAGAATGCTTAATGTGTGTCAAGCAGTGTTCTCAGTATTGTAAAGGTGACTAAGGATCCTATACTATTGGTACCATTATCCCTATTTTCACAGATGAAAATTTCAAAGCAAATTTCCCAAGAGCACGCAACCAGTAAGGGTTGGATGTTAGGATCTGAGCTCATCCTATGTGGGTCTAGAGTCCCTGCTCCAAACCATAACACTGTACTACCATCTAAGAGTGTTCTACATTCACCATATTTTCCATCAATAGATTTTAACCTAAAGAATGGAAGGACACTGTGCTCAAGATGACAAAAGGCAAAAGCTGTTATATCACTACTACTTCTCCTTAAGTATCCCACTTCTTTTTTTATGAAACCAAATTTCATGAAATTTTTCTATCCTCTTAAGGCCCTAACACCAAAAACCCAGATGAATAATGGATCTTTGGCTTCTAACCAGAACGTGTGTGACCATGTTCTTTCATCGCGTATCTCCAGTCATCTCTCTCACTAGCCAATATTCTGCTAGTGTATGACTCAGTATCCCACAGGAGTGCCGAGTTCAAGGACGTGCCAACAATCACAATCCTACCACACCGGGAAAATCCTAAGAAAGAGCACTGGGTTAGGCCACAGGGGGCTGGATCCCAGCGTCAGCACTGTGATGTGGAAACGACGCTAATGCGCAGAAAGGGTCAAGGCATGAATGAGAGAGTAGATGCATGAATCATTTCCAACTTCTTGAAAGCATCTTGCCTGGTCCACCTATTGCCTTTTTGTTTTCATTATTTCCAAATAATTCCATGGGAATTTTCTTTGGTTTCCAACTAAAACCCATTGGCTTGGCTCTTTCTGGATCCATAAAACTGTGCTGGGAAATTATTTATTTCTATTTCTACCACTGTGTGGCAGAGGAGTGGTTTTCTTTGAGAAATGGAAAGATTGGCCTACTATGGAATGGACGGCCTGCTATGGAACAAGGTGATCGCTGAGTATGCTCTCCTTTAAATAGAAGGTGGAAGCTCTGGTCTCACAGTGCTTACTCAATACATCTAAAGAAAAACCAAAAGTCTAAACACTCTCAAGTAGGGCTAGAGTGTACGCAGAATAGGGGGAGGTAGGCACCGCTGAACTTGGGCATCGGACAGGAGCAGCTCCAATAGCAGCAGAGGCTAAAGGAAAACTGAGCTGGAGAAAGAGAGCGAGAGAAGTGGGGTGAGAGAAGCAAGGGGAGAAGGGTGGAGAGAGGAATGACAGCAGAGGAATGACATCTCTGCCCTGGTTGTTCAACATGTTTTCCCTGTTTGGGGGCTTGGGCAGAAGCAACTGGTGTGGCTCTGCCTGCACCACTGGCCACCCTGATGCCATATTTTTAAGTTGATAATTCTGTATGGCCCTCGAATGATGTTATAATTATCCAAATGGCCCTTGGCAGGAAAAAGGTTCCCCACCCCTGCCTTCGAGAGTAGAATACTTATTATTCTCACTTTGCTCAGTGTTCTTCGAGGATTCGTGCAGACTTTGAGGATTGAGCCATGAGAACTCCATCTCAGAATGGCTGCTTCCACATGGACTATGAAGCTAACATCAAATCTGGTTCCTTTCAAAAATGTGTCACCTTGGGTATGTGTTGAATTTAATTGTTCCCCTTTTTATGACCTCAAGGCAGAATTAGGGAAATAGTAGGTGTTAGAAATTTGGCTGCCATCCAATCCACGCTGTAACACATCTACAGTACAGTTCCAGTAGGTCCCACTCACTTGCTCTTGAGTACAACACTCTCTGCACAAGTGAATCACTTTAGTCCTCTATCAGATAAAAATGGCCGAGCTGTCCCAGCTTCCTGGAATGTTTTTCTTTTAAATTCTTTAGAAAAATCCACTCATGTCTCTACAAAGTCTTAAAAACTGTAACTTTTCTGCAAGCCACAGAGGACAGAAAAGGCACCCTGTGTCTGCATACCAGAGCACCAGCCATCATAAGAAATAATTCTGCTCTGCACAAATCCAGTCATGGATATCAATTACTTGGAAAATTGTTTGTAATTTAACTTACTACTATCTCTTTAAATGGGCTGTTCACAGTAGGAGTCAGATGCTATCCTCCCAAGCATTCTGAGGTGAGTGGTTTTCGGGGTTTAAGTGAGCCGACTTTCAGAAGATTTTTGAAATTGATTCTCAAGACTGGAAAGTTGCATTATGGGCTTCAAGTTCAAAAGCAAGAATTTAGAATTTTTAATGGCAATGTAAATAATAATTATGGCATGCTGTTCGTAACATATCAAAGCATGGACGCAATATTTCCAGTTGGGAAAAAAATCACGAAGTTAGGTACAGTAGTACAAAATGAAAATTCATATTTTTTACAAGGATATTTTCATACACAGGATCCAGAGAGCTCAGAATTTACTACAGACTTCTACTTATTGCTGTTATTTTGCATAAAGGTCACTCTTTGAGTTGTAAAACCACAAAAGCAACATATGGCTCAACCCACAGTTCTCTAGAGCTGTGTTATTGTTTTAATATCTCTAAGAGGAATTAGTAGAGAATACAGTACACGAAGCATCAGGAACAACCATCCGCATGATTGTTAAAAAATTTAACCCATTGCTAGGCAGCTCAGTAACCTACCCAAAGCTCTACAAGGCTAGACTGTTGTCCAAAAAATACATAGAATTCAACCAGCAGTCCCAAGACACTTGACACATAAAAGTCACCTTTACTTAATCGCCAGACTTCATTAATAAAATTAAAAATAGAAAGCACGGGAGATAAAAAACACAAAGGGGACATCTGTAAGACTTTCAACAATAAAGATAAATTAAAAAATAGAAAGCAAGGTTATAAAGGCCATGGTCATTTGAAAGCCATCACTGGGTAATTTGTCACTGCATATTAGCCCCTACACTAAAGTTACGATGATAAAAGACAAATGATCTTGAAGTTTGAGCTACATTTTATCTGCATAATCCTTAGTTTCCTCAACTGCAAAATAAGACTAACAAACCTATCTTACTTACCTCACAAGATTATTATGAGGCTTGAGATAATACATGTGAAAATGGTGTGGGAAGTATAAGGTGCTATATAATTGTGAAGTATTATTATCCTATGCTCATGAATTATATGTAGCCTCTGTTAGAGGTGTCTTTGTTTCCTATTCAGATGGATACAATGCTTATAATTTATCTAAGGTGATTTGAATATTTTTAGTAATCATAATTATTCTCTCTTTCAAGTTTTCCACTTGGGCAAATGGGACCCTGCACAGGTAATACATTAAGGTAGACTTCAAACATGTAAATATTATTTGCTTATGCTGTGATTTAAGTTCTATCACCATAGAGTCACCTTCTGAAGTTAGCAGGAAAATGAATGACATTTATCTGTCATTTTATTAAAATGAAAAACTTAAGAAAAATACTTTGGGAAAGAATTCTAATAATATTTTCAAATAAAGAATATGTTTGTAAAATTAACCCACTGCAGGGGGTGATGTTCCCACCTCGGCTCCTTTTAGGGAATAGACTGGGCCACCTCGTGAGTGTGGAAGTGAAACCAGTGCTGGAGCCACAGAGGCGTCCCAGTCCGAGATGAGGGATGTGGGGTTGAAGAGGCTCTGGGACAAGTCACTCTGTAAGCTTTCCCAAATGAGATCTAAACGTTGATTTGTTTGCTTGAATATTTTAATGACATGTAGCCTTTCTGTTCAAGAATTGATCTCCTGTGAATTAAAGACACAACCGATGAATGCCCATGTGGCCGGAACGGACACACGTGCTCTGCTGCCTGCCCCTGCGGGGGCCCATCTGCGCTGCTGGCGAGGCGCCCACGGCAGGCCTGGCATCCCACGAGCGGGGCTGCGCCTGCGGGGGCTGCGTGGGCACTGCGGCGAGGGCTGGCTTCCGCGAGGAGTCCTGCAGCCAACCTGCACCCGGGTCTGTTTGCACCGGACACACTGGCTGGCTCTCTGGGTTGTAAACCAAATGCTCCTCGCCTGGGTAACAGGAGGGCAGGGCTGTACTCGCACTCCAGGCACCAATGAGCACAGAACACAGGCACACCTTCCTACAGCGAATGACTCAGTGAAAGAGGGGGAAACCTCCCACCTACACGTTTGTAGGGAGAGGTAAGAAAGAACGTGAGCCTGAAAGTCCCAGGATGAGCATTTGCGCTGTCCCGTGTGACGGTGTGCTTCCCTCCCTCGTGTACACGTACTTGTATCGAGGTTTGGGAGAGACAGCGGTGTGTGTGGAGCATGCCCTGCCCCGGGGGCACTGATCACCGAGGCTCCGTGCCCTCCTCACAGCCCTCTCTCAACCCAAATCTGAAGGCGCTGAAGCGAAAGACAGGAGGCAAGACCTAGACGCTTCAGAATGGAAGGATAATAGCAAAATATTTTAATGACCAACTGAATGGCTCTGTTCTTTATAAATATTAAAGAGCAGCAACAAAAGGCAAACAAGACCATGAATAAAATAATTGACAGAGATCAGGACATGTCATCTACATTCACATACATTTCCAATGTATGGCTGAGAGACAAGAGTCAAAGACGTCACTACAGGAGAAACCAGAGGGTAACAACTGCTATATTTACTCATTCATTCATTCATTCATTCACTCAATGAATACTTAATGAGCATGGACTGTGTGCTAGAGATACAAAAGTGAATAAGAGGCATACAGAAACCACTCCCTCACAGAGCTTATATTCTAGCGGGGGAGAGAGACAAACAACCAAATAGACATGTGGTATGATGTCAGGTAGTCATAAAAGAGATGAAGAAGAGTGAAGCAGGTAAAAGGGATTGAGAGTGAAGGGGTGCTATTTTATATAAAACTAGAGGCCCGGTGCACAAATGCATGCACCACTGGGGTCCCTCAGCCTGGCCTGCGGGATCGGGCTGAAACTGGCTCTCCGACATCCCCTAAGGGGTTCCAGATTGTGAGAGGGCACAGGGCAGGCCGAGGGACCCCACTGGTGCACGATCGGGGTGGAGAGGGACACAGGAGGTTGGCCAGCCAGGGAGGGACTGCAGGAGGGCTCCAGGGCGTGTCTGGCCCATCTCGCTCAGTCCTGATTGTCAGACCCCAGAAGCAAGCTAACCTATTGGTCAGAGCGTCTTCCCCCTGGTGGTCAGTGTACCTCATAATGAGCGGTTGAGCAGCCTTAGCATATCATTAGCATATTATGCTTTGATTGGTTAAACGGACGACCAGACGACTGGACACTTAGCATATTAGGCTTTTATTATATAGGATGGGCAGGGAAGGCCATACTAAAAATATTTAACAGAGACCTGTGTGACGTGAGACAGTGTGCAATGGGAAGCTCTGGGGTTGAAAAAAAGGTGTGGGGGGGGCAGTGAGTGCAAAGGTCCTGGGGTGGGCACAGTAGTGAAGTAGAGGGAAGAAGGACAAGGAATAGAGTGATAAGAGATAAGGTTTGAGAGAGGCTAACAGATCATATAGAATTTGTAGGTAATACTTGGATAAGGACACTGACTTTCAACCTAAGTGTGATAGGAAGAAACGGTAAGTTGTAAGCCAATGGATGAATGCAATCTCTGATGTACTCATCTCTCAGGACTAGCCATGGGAAGCAAAAGTAGAAGCAGGTAGTCCAATCACCCAGGTACCAAAATAATATAAACAAGAAATAACAGTGACGTGGATTGAAGGGCCCTCGGTGTAACAGGTGAGAGGAGGTTACATTGGGGTACATTTGAAGGCACAGCTGACAGAATTTGCTGCTGGATTGGTTACAGAGTGTCGGGAAAAACAGGAGACAAGACCACCATCTAGGTCAGGGCCTGAGCAACTGGTTAACTTCTGGGAATACCCTGAGGTGAAGGAAAACTACGAAAGGCGCATATACCAGGAAAGAGAGTTAACAAGAGCCCTGTTTGAATGGTGAGGAAGCAGTTGTAAATAAAAGTCTATAGTTCAGACTACTGTCATCAGGAAATATGGGAAAAACGCTACGAACTCATCTGTTACATACCAAATGCTCCATAAGTTATCGTTGTTATATTGTTGTTGCTGCCAAACTGACACCACATTTTGCCTCTCAGATGTTACTCGAGGAAAAGTTTGATGAATGGGAACAGACTGACTTGATAGAGCAGAACCAGGTCTAGTTACGATCTAGAGAGATAACCTGGGCAATGTTATTGTAATAAACAGCAATACTCACTTAGAAAGGAAATGGACGGCAACAGCCCGGGCAAGTCCAGAGCAATGGTCCTCCAATGCCAGCCTCCCCTGGAAGTTGTGAGAAATGAGATTCTAAAGATCCACGTCAGATCTACCGACTCAGAATCTTCAAGATGGAGGCCCAGAATGCGCCATTTAAGTGTCCCCCGGGCACGATGGACACACTGCCCGAGGACACAGTCTTCCACGCCCTCTGGACGTGAAATGTTTGCAGTGCGGGTTGTGAAGAGAGCAGGACAGAAAGACCATTGCGGTTGTCTTTATAGGAAGTGGGCACATGAAGCCCATTTCTTAAATACATCCGGACACACCTCTAACATGAGGCTTACATTTTCAGAATGGTGCTTTGGGGCCACAAGTGATCCCCCCGAATGCTGCTGCACCTCAAAGAACATGAAGGACACCAGCTAAAATAAAACACAGTGAAGATACCCAAAGAGGGTGAGGATTCAGAGGAACTTGAGCTTTCGTGCTGGAGGGGATGTAAGGGACACAGCCACCCTGGAAAACAGTTCAGCAGTTTCTTATACAACAACATCCAGACATCGCACCCCCGGGCACAGCACAGGGTGAGTGCCCTGCCACTGGGATAGAAAGCTGAAAGCAACACATGAACAAACAAGAAAAGCAAGCAAACAAAACCTCACAGACACAGACAGTGGTATGGTGGCTATCAGAAGGAAGGGGTGGGGGCGGTAAATGGTAAAGGGGGTCAAATATATGGTGACAGAAGACTTGACTTTGGGTGGTGAACACACGAAGCACTATACCGGTCATGTATCACAGAAACGTACACTTGAAACCTAATTTTATTAACCAATGTCATCCCAATACATTTAATTAAAAAAAAAAACACCACCCTATTTGGCCACACTTCAGTCCGCCATTTCTTCTTTAAGGATGCCTCAGATGTTGTGTTTAAATGATTTACTGTTGAATAAAATCAGTGTCATTCACCATGGGCCTTACATGTTATATTGATGGCTCTCAAAAGTGTGGTCCCTGAATCATCATCAGCAGCAGCAACTGGGAACTTGTTAGAAATGCAAATTCTCAGCTCCCCACCCCTGCCAGATCTACCCAATCAGAAACTTGAGGTGTGGGACCCCCGCAATCTGTGTTGGCAAAAGCCTTTCAGGTAATTCTGATATATGCAAAAAACTTGAACCACTCAGGACTGGGGGACTGAGGCTGGATGAGGCTGGATGCTGTGGGGACTGGGTGAGGCAGGGCTGAGGGGACTGGGGGACTCCAGCTGGATGAGGCAGGGCTGAGGGGACTGGGGGACTCCAGCTGGATGAAGCGGGGCTGAGGGGACTGGGCTCCGCCATCTTGTGGCTGTGGGCACCGCCATCTTGTGAGGGCATGGCAGTCAATTATCATATTCCCTCTTTATTGGCTGTGGGTGCTGCCATATTGTGAGTGCATGATGATCAATTAGCATATTCCCTCTTTATTAGATAGGATATCCATATCTATGTGTATATCTATATTCATTTCCTGGGTGCCAATTCCTCTCTGAGTTGATGTAAAATAGGACAAAATTTATATGATCACAGAAATTCTTGAAAAAAGAAATTGACTCTTCATCCTAATAAAATCCTCTGAGAGCTGAGACCACACTTTAACCACACATTAAAGTCCTTACACATCCACTGGGGAGGGAATTCTGACCAACTGCAATCTCTGTGTGCAGTATGGGCCAGCTTTTATTTCTTCTGTTCCATCCTCACAGTTTCCTGCAGGCAGGAGACTCTCTCCTGCCAGGACTCAACTCAAACACTGCGGTGTGGGCACAGAACTCGGAATTTGCGAACACCCAGGCAGGACTCAACTTCCTGCTCGGCCACTTACTAGCTGTGTGACCTTTGACAAATCACAGTCTGAGAGTAAAAAGGAAGGAACCACAGAAACCCACACCTGAAACTTGTATGTTCATGTTGACCAATGCCACCCCCATAAACCCAATAATAAAAAAAGAAAGGAACCACTAATTCACAGGATTGCTGAAAGACATGAGACACAATGTGGGAAGACTGCTTTGCGACTGTACTTCACGGCACACACATTAACTTAAAAATATCCTCCTCCTTCCTGTTTACTATGTCCTTTGCAGACACCAGGTGAGCACAGTAATGCATGACCTCCTGCAGTGGCCCCAGGACCCGTGCCTGCTCCCTTCCGCCTGCTCCCTGGTTGTTTGTTTCACTGCAAGTGAGTCTGGAGCCTCCGGAGGTCTGGGCAGGTTTCCCTGTAGAGACGGGAGGGGGTGTGGCAGGCAGTAGTTAATGGTGACACCCACATGCTGATGCACTGGCTGTTCTCGAATTCAAGAAAGCCACTGAGAGGAAATAAGAGAGGCACTGTCACCTACCTCCGGAGAGCCTTCCTTCTTGGAATTTCTACAGATTTATCATATTTCATATAACGACACAATTTAACCTTGCTTCATGGCATGTCCTTTCACTAATCGTTTCTCTTCTTAATTGCATCTTTCAAGAAAAATGGAAGCCCCCAGAGGACAAGGGTGCTGTGCTTCTCCACCTGCTCTGTGTGGTCCAGCCTCTACAACTGATGGATGGCCTTCATCCTTCCCCGTATCCACACTGAGTTACCTGGGTAGCTGGAATGTCACCTTGCAACAGACGGATAGCTTCTCTAGTGAGAGTTTAGAGCCAATCATTCAGCTGTCAGCTCAGCACCCTGCCAAGCCAAGGTAACATTTCAGGTTTTGCTGAAGAAAAGTATGTTAGCAGGAAAATGCTATTTTTGCATCTGGGATCTACCACATTTTCCTCTTAGTCTGCCACTAGGTAAAGACTGACACATGTTTTGACCATATAAACTCTTTAGTTTTGCAACAGGTCTGTCAAATTTACTATTTGCATTATCTGTTGTTAGTCTTTGTGTTTATTTTGTGGGTTTGCACCAACCTCAATCAGTTTTTTTTTTTTTGGGGGGGGGGGATCATGGACATGGAGATTAGTGGAACAGATCTAGCCCACAGTAATACTGTATATGCCTTGGTACTTTTAAGAGAGATGTGGCAAAACACTTCTGGAAAATACATTGGGCACTATAAGATATGTCTGTGTCAAGGCCTGGCAATCTGGAACAGTTCAATAGTAGCTAAGGATCTGGTAGACAGTTCCTAGTAGATACACTGGGGAAAACAGAGAACCAGAAATATTAACTAGTGTATATCTGCCACTTTCAGATAAATCTGTCACTTAAAAAAATAACCTTATTTTTCACCTGGTGAGATGCTCAAGCGTAAGTTTAAAGCACAAATTAGAACTTTTTCCAGAAAGGGTTGGGAGGTTTTATACTAGGGTATCTAATATTTGTTTCATAACTCCATTGCCCAAATGTTATAGCAAAGCCTGGAGCCGGTGGTATTTTGGGGGGCAAAGGATCAAGGGTCAGCAAGGTGGCCTCATGTACAAATGGGCATCGCGCTTAGGAAACAAAGCTCGGAGTGGTGGTTGGGCATTCAACCAATGAAGAAACTCAGAACAGAGACGCAGGGAAGCCATAAGATCCAGGGAAATCCCCCAAATGACAGGAAATATGCTTGAGTAGGATCTGGTCGAAGGTCAAACCAATTCCATTTATAATTTCTGAGACAAGTTTACCTCAGGAAGTAGTTTGGTATATGCATAAGGCTAATATATGCAAACCTATCTACTCTATTTAAATATTACTTACTATTTGTGACTAGCTACGTCTATACCGCTGTGAGACGTCTTTAAGAATGTTGAGCGCAGACCATGACTGTGTCCATCTTTCCGTTCATCACAACGATCAAGAGGCCAGTTAAATAAACCTCCGGGTCTGCCCAAGGGGCCACTTTTCATCCGAATTCCTCACGTCTGAAAGCATCCTATCTACATAAACATGCCTTTCTTGTCCGCCAATCGGAAGCCATCCTGACCCCGCCTGATTGCTTACATAGACGGCAACTCTAAAGTCATCCTGTAGCTTCCTTCTTCTTTCACTCATGATGTGGTCACAGGGCCCGAGAATTTAAACTCCACACCGTGTAGCTGTGTCACGCTGAGCAAGTTACTTAGCCTCTCTTTTCCTACCTTTTTTCTCATCTAGAAAGCAGAGTTAATAATACCACTGCAAGGGGTTGTCGAGAGCCATTAAATGAAATAACGCATGTGAAATGTTCAGAAGAGCTTCTGACACTTAGTCTGATTCCCAATTCAAGGAGCAAACGTCTGATGAGAATGTTTCTTCCCGTGGAGATTCTTGCCCAGGTCATGCTAGTGACAAGTGTAATTCTCAATCGGTTTTCTTCCTTACAGGTGACTTCCATAGCTCATTTCTGGTGGTTAGCACAGGCGGCCTGGCGGCCTCACTCCAGACTGCTTCAGGGGCCCACGCATTGGGGCTGTGAAGCCCACATCTGGGCTAGCCCCATAATGACTGTTACCTTAAAATCCCAAAGTCAGAAAGAGAAATACTGATTCAGGGGGTCTAGGGTGGGGTTTAGATATCTGTCCTTTCAACGAACACCCCATACAATCCTTATGCAGGTGGTCCTTAAAACGTATGTGGAGGGCCTGGCAGGCGTGGCTCAGTGGTTGAGCATTAACCTATGAACCAGGAGGTCACAGCTGGATTCCTGGTTGGGGCACATGCCCAGGTTGTGGGCTCGATCCCCAGTGTGGGGTGTGTAGGAGGCGGCCGATCAATGATTCACTCTCATCATTGATGTTTCTTTCCCTCACTCCCTCTCCCTTCCTCTCTGAAATCAATAAACATATATTTTAAAACAACATATTTTGAGGAACACTGCTAAAAAAAATGGATGGCCAGTTTCATAGTCACGTTGAGCCAGAGGGGCACACAGAAGGCATGGCGAGGATGAATTATGCCAAAAGCAAGTTATCCATAGACTATCATAAAAAAACGGAATCCAAGTGAGTAATAAGGAACGACTGGTGGGTGAGAGAGGAGGGAAACCTAAAATATGCAGTCTTGTCACAGGCTTTGGTGAGAGCCTGGAGACACACAAGCCAGGGACGACGATGCTGCTAGTTTTGCGATGTTTGCACTAAATCTCTTGGATGCTGGCTGGGAACTGAAAGCAGGAAGCTAAGAGAAAAGCACAGCAAAAACAAACAAACAAACAAACAAACAAACAAACAAAGAAGCTGGAGAGAACAGATGAGTTCGTAGGAAAAAACAAAGGCAATTGACCATAAATTATCCTCTGTTCGCAGAGGAGCAGAGCGACTGAAGCTAAGAAAGAAGGGAAGGCCTGCTATCCGTCACCTGTCCCCACCTGCACGGCCAACCTCAACCCTGCCAATACACCCGGCACATTCCTCATGCTCGCTCGGGTGGATCACAGGGCCATGCTTTTCAAAGCCCTGTGACGGGGGGACGTTGCATTATTTTGCTTTCATAACAAATCCATGGAGGGTTGGTGATTGAGTACCACTTTCTTAGGGTTCACTCTGTTGGTTTTTCTTCCTTGTCTATCCAAGGATTCAACCTGGACGAATATGGAACAACTCTCAATCTCACATTAAAAATAGTAGAGGTAGTTAGAGAACTTTTAAATTGATAGCTGTTTTATGCTCCCAGAAAAGAAGGCATAAGAGAGAAAACATATTTTTAAACCAATAAAGAAAAAAAAATCCAAGTAAACAAAACCCTCACAAACAACAGAAGTAGGTTGAAGTACCACATCGACACTGAGAAAAACAAAAAAGAACAGTCAGATGATTTGAAATGTTTTTCTATTTTGAAAATCTAATTCATAGTTGGATCAAATTTTTTAAAAAATACATATTTTTATTGATTTCAGAGAGGAAGGGAAAGGGAGAGAGAGATAGAAACATCAATGATGAGAGAGAATCATTCATCGGCTGCCTCCTGCACACCCCCTACTGGGGATCGAGCCCGTGACCAGAGCATGTGCCCTGACTGGGAACCGAACCCTGACTTCCTGGTTCATAGGTTGATGCTCAACCACTGAGCCACTGCAGCCGAGCTTGATCAAAAAAATCAACCTGAGTCTTATATCGCTTCCTAAAAGTCGTTTCACTGCATTAACAGAAAGCATTATTTTGTATACCTTCTAATGGTGATAGTTACTTTTACTGTGTTTTGGCTACAAGGAGGAGGCAGACTTTATCTGCATATGGATAAAAAAATCACCTGACACATTTTGTGTTTATAAACTGAAGCACTGAGGGGAAATCTGGACTACCACCCACAGAATACACAATGTGCACATCTTACTTTTCTGAATTCCCCTCTTCTCGGCCCAGTTCATTGTGTAAGACCCATACAGAGAGACGGATATCTTTTTAAATTCACATTTAGGCTTTACCCAACATTGTGGGGGTGGTTTACTATATTAAGAATGCCAACCAAGTGATTAAGCACAAAGAGAGCTGACTATTATTGCCAGGGCTGGGGGCCTTTGCTGGGTAAAGGATGACTGTGAGATGACACATCTGCTGCACTAGGTAAAACTATGTTCTTAACAGGACGCTTCCTCCAACCTGCCCACATGGCGCTATTTAACCAACACTGTATAGTGAAGGTTTGGAAAAGTCATATTCCCCAAACACTGCAGAGGCACAACCGTTTAAACACCCAAGCAGAATGAGTAAATGAGAAATATAATCAGATTGAATCCACAAAGGGAACAGAAGGGATGAGAAACACAGTACAACCGGTAGTGGGGGTACTGAGAGGATAAGAGAGTATTTTTCCAAATGGAGAATGTGTGTTATTTTAAATCAGAAGCAGTTAAACTGTTCAGAAGCTGCCCGGCCGGGTAGGTCAATGGTTGAGCATTAACCTATGAACCAGGAGGACACAGTCTGATTGCCAGTCGGGGCACATACCCGGGTTGTGGGCTCGATCCGCTGTGAGGGGCGTGCAGGAGGCAGCCAATCAATGATTTTCTCTCATCACTGATGTTTCTCTCTCTCTCTCTCTCCCTTCCTTTTAGGAATCAACAAAAATATATTTAAAAAACATTGTTCAGGAGCCATTTCTCTAGCTTACTCAAGAGCAAGATACCTTTTAAAGGTATATGGAGTAAAAGGCATGTGGAGCTGAAATTTATGATTATACAAATAAAACATCAGCTTAAAAATTACAAGAGTCTAATGTGATAACTGATCAAAAAGCTAAAATATGAGTAACTGAATGTGATGGATATTAAGTGAACTCAATCTATTAAGTTTAGAGAATTGCTAATTGAAAGAGTATATTATACTGCCCTTAAATAAACTACAAGAGAATCATAGTTAGGACTATTTCTCCTATCTGCATCTATCTACATATTATAATCACTAAACAATGTTAAACCTTTTAGCCTTTTATTTCTGAATGATCTTGGCTTCCCCTATCCTGGCGTTTGTACCCCAATTATAAAAATCTCTGTTCAAAATGCAGCTTCTGTCCACAGGCCAGCCTTGTCACCACGATGCCCTTTCATCTCACAGGACCCCGGAGGAAAGTGCCAGCGTGCAGAAGACAGGGAGTCCCCTCTGGTAGAGCGGACGTGGTGATGACAACCAGTCCGGACATCTGCATATGCATCTGTCTCTAGCAATACTGTGTGACAGATCCCCTAAAAAGCTCCCCCTTCGAGTGATGCGGAGACGCCCACACCCTCGCCTCCAGATATCTTCCTGACTGCTGTCAGCTCTAGAAAGAACATGGAAACAGCGAGAGAAACCACTGCTGTTTGACTTGGCAACTCTGAGGAGCAACGGCAGGGAGGTGTAGGCGTGGCTCTTGTTTCTGGTTACAACCCCAAAGCCAGACATGGAGCAGTTGGGACTCTTTGGGTAAAGGGTAAAAAATAATGGGGCAAGTTATTAAGATGTACTTAAAGAGACCGCTGGGGATAATACAATGTTAATTTCTTTATATTTACGTGAAAACATATTCATCATTGAAGAACACAAAACATGACATACAATGAATACATTTTCCAAAAAACTAAACGGATGAGTCAAGAACCACGAGAAGCATGTAGTTAGTGTGTTCTGCAGTGGTTGGAGGGTTCCTCTCATCCAGGGGTTTCCCGCTGTAGCCATCAGGAGCCCCCAGGGCTTGCTGCAGGACAGGTTCCTGGCTCTATCTCTGGCGTTTCAGCAGGTCTGCAGTGGAGCTTAGAATTTGCATTCACAATGAGTCTAAAGGTTGTATCGATGCTGCTTCTCTGAGGACCACACTTGGAGTTGCTCTGGTACAGTGAGATCTTCATGGTCAACGACAATGTCAATAACTTGATTTGTCTCTTGGGATAATTTCCCTAGAATATTTTTCTTTGTGATTTCCTCCCTGTTATTCCTTAGTATATTAGCTTCAAGCAGGAAATTCTTAGTCCCATCTTTGATACTTAATCTACTGAGTAGTGATCAAACAACTTGACAAAATCATTTATTTTCATTTATTTTTAATGTACAATTTCACATAACAGAAGGAACAGGGATGCTTGCTAGCAGGTGCTCCTCAATGACCACTGACATATGGGTTTTGTGTTTGCTGTTTTCTTTCTAACTTAGTAACATTTTCCCACACATTTTCTGGTTCAAAACAGCATTTCAGGTGGATAATGTTCCCAGGTATAAAGGATACTTAGTGAGGATACCTAAGGGCTGGGGTGGTGTAGCTCTAGAATCTGCCAGAAAAGAGTCTATGAGAATGGGGGGATCCCCCAGCCCGCATCATGGATTCCCGAGAGGAGAAAGCGTTGATTCGGAGTACGAGTACCTCCATGGGGTCTCTGGACCTCAGCACAGATGGCATGTTCTGTGAGCCTTTCTGCATCTTTGTACAAGGACCCCCTCATCCCACTGACCTGGAAAGTGCTTGTCATTCAGAAACAGGTCAGCAATCATCCTCTGAGATTCATCCTTGAGAATGAATGCTGAGGGATATTTTTCAGTTCACATTTGCATAAAAAATATGGACTAGACTTCTGTGAAAATGGAGTAGAAGCACTTTTTTTTAATTGAACAACAATACCAAAACCCTGGATGTTGTACATAAAATAAACATACAAAGACTCTGAAAGTTGGACAGAAGGCAAACCAGCGAGAGGGCCTCGGGGCCAAAGGGTGGTAAGCGGCAGGGTGAAGTTTCGTTTTGCCTCATCTATCCCAGACCTGGAGCTGAAAAAACCAAGAACCCAGAAATGCCAACAGGCACCGATTTTTTTAAAGGGCCAACAAGAGCAGGTTCTCTCTAGCCAAGGGACCTGGAAAGAAGCAACATAAACAAACAAAACCATTTAGACAGTAACAGCTCCGCTCCAGTAAATAAAACAGAAAAAAACTGGGGTCCTACCACACCCGTGCCAACAAAGGCTGAGCAGGGAGCGTACACCTCCGCCCTCACCAGGCTGACCAAGGTGCTCAGCTCCTGCTAAAGTGACCTCACCGAAGACCCAGCAGGGCGCTGAGACCTTCATTCCCATCGTGTGGTGATGAGACCCACCCCTCCCACCGCACTAGGTTGTCAGTGGAGACTAGGCGGGAGCCTGGCCTTCCACCCTCACCTGGCTGGGCTGAGTTTCCGCTCCCCTTCTTCACCCGGTGATGTTATAGGAGCCTGAGGGAGGATCGGGGTTCACCGGGTGATGTTAGAGGAGCCTGAGGGAGGATCGGGGTGTCATCACAGCCCAGGAGCCATCAGGCTACCTCCCTACCCCCATCTTGTCAGTGGAGGCCACAGAGGAAACAGAAGAGGCACTCCTACCTCTCCTCGTGTGAGAGGTCTCGGGGAAGACAAGGGGAGGAGCCCGAATTACCACCTCGCCCAGGAGCAAGGTGGAGCCCCCTCAGGTGACGAATGAGACTGAGGGGGAAACCTGCACTCCCACCCCGACCTGGAGGTGAGGAGGTGGCACCATCCCCATTCTGCCCTCAAGAGTGATGTTAGAATTCTGCCAGAACAGGTGTACTGGTAAATCAGATCCAGATTCTCTTAACATAATAATAAAATGTCTAGGTTTCCACTGAAAATCGTTCATCATACCAAGAACCAGGAAAAATCTCACACTGAATGAGAAAAGACAATTGAAAGATACCCACAATGAGATGACAGAGATGTTAGGTTATCTGGCAAATTTTTTAAAGCAGCCATAATTTAAAAATACTTAAATAAGCATTTGCTTGAGACAAATGAAAAAGTAGAAAGGTTCAGCTGAGAAATAGAACATGTAAGAAAGAACTAATGCACTGTGTGATTAGTGTGATTATAACAAAAGATCTAACATTCATATCTTGGAGACCTGAAAGGTGAAAAACAAATAAACAAGGCATATACACAGCATGGTCAAATTTATTTAAAAAACCCCAAAAACTAAAGACAAAAAAAAAAAAATCTGAAAAAGAGCAAAAGAGAAATGGCACTTAGCTTTTAGGAGAAAAACCAACTAGAACAGCAGTAGATGTCTCATGAGAATCCATGGAGGCCAGAAGGAAGTGGCACAGCATTTTTCAAGTGCTGAAAGAACAGAACTGTCAACTTAGAATCCTACATCCAGTTAATATATCCTTCAGAAATGAAGGAGCAATCAGGACAGTCTCAGATAAAGGAAAACAAAGATTTTATCATCAGCTGATCTGCCTGCTCTAAAAGAATGACTGGAGGAAATTCTCAAAACAAAAAGGAAGCAATAAAAGAAGGAATGTTTGAACATATGAAAGAAGAACATAGTAAAGAAATATATGAATAAATACAATGAGCTTTCTCCTTCAAATGAATTCAAGCCTTCAAAATTATATGCAAAAATTACAGTACTGTCTAATGTGGCTCTAAATATATGTAGAAGAAATATTTAAGGCTTTTATGCTATCCGTGGGGAGGGAATTGATAAACTGACAATAGCAGTAAACAGTGATAAAGTGTACGTATATGGTGTAATACTTAGAGCAGCCACTAAAAAAAAATGTATACAAGGAGGCACACTTAACATTATAGACAGCCCTAGCTGGTTTGGGTCAGTGGATAGAGTAGGTCTGCGGAATGAAGGGTCCCGGGTTCAATTTGACCAAGAGTACATGTCTAGGTTTTGAGGCAGCTGATCAATGATTCTCTCTTATCATTGATGTTTCTATCTCTCCCTCTCCCTTCCTCTCTGAAATCAATAAAAAGGTATTTTAAAAAAACATTATAGAAAATAATAATGTAATTCTATAAATGCTCAAGTAATTCACACGAAGGCAGGGAAAATTCCCAGAGAAACTAAAAAACCATAAACAGAGAGAAAAACCAAAAATAAAATAGTAGACACAAGCCTTAATGTAATAATTACAGTAAATGAAAGATACAACTATATTTTATGTACAAGGAACTCATCGAATATAACAATATAGACAGATTGAAAATGAAAGAATGAAAACAGAAATATCATGCATACATCAATCAAAGAAAAGGAGTGTTTATAATAATATCAGTTAAAGTAGACTTTGAGCAAATCCAATTACCAGATACCAGAGTCAATATATGAGAAGACACAGCAATCCTAAATACATATATAACAAACAGCTACAAAATATGTAAAGTCAAATGGATATAATTAAAATGATAAATAGGCAAATTCACAATTATAACAGAAGCTTCATATCTTTCAACAATCAACAGGACAACTAGACAGAAAATTAACAAACATATATAAGAACTCATCAACAACATCAACCAACAGGATATAATGCACATTTATAGAGCACTCTACCCCCAATCATCTGAATACACATCTTTTTAAGTGCTCATGGAACACATACCAAGATAGAAAACATTTCAGGCCATAAAATAAACATTAAAAATTTTAAAAGAACTGAAATAATATAGTGTGTTCTCTGATAAGAATGAAATCAAACTTGAAATCAGTAACAGAAAGATAACAGGAAAATCTCCAAACATTTGGAAAATAAACAACACACTTCTAAATAACTCATGAGTCAAGAGGAAATCTCAAAAGAAATTTAGGAAGGACTTGAACTGAATAAAGGTAAAAATACAACATACTAAGATGTTTGTGACATAGTTATGACAGTGCTGAGAGGGAAATTTATAGTACTAAATTCAAACATTAGAAAGGGGAAATACCTAAAACCAATAATCTAACCTCTCATTCAACAATATAAATAAACCAAAAGCAAGCAGGATGGAGAAAACGGTAATTATAAGAGCAGAAATCAATGAAATGAAAAACAAAAACAATGAAGAAAATTAATGAAACAACAATGTGTTCCATTAAAGATCAATAAAATTGACAAACCTCTAACAAAACTGAAAGAAGCATGAAGACACAAATTACCAACATCAAAAATGAAGCGAGACAAAGGTTAAAAATGTTGGCAGAGTAAGTGGATGCTGCACGGACACACTCCCAGGAACAAACTGGTATTACAACTAAAATACAGGAAAACTTCCTGAATAATCAATGGAAAACTCACAGGAGAGAACCCTGACACCCGGACCGAAAGTGGAGGCCACATAGAGACTGGTAGGAGGGGCAGAGGTGTGAAAGCGCTGGCCGGGCGCCCGCACACAGCAACTGAAGCTGTGGAGAGATACATCAGCTCTGGGGGATTCCCACTGAGAACTCTGACGTCTAAACCCCAAGCTGGGCCCCCAGCAGAGAGCACCAGAACTGAGGAGGGTACCCACACAACATCTGGCTGTGAAAAGCAGCAGGGTAGCTGTCACAGGGAGAGACTGCTGGGAATTCAGGCACCCTCTTAAAGGGCCAATGTATAAAATTCCCTGTGGAGCCACTCACCTTGTGCTCTGGCAGAGGGAGGGCAGAGTGGACTGGAGCTGGGTGAGCAGAAGCCAGGATTGGGGGCACTGGGGTAGAGCTCAGAAGGCAGATACCCCCTTTTCTTGTGCTGAGACATTCCCTTAGGCGGAGGACATCTTTCTCACACAGGCATTAGCTATACCAGCAGCTTTGCCTGGCAGGGAAGACAGCTGACCCACCCTGTTGGTAAACACCTTGCCCCACAGTTCAGAGTTCCTGAGGCCACTTAAGAGTCTAAAAATAACAATTAGTCTCCAGGCAGAAACAACTGCCCCACCCTGTTGAAAAGAAAACTCTCCCCACACCTGAGGACAACTGCCTCAGAGCAATTCAAGTCTGAATCCTATCACTCTGTAGGCAGAGGAGGTCTCTGGAGGCTTTGAGTCTTTGCCTGATCTAATGAGCCAGAAACAGGGTTTGACACTGTCCTGCACTGGAGATTGAGAGGCACAGAGGATCTACCTAATACATAGTCACAAACCCAAACAGGCAGCCAAAATGAGGAGACAAAGAAACAACCCATAAATAAAAGAACAAGAGAATTCTCCAGAAGAAGAGATAAATGAAACAGAAATTAAAAATTTGTCTGAAACAGAGTTCAGAGTAATGATGGTAAAGATGCTCAACAAGTATGAGAAAAGTTATAGGAACTGTGACAAAAGAACAGTTGGAAATAAAGAATGACATAGCACAAATGAAGAACACATTGGAAGGAATACACAGCAGATTAGGGGAAACTGAGGATCGAATCAGTGAGTTAGAAGATAGGGTTAAAAAAAATCAATCAGAGAACCAAAAAGAAAAAACAATTAAAAAACAGGAGGACAGCCCTTGTAGATTTGACTCAGTGGATAGAGCGTCAGTCTGGACTGAAGGCTCCCAGGTTCGATTCCGGCTAAGGGCATGTACCTAGGTTGCAGGCTCCTCTCCGGACTGGGCCCTGGTCAGGGCTCATGCAGGAGGCAACCAATCAATGTGTTTCTCTCACATCGGTGTTTCTCTCTGTTTTTCCCCTCTCTGAAAATCAAAGAAAAAAGAAAAATATCCTCTGGTAAGGATTAAAATTTTTTTAAAAAATAAAACACCAGGAAGACAGCTGAAGGGAGCTGTGGGACAATGTGAAACATAACATTAGAATAGCAGGTGTGCCAGAAGAGGCAGAAAGAGAGAAAGGGGTAGAGAACATTTTTGAAGAAACAATGGCAGAAAACTTTCCTAACCTGGTAAAGGAAAAAGCTGCACAAGTTCAGGAGGCACAGAGAATCCCAAGCAAGAAGAATCCAAACTGCCCTGGCTGGTTTTGCTCAATGGATAGAGCATTGGCCTGCAGACTGAAGGGTCTCAGGTTCGATTCCGGTCAGGGGCACATGCCCGGGTTGCAGGCTTGATCCCAGGTCAGGGTTGTGCAGAAGGCAGCTAATTGATGATTCTCTTTCATCATTGATGTTTCTCTCTCTCTCTCTCCCTTTCTCTCTAAAATCAATAAAAATATTTTTTAAAAAAGAAGAACCCAAACAGGCCCATGCCTGGACACATCATATTTAAAATGCCAAAAATTAAAGACAAAGAGAGAATCTTAAAGGCAGCAAGAGAAAAGCAAACTGTTACCTACAAAGGAGCTCCCATAAGGCTGACACCTGATTTCTCATCAGAAGCTCTACAAGCCAGAAGGGAATGGCATGAAGTACTCAAGGTAATGGAAAGCAATGATCTGAAACCAAGATTACTATATCTAGCAAGGCTGTCATTCAAAATAGACGGTCAGCCCTGACCGGTTTGGCTCAGTGGATAGAGCGTCGGCCTGCAGACTGAAAGGTCCCAGGTCTGATTCTGGTCAAGGGCATGTACCTTGGTTGTGGGCACATCCCGAGTGGGAGGTATGCAGGAGGCAACTGATCGGTGTTCCTCTCTCATCGATATTTCTAACTCTCTATTCCTCTCTGTAAAAAAAATCAATAAACTATATTTAAAAAAAAATAAGACAGTCAAATGATGAGCTTCCTAGACTAAAAAAAAAAAAAAAAACACAAAAAAAAAAAAGGCTAAAGGAGTACATCATGACCAAACCAGCATTACAAGAAATGCTAAAGGGACTGCTATAGTGAGAAAAAGAAACAGAGAGAGAAACTAAGCACACAGAATAAAAATAGGCAATAAATAAGTACTTATAAATAATAACCAAAATGTAATGGATTAAATGCTCCAATCAAAAGGCACTGGGTAGCTGAATGGATGCAAAAACATGACCTAACTATATGCTGTCTACAAGAGACCCTCCTCAGAACATGACACACATAGGATGAGAATGAAGGGATGGAAAAAATTTTTCCATGCAAACAGAAGAGAAAAAAAAGCTAGAGTAGCAATACTCATACCCAACAAAATAGACTTTAAAATGAATGCCATCACAAGAGACAACAAAGGTCACTACATAATACTGAAGGGATCAATCCAACAAGAGGATATAACCCTAGTAAACATATATGCACCCAATATTGGAGCACCTAAATATATAAAAAAATTTCTAGAGGACTTTAAAGGAGAGATGGAGAACAATAGAGTCATAGTAGGGGACTTTAACACCCTGCTGACTTGACTGGATAGATCTTCCAGACAAAAACTTAACAAGAAAACAGTGACTCTAAAAGACACACTGGATCAGATGGATTTAATTGACATTTATAGAACATTTCACCGCAAAGCAGCAGAATATACATTCTTCTCAAGTGCACATGGGTCATTCACAAAGATAGACCACATGTTAGGACACAAAACAAGTCTCTACAAGTTGAAGAAGATTGAAATTATATCAAGCATCTTCTCAGATGACAATGGAATGAAATTAGAAATCAATGACAGCAAAAACACCCCAAATATTCAAACATATGGAGGATAAATAGCATGTTATTAAACAATGAATGGGTTACCAATGAGATCAAGAAATAAGTCAAAAACTTCCTTGAAGCAAATGAAAATGAACACACCACAACCCGAATTTTCTGGGACACAGCAAAAGCAGTCCTGAGAGTGAAGTTGATAGCACTATAGACATACCTCAAAACAAACAAACAAAAAACAACAAACAAGAAAAATCAACAATAAACTATTTAACCCTACAACTTAAAGAACTAGAAAGAGAACAACAAAAAAAGCCCAGAGTAAGTAGAAGGAAGGAAATAATAACAATTAGAACAGAAATAAATAACATAGAGATGACACCACAGAAATACAAAGGATTATAGGAAAATACTATGAACAACTATATGCCAACAAGCTTGACAATGTGGATGAAATGGACAAATTACTAAAAAAAAAAAAAAATACTATCTCCCAAAACCGAATCAGGAAGAATCAGAGAACCTGAATAGACTAATAACTACTGATGAAATAGAAGCAGTAATCAAAAAACTCCCAGCAAGCAGAAGCCCAAGTCCGGAAGGATTCACAGGGGAGTTTTACCAAACATTCAAAAAAGAACTAACATCTATACTCCTCAAAATATTCCAAAAAATCCAAGAGGAAGGAACACTTCCAAACTCTTTTTATGAGGCCAGCATTTTCCTAATTCCAAAACCAGATAAAGACACTACAAAGAAAGAGAATTATAGGCCAATATCCCTGATGAAGATAGATGCTAAAATCCTCAACAAAATATTAGCAAATCAGATCAAGCAATGTATTAAAAAGATCATGCATCATGACCATGTGGGATTTATTCTAGGGATGCAAGGCTGGTACAATATTCACAAATTAATAAACGTGATACATCACATAAACAAATTGAAAGACAAAAATCACATGAACATATCAATAGATACAGAAAAAACATTTGACAAAGTCCAACACCCATTTTTGATAAAAACTCTCAGCAAAGTAGGAATAGAAGGAGCATATCTCAACATGATAAAGGCTGTATATGACAAACCTACAGCCAACATCATACTGAATGGGCAAAAATTAAAACCATTTCCCCTGAGAACAGAACAAGACAGGGATGTCCACTTTCATCACTCTTATTCAACATAGTACTGGAAGTGCTAGCCACAGTGATCAGACAAGAAGAAGAAATAAGAGGCATCCAAATTGCAAAGGAGGAAGTAAAACGCTCATTATTCACAGATGACATGATACTGTACATAGAAAAACCTAGACTCCACCAAAAACCTACTACATTTAATAAATGAATTTGGCAATGTAGCAGGATACAAAATTAACACCAAAAAATCGATGGCTTTTTTATACACCAGTAATGAACTCACAGAAAGATAAACTAAACAAACAATCCCATTTACCACTGCAACAAAAAAATTAAGATACTTAAGAATAAACTTAACCAAGGAGGCAAAAGACCTGTACTCAGAAAACTATTGGATATTGAAAAAAGGGATAGAGGAAGACATAAACAAGTGGAAGAATATACCTTCTTCATGGGTTGGTAGTATCAACATAATTAAAATGCCCATACTACCCAAAGCAATCTATAGATTCAATGAAATTCCTATTAAAATACCAACAGCTTATTTCACAGATCTAGATCAAATACTCCAAAAATTTATATGGAATCAAAAAAGACTCCCAATAGCTGCAGCAATCTTGAGAAAGAAGAACAAAGTTGGAGGGATCACAATAACAGATTTCAAGTCATACTACAAAACCACTGTAATCAAAACAGCCTGGAAATGGCACAAGAACAGACATATAGATCAATGTAACAGAACAGAGAACCCAGAAATTGATCAAAGCCATTATGCTTAATAATATTTGACAAAGGAATCAAGAGCATACAATGTAGTCAAGACAGTCTCTTCAGTAAATGGTGTTGGGAAAATTGGACAGATACACGCAAAAAAAAGAAAGAAAAAGAAACTAGACCACCAACTTACACCATACACAACAATAAACTCAAAATGGATAAAAGACTTAAATGTTAAGTCGTGAAACCATAACAATCCTAGAAGAAGCCATAGGAAGCAAAATCTCAGACATCTCTCATAGCAATATTTTTACAGATACATCTCCTATGGCAAAGGAAACTAAGGAGAAAATAAGTGGGTCTACATCAAAATAAAAAGCTTCTGAACAGCAAAAGAAACCATCAACAAAACAAAAAGGGAGCCCACCATATGGGAGAACATATTTGGCAATGATACATCTGATAAAGGGTTAATATCCAAAATATATAAGGAATTCATACAACTTGACAAAAGGAAGACAAACAAACCAAGTAAAAAATGGGCAAAGGACCGAAATAGACACTTCTCCAAAGAGGACACACAGATGGCCAAGAGACATATGAAAAGATGTTCAAAGTCACTGATCATCAGAGAGATGCAAATTAAAACAACAATGAGGTATCACCTCACACCTCTCAGAATGGCTACCATCAACAAATCAACAAATGACAAGTGCTGGCGAGGATGTGGAGAAATGGGAACCCTTGTACACTGCTGGTGGGAATGCATATGGTGCAGTCATTATGGAAAACAGTATGAACCTTCCTGAAAAAATTAAATATGGAACTGCCATTTGACCCAGTGATCCCACTTCTAGGAATATATCCTAAGAAACCTGAAACACCAATCAGAAAGAATATATGCACCCCTATCTTCATAACAGCACAACTTACAGTAGTTAAGATCTGGAAATAGCCCAAGTGCCCAACAGTAGATGAGTGGATAAAAAAGCCGTGGTATATTTATACCATGGAGTACTATGTAACAGTAAAAAAAAGAAAAGAATCTCTTACTGTTTGAGGCAGCATGGAGGGACTTGGAGAGTATCATGCTAAGTGAAGTAAGTCAGACAGAGAAAGACAAGTATCACATGATCTCACTGATATGTGGAATCTAAATAACAAAATAAATGATGAGTGGAGTGGATCCATAGACATGGAAACATGGAACAGAGTGGGGAATCTCGGAGGGAAGGCAGGAGAGGCTTGGAGGGTGGGAAGTAATCAACCAAGGACCTTACATCTATACTAGTGGCCCAGTGCATGGATTCATGCACATTGTAAGAAAATTAATTAGAATAAATATTTTAATATCGCAGCAAGCTAACCCATGGCCAATTCTGCAAGAAATCGGACTCCCTCCTCCCTTCTCTCTCCTCACTGGGTCTGGGGTGCAGGTGAACCAGATTTGGGGCCAACAGGGCCCCATCAACAAGCTAACCCACAGCCAGCAACCTAACCTACAGGTCAGAGCGTCTGCCCCTTGTGGTCAGTGTGTGTCATAGCTACCAGTTGGTCGAATGGTTGAACAGTTGCTTGGTTGCTTAGGCCAGTGGTCAGCAAACTCATTAGTCAACAGAGCCAAATATCAACAGTACAACGATTGAAATTTCTTTTGAGAGCCAAATTTTTTAAACTTAAACTATATAGGTAGATACACTGTTATTAACTTAATTAGGATACTCCTAAGCTGGCCTTTGCTAAAAACTCATGGGGGCCAAAGAGCCGCACGTGGCTCGCGAGCCGCAGTTTGCCGACCACTGGCTTAGGCTTTTATATATATAGATATGCATGACCCATGGCCATAGGCAATGGGGCAGTGAGGGCCTGGGGTGGGGGCAGGAGCGGGCTGGAGGGGGCTCATGGGGGAAAAAAGAGGATATATGTAATACTTCCAACAGTAAAGATTTATTTTAAAAAAATGAAGCAAGGGATAACACTACAGACCCCACAGACATCAAAATAACAAAAATAAATAACTCAACAAAAATAAATTGGACTACTTAGATGAATAACCAAATCATAATAAACTTAATTTAACACAATACACACAGTATGAAACAAGTAATTTAAATAGCCTAAAAGTATTATTATAAGCTAAATTGTTCCCTCTCCCAAATTCATGTTGAAGCCCCAATCCCTAGTACAGAACGTGACTATATTTGGAGATAGGGCCTTTAAAGTTATGATCAAGTGAAAATGTGACAATTAGAGTGGGCCCTAACCCAGTGGCCTACTATCTTTCTAAGAGGAAATCTGAGCAACCCAGAGAGACACCAAGGATGCACACACAGGAAAGACCATGTGAGGACCCGGTGAGAAGGCAGTCGCTTACATGCCAAGCAGAGAGGCCTCAGGAGAAACCACACCTGCTGACACCTTAATCTCCCAAGTCTCCAGAACTATGAGAACATATATTGTTTAAGCTACCCAGGTGGGTTTTATTTTGTTATGGCAGCCTAGCAAAAAAAACACACAACACCAAATATATATATACACACACACACAAATATTAAAGAAACAGAGTTCTTAACTAAAACACACACACACACACACACACACACACACACAGAATAAAGACCAATTCTATACAATCTCTTTCAGAAAATAGAAGAGCATGGAATATGTTCCAATTCATTTTATAAAGCTAGTATTTTCTGATACTAATATCAAAGAAGGTACCAAAAATAGTTACAGACCAATATCTCTCATGAATATAGATATAAAAATATTTAACAAAATATTGGCAAACAGTAGTGTGTACTACGAATTATACACAAAGACCAAGTGGGATTTATTGCAACAAAGTAAGGTTGATTCTAGTAAAAAAATCACTCAATATACTTCACCATATTAACAGACTAAAGAAGAAAATTAAACAATCGTATCACTTGAGGGGGAAAAGGCACTTTTACAAAAATTAATACCTATTCATGATTTGAAAAATCAGAATGAAGGCAAAATTCTTCAATTTTATAAAGAACATCCACAAAGGATTGACAGCTGACATTACACTTAATGGTAAAAGATTAAATGTTTTGCCCTGAAGGTAAGCAGCAAGGTGAATGTCCACTCTCACCACTCTGACTCAACACAGCACTAAAAGTTCTAGGCAGTGCTGTAAGACAAGGAAAGAGAAATAAAGGTGTCCACATCGACTATTCTAAAAAAAAAACAAACAAAAAAAAACTTTTAGGACTAATAAATTGAAGGAAGTCCCCAGGGTGCAAATAAACATACCAAAAACAATGAGATGTGACATACTTGCAATAAATACACTGACAGGTTTGCAGTGACATCTCATTGTGGTTCTAATTTGCATTTCCTTAATGATGTTGGACATCATTGTATGTGCTTCTTGGCCATTTGTGTATCTTCCTTGGTGAAATATTTCTTTGTGTCATTTGCCCATTTTCTAATTGGACTGTTTTTTTTGCTTTTTACTGTTAAGTTTTAAGATTGGGCCATTTCCCACAATGGGGGTAACCCGGTAAAAGGGGCCACGGGATCTCTCCATATCATCTCTTACAGTAGCATGTGAGTCTACCATTATCTCAAAATAGAAGGTTTAGTTAAAACGTATGGGTAGGATACATTCTACCTTTTCAGATGATGTATGGCAATGTAAAATAAACATACAGTTCATTTGTGTGTTTATCTGTCTCTGTAGGTGCAGGTGACATTAAAAGACACACCTAGCTGTCCCGCTTTCTGTACCATGTCGATACCATCAAGTCTGTTCAGAAAAACACAGCTTGGGTGCTGTAAGCAGTTGTGGGCAGTGTTCATGGCTTATGCTAGCTCTCAGACAGCCTCCCTCATGTATTTCCTCAAAATAAACCATGGCTGGTAACGTTCCTTGACTAAATTCAACCCCACTGGGGGCGGGGGGGAAGGATGTCACCAATTTCACAAGTTTAGTGTCTGTTTTCTTTGCTGGTCATTTTATGCTGGAGCGACCTTCCCATGCTGACATCCTAAACACAATTGTTGGTCATTCCACTTTTATAGTAAACCAGACATTGTTTTCAGGTGATAAAACTATTGAAGAGTCCTGGCTAATTTTATACGGTAACCATGAGGCCTGTTCACAAATCTTGCCATTTTCTTCCATCTGGGCATGTGATAGCCTTCACTCATGAATAAGAATGGTCACATGACCCTCTGTGGCCAATAAAATGTGAGGAGTGGAAGTGGCAAGTAGTGCTCCCGGATGAAAGCCTTTATGAACGTGGGTGACGCACCATGTTCCCATGTGCCTGGGGAAGGATGAGGATGTTTTGGACGATGGGAGCTTTATCAGTCTGGGTCTCTGAGTGAGGAAGACGGAAAACAGTCTATACTGACCAACATGGGCACATAATATTAGCCAGAAATAAACCCTTGTGGGGGGTTTTCAGTCACTGAAATTTTAGAGTTGTTTGTTGGGCTGCATAATCTGTACTATTGTAGCTGATGGATATATTTTACATTTACATTAAACACACAGCACTCTTTGGAATAGGACACTGTATTATGGTATGCAATTGTAAACTGGTTAATGAGTTATTCTATGTTGTACTCAATGGCATCTTTCACTCATAACACATGCACACACATACACACACATACAGCAAAAGCAAGTCTTCTTGCATCACTTTCCTTATGGTATAAATTAGAGTGATCGTTTGCTAGTGATTCCATGATGTAAAGCTTTGTGTGAAGCTGAGCATACAGAGACGTGATGCATCACACTCTTCATAGAGATACATGAGTCATAGAAACTATGTGCTCTGCCCTAAGGATTTCCAACAGCTTCGAAGAAGAGACACACACATTTGTAGATGTGTACCATATAGAGATTGGGATTCATGGTGAACATTAACAATCATATCAACTGCACAGAACCCACTGTTTGCGGGGAGAAATGACCTTGACTGACATTTATTTTCAGACCCTGTGCAAACATCTTTATATGCATTAGCACACAACCAATCAGTACTTCCTTTTGCTAGCAACTTGTGCCATGTGTCTTAGGTTAACATTGTTTGGATAATATTTGAAATGATTAAGTTTTTTATCATCACACTTACTATGAGTCATGTCAAAAGATTTCAATGCAAAAATTAACTGGGTTTTAAAATAATTTTTTACAAAGATATTGCAATAGATGTTTTGATGTTATACTTTATAGCCTCCTAGCAGTGGATACCCTGGACAAAGACTTTTGGGGAAGGTGAAACACGTGACTGAAATTCTTAACTTTACCAATTAGAACTTTCAGCTGTTAAAGATATTTCCCTAATTATTTGGAATGTTCAAGTACATATTATTGATGTTAAAATTGTCAACAGTTTCAAATGGAACTCAAGTTACTATTTTTGAATTTTAAAAAACATACAATGATACATTTCTCAGAATCTAGCTATCACCTGTCTTTGTATAGGCATTCATATACATCTTCTTGCTTTATATATATATTTTGCCTACAAAATATGAGGCAAAAATCGTTGCTATACAAAAAGTATTGTGTTTTCCACTTATTTTTATGAAGGAAACAGTAACTAGGAGATCAAATTAGGAAGAGTCATTATGTTCACCATGATGGGAATTTAATGCACCAGGATAGTTGTGAACCAGGTGTAACACCTCATTAGTTCCCAGTGTGGACGACAGAATCAGAACTCGTGAGTTGAGGGTTCTCTCTTCCTTTGTGACAGTGGTTATGATTCCTGTCCTCTTTGCACTTCAGTTCCCTTCCCATACAATGAGGACACTCCAGAAGCCTATTGTGAGGAACTGGGATAGTAATTTATAGAGAGCCCATAAAATGATGCCCAGCACACAGCAAGTATTCAACCAGTGCAGAGACTGTGATGTTTGCTTTAAGATGTTAGGGCCCATTTCCCCAGGGCAGTAAACACTCAGGTTCACCTCCTTTACTCCGGAGCCTCTTCTCTTCCCTGGGACACTCCATAGAATCTTAGGTGCCAGGCATAAATCAGTTGCATGTCTATTCTGAAACATGCTTCCACTTTAACACACGTGCAACTACCTTTTAAGATTTCAAAGTGGTTATTAAGGCAAAGGAAGAAAAGAACTATAGCTCCTTAAAATTAAATAACTCTCTTCAAAGAGGACACTCACCAGGTGAGGGTAGCACATGCTCTATGTGCTTTAAAAAGTACTGGAGAGTTTTGTAAACCTCCCCATGTCCATAGGCAGATAACGAGGGGAAACAGTGTGTCTTCTGGTGAATAGAGAAGTGTAGAGATAACCAGACTGAGACACAGGTCTCTGAAAATAATTCAGGGAATATTTATGAAAGCATTTAAGAAGACCACTTAACTTAGTAAACACTTCCTCACACGTCATTCCTCTGCAAATACGTGATTTTATGGGCATCCTGTTTTGAACTCCCTGCCTGGTCCAGAATTCCTTAACACACACTCTTTTTTAAAAAAATATATTTTTATTGATTTCAGAGAGGAAGAGAGAGGTAGAAACATCAATGATGAGAGAGAATCATTGATTGGCTGCTTCCTACACGTCCCCTACTGGGGATCGAGCCAACCTTGACATGTGCCCTTGACCAGATTCGAACGTGGGACCCTTCAGTCTACAGGCCAATGCTCTATCCACTGAGCAAATCTGGCTAGGGTTTAACATGCATTCTTACTGAATTCTTTCTTTCAGAGAATTTACCTCAATTTGTAAATAGGGGTTTACTTGTATAATTACTTTACTAAAGTCTGACCCTCTGAAACTGACAGGGCTCACTCATCTTCCTGCTCACCACTGACCTCCGGTTGTCCATCCGGCACCTGGAATAGAGGGATTCTCAGGAGGCGGAGACGGTACGATTCTCCCAAAACCAGAGATGTGGAACTCGAAAGGAAAAAGTCCTGTCAAATCCACCAGGTGAGGTAAAAGTAACAAGGCAATGCTTTCTCTAAAGTAAGTAACAGCAACTAGAAAACTGGAACAGATCTGAGTCAGAAAGGACAGGTGTGTATCACAGGGTTTATACCTTAATGACAATCAACATCCTATTTAAATAGTCGTGGAAAATTCAGACTCAATTTCAATATCAAAAACACTTGTGTCCCATGGCGTGCAACTCTCCTGACCAGAGCACTGTCCTCCAGCATTCCCAAAATAACCTGCAGCCATACTTTGGTGTGTGGAGGAGCTTAACCTAGGAAGAGCAGGAAAATTTTTTCACATCCAAAGACCATGTTTTCATGTAGTTCCAGTTGGATTCTAGCCCCCTTTCACTTATAATGTTGACTAGGTATGGATTTGAAATGAGTACATTGAATTTAATTAAACTGAAAGACAAGAATTAAGGAAATTTATGAATGTCCAATTTTGAAATTCATTATGTAAAGAAGCATTTAAATTACTTAAAAAATAGCTGATGAAGATTTAAGAGAGACATGTGTCCAATAGAATGAGTATCTTGAGAGCTCAGTAAGCTCAAATGAAGAGTAATTCTCTGGAGTTCACCCCACTGACACCTTTTCAACACCATAGATCACTTAAAACAAGTGAAGATTTAAAAGTTATTTCAACTTAGAACAATGAGACAATTTGATTTCAGTCTTCATTGCTCCACAACTCTGTATAAGTGTTTACCATTGGTAAAGGCATGACATACATGCACACCCTCAAAATACAGCCTGATTTGAATACGGACAGTTGAAAGAGAACAGCATAAGTCTTCTTTTAAAGCTCCATAACCTCTTTTCAGAGTGATTGGATTAAAGATTATTAAAGTTGACCAAAAATTCTGCAAGATCGTATTATGAATAAAATAATGACCATGCTTTGAGCAAAGTGAAAACAAATAGATTCAGCTATCTGCTTTATAATCTACTTTCCTGTTGAATCTTAACTGCTGAAAAGCTTGATTGTGCTTATAAATACTACTTTAATCTACAATTGAATAGGAAATTAGGTTCATTGTGACAAAAGGAAACTACTCAAAGGATAGTTGCCATAATTACAGTATTAAAATTAGAAAAAATTAATTGCCCCCAACGTGTAGCACATAATTAAGAGGATCATCTTGGTAGAGATGTGGGAACTATATCAAATATAGACTTTAGGTACAATGGGTTTCATATGTGTATATATATATATATATATATATATATATATACACACACACACACACACACACACATATATATGATGAATAGGTTAAGAGTACAGCAAAAGTCCAGCTGGCTCGAATATTTCATAACTGTGTGACCTTGCGTGAGTTATTTCGCATCTCCGTGGATTTCCTCATCTGTAAAAGGTGGATGCTATTATGACCTGCTCTCCGCTTTATGGTGGTGTAAGAATTAAGTGAGATAACATTAAAGAACATAGAACTGTGCATGCAATTTGTGGAGAGCTGTTTTTTTCCTGAAGTTTCTACCTTTGGGATAAACAATATAAGTGGGGGTTTTTTTGTAAAATAAATTAATAACTCTTTGTACTTCAACAATATAGGTAGTTGTTACATTCAAAAGAACACACATCAAATACCAAGTGACCATCATTGATTACAGGAACCCTTGAAGGTAAACAACAACTCAAAAGGCCTTTTTTTTTAAGAGCAGGAAGGAATCGAATGGTGTTTACTTCGCAAGTGTACATTCACTATTTCCCCCCTAAGTTCTACACGTTTCTCCCCAAAGCCAGACCCCAAGTCTGCCAAAGGGAACGCTGTGCCACCCAGTCCCAGCCGCGGTGCCTTTGCGCCCAAGCACCGCCTGGCCACCGCTCTGCTCCCCTCGGGGTTGGTCCTTGGACAGACACCTCTCCACCTCCCACTTGGGGTCCTGGAACCAACCTCCCGTCCACGCTCCGTCCAGTGGAAAACTCCAAAGCGGGCAACAGGCTACAGATGCCGGATACTCACCTGGGCGCCCGGCCGCCCCCGCGCCCCCGGAGGAGCGCCCACTCCCACGCAGCCGTCCACGCACCGCAGTGCCTGGCCACGCGCACAGACGCCACGGGCTGGAAAGGAACCCGCCGCGGATTCCCCGGCCCCAACCCCCCGCCCCGCACTGCCCCCCACCGTCAGTGCCATCCCCAGTGGAGGTGGCCACGCCACTCCCACCGGCTCAGCCTCCAGGACGACCCGGAGGGCGGCAATGACAACAAAAACAACTCAGCCCGCAGCGACACCGGCGGCCGCTCCCTCCAGCTCGGGCGCCCGGGCCGCCGGCTGCGGGGCCCCCGCGGCAGCGATTTACCTGCGCGGCCCGCGCCCCCGCCTGGCGCTCCTGCCGCAGCCGCCCCGCCGCCCGCGGGCCCGAGGCGCCGCCCGCCCGGCCAGGCGCCCTCCCTCCGCAGTCCCGGCTGCAGCGCCGCACATGCTCCGCGCTCCCTGCGGCCCGGCCCGCGCGCAGGTGGGAACCCCGCGAGTGGGCGTTGGGGCGATTCCCCGCCCCCGCCCCCACCACCCCGCGCTCGCCAGCGCTTCCACTCCTGACTTTCCGGGCGCCACGCCTGCGCTCGCTCCGCAGCGGAGCCCGTGTCCCCGGCGCCCGGGGCTGCGGTCCCTGCGTCGCGGGGCTGCGCGTCCCGGGCATCCCCCGCCTCCGCAGCCCCGGGCGGCGGGCAGCGCGCAGCAGCCCAGCCCTGCGCCCACTCCTCGCGGCCCCAGGACCCCGCACCCCGCGCCCTCCCCCACGCCCGAGCTGTCACGGAGGAAAACGCCTAGCACACACCTTGGAATGGACGGGTGCCTCGTCACCGACTCGCCAAACTCTTAGAAGGTGTCCATCAGCCTGCAGGGCGGCGTGGGCAGGGAGCAGAGCCGCTCTCTGATTATTTAATAATGTTGGAAGTGCCGGTCCGCTGCCAGAGTTGTGGGTCATGTGGGCACAGCAGCGGCTGGCTGCTGCCAGTACCAGGGTTTCCTGAGGATCCTGAAACTATGATCTCATCCTCCTCCTCCGCCTCCCCCGCCCCTCTCCGCGGGCGCGCACGCACGGCACACACACACATACACACATGCACACACGCGCGCACTCACACTGCATGCGCTACCCTCCTTCCTAGGCCAAATATTCCTCCAGAGAAACACAGTGTTCAAGCTCTTCATTGAAAAAAAAAAAATCCTTCCGGATATTTTTTTCTCTTTCAAAGCTTGATTTATGTGCTTTGTTTATTTTCCACGGTTTCCCCTCGCACGTGCAAGGGATCAGAGCAGAGCCGCAGAATGAAAATTAAAAATAATCATTTTCTTATGTTGACCCAGATTTTGGTCAGAACCCAAGGACTCCAACAGCACAATTTCAATTTAAAACAGAGGCAGTGATCTACCAGGCTTGACTATGGAATAGTAATAACGTCTGAGAGCATGCGATGGGTTTCTTTCCCAAGCTGCAAACATTACCTCATATATTTGCAGAGCATCTTTGCAGAGGCGGCGGATGGGAAGGCAACTAAGTAGTCACTTCAGAGACACAGAAGTGGAGGTCAGATAACATGACCTACCCAAGTACACATCAGTCAGTATCTCTCTATTAATATTAATTGCACCGCTGCTCACAGGTTGCTTGCTCACTATAACCAATTCTGGAAACTTAGATTCTGAGAGATAATGAAGATATTCTTGATTTTTAAAAAATTACCTACTATCTAAGATGGCAATTAGATAATTAACTTTTCTGTATATGTTTTCATATAATTTTCTCTTGTATATTTGTATGTATCTCCAGTTTCATGTAATTTTTTCTCTTTTTTGGTGTAGGTGTTGTATCTGTATATGCACTCATATTCATTTGTGTTGTTTAACTTCTTAGTAATATCAAGCAATGTTAAGTCAATATTTTTGGGGTTGTGATCAATTTCATAATAATTTGTATAGTTCACTCAAATCCCTTTGAGGTGCCTGATGAATATGAAAAGCTGTGCTATATTTTGAAGGATATTGAGAAGTTTACTATTTGAAACCTGTCCTCCACTGGTGTACATCTAGTTGTTGAGACAATATATATATATATATACTATATATATATATATATAAAATACTGAAAAGTCCACTGGTGAAGTGCATTCTTATTTTTGTTGTTATGAACTGTCACAAATTAAGTATAAGGTTATCTCCTTTGCTTTTTTCCTATTTAATTCCTATTCCATGTTAAAAAATATTTCATTTGTCTGTGTGCCCCATATTTCATCTGTCTTTGACCCCCACACCATCTCAATGGCCAAGGTAATGTGAACTTTGCCCTTCACCTACACATCCACCACAAGTTCCCACAAAGAGCACTCTGGTGTGGCTTTTGTTCAGGTGTACGTAGGAAAATCCAGCCGTCTTCTACTTCTAGTAATCCAAAGACGAGAGAAATGGTATGAGAGAGAAAAAGGGTCAGGGAGAAGGCAGAGGAATAAGCAGTGGAAAGAGCTGGGGAAGGGATGAATAAAAGGGAATTAAATTACAAGATGAGAGAGAGAAGAAGAGAAAAACAAACAAAAGGAGAAGGAAAAGAGGACCAGCTTTCAAGTAAAAGCTAGAATGTTCCAAATTTTGCTGCATGGAAAACAAAATCATACAGTTTCATGTTGTTATCAAATATTATCTTTTGATAAGCATACAGGAATTTAATGGCAAGGACACCAGGTGTCAGTCCTGTGGAGACTCCCCTGAATGATCTCAGTTTTAAAAATTCAAGTACAGGATCCACTAGAAGAAATAAACAGGCTGACCTATCAATATATGGTAACAATGAAAGTGACGATGAGATCACATAGCCAGGGTATATACAATGATTTAAGAATAAATTAACACTGAAATTCAGGGAGATAAATGGGAAACCAAAAGCACAGGGATATTAAGGCAGGCAACAAAGAGTTAGGCTTGCAGTATTCAAAGCAAAAAAAAATAAAAAATAAAAAATAATAATAACCACATAATTTTAAAGTATTGCAGATTTTCCCAAGTGCTTTTTATACAGTCTTTATTGAGCCTGACGACAGTGAAAGGTAGGTACCTATCTGGGCTTCGTTTTAAAGGAGTATAACAATTCTCCCTAGTTTTCTGTGTTGAATGGAGAAGTGCTGAACATTTTCACTCATTGTTTTGGAAATATCATTTAAATTTTATGATCGGTCAACCCTAAAGATGTTGCTCAGTGTAGCCCCCTCCAATCCTTCTCATCAACAATACCAGTAGATGGATTCCTGGGCATAGATCGCAACAGTGATTTATAATCCAGTATTTTACACAGGCTACTGGAGTTAAACTAGAAGCGTTAGCATGTAGCAGACGATAATGGCTTTGCAGTATCTCTGGGAGATTTCTGCAGAAGAGGTGGAGGCCCGAATTGAACAGCAATATATCAAGAGCACTTTCCCTTTGATCTGCATACTCATGGCAGGATTTGTTTTAATCAGAGGTATATTTAGGTTTGAGGATTATACCGTGTTTCAGAAATGCATTACAACTTCAGGGGCTCAACATGCACTAGTGGTTTGTATCAGAATACCTTCATTTAGAGAAAAATATTTTTAATATGGCTACGTGCATGAATTCATGGTTTATACTCATTTAGGCTATCTTTACCAAGGACAGTAAATTACTGATGCTTACTATTTTGCTCTTACAGTTTCTTGATTTTTAAAATAGTTCATGAGAATGGCCATAGGTAAAATCAGAATGTTCACTATGTTATATGTGTGTATGTGTTTTATAAACATAGTGATATGTAAAGTGTGTATGTGTTATAGGTCAAATAAGAATGATTACGATAACATATGAGCTGCTAATAGTTTGGAGGCATGAGGCATTAAAAAATTTGGAGCATTTAAAAGACTTTAATGACAAGAGTAGAAAAGAAGATAGGTTCAAAAGGGTTGAAGAAGTAAAGACATCACTATTTTATCAATCAGAAATGCTTATATCCCTGGGTGTGCACTACTATTTCAGGGAAGGATGATATGGGGGACACAAAATATATATAAATTCCACTCCCTGGAGATACTGATTAGCCTTCAAGAAGGAAAAGTTCATCAGCAGTCCAACAGGACTCAAGACGATGGAGCCACTGAGCTGTGGCTCAGGGGACTCAGGGTTGGATTTTTTGGGTGTGAGAGCTACCCAATTTTGAAGCCATGGAGGGCAGAAAGAACCCTTTGCTGGCTTCTGACTTTTCCATATACACAGCCCTTTGAAACTCCCGGGCCTCAGACAGAACACTATCTTCTGACCTCCACTGAGATGAAGAAATTATGTCCTAAGTATTCCTGAAACTTGAGGGGATGTAAATCTGTGTTTGTATTAAACACCAATGATACATCACTTTGAGGTAAATCTATACATATAAAAGCCTAAGCGACCAGCCGGACAGCTGGCCGGTAGCTATGATGCACAATGACCACCAGGGGGCAGACGCTCAATGCAGGAGCTGCCCGGCGACAGCAAATTTGCAGAGTGCCCTCTCGCACTCCGGGACCCCTGGGGGATGTCCGACTGCCGGTTTCGGCCAATCCCCACAGGCCAGGTTGAGGGACCCCACTGGTGCATGAATCTGTGCACTGGGCCTGTGGTACTTATATAGTTAATATAGGTATCCATTTTCCAGAGAAATGCATGGAGTCACAGCCCTGTCAGCAGTTAAGGAGTAATGAATTGCAAGTTCAGGAGAACAGAGGTTCTTCTTTGCAGTCCACCTACCTGCGCTCCCTGGCCCCTTCGCTAGAGGGAAGCCTCCTGCATGCAGGGCTGTGCCTTGTCATTCAGCTGCGCTGAGGGTGCATACGGTGTTCAGCCCAGTGTCTCCTCTGTAGACTTTCATGTCTCACTGAGATCCTCAAGAGAAATGCTGCTTGCATTCTTCACGTTCTGGGACTGAAAGGGAGAACACAGCCTAAGAATGAGTGTAAGTGGCCAAGCGTATGCTGTTGTTTTAATCTCATGTTAGAATGTGCAAATCTGTTGCCATTTTAAGTAGCTGTGATTCCACCTTGTAATAGCAATTCATTAAATACATATTATGATGGTTCACATCTCTCAAAGACATCCCACCTGGGTGCCCTTTATTCCTGGGAGCATTTATTTTCTCAACGGACCATAAACAAAACACAAATGCTTCAGGTGAAACTTCAGTGCAAACGTCACAGTGGAGATGGGAAAAAAAAGCCAGCTGGAGAGTCCAGTGCTTATCATCTAGTCACTTAGCTGCTCCAACTCTTTTAAGCCCATTTTTTTTTTTTATTGTTTTAGGGCTGAATGTATTTGTTGTTGTTTTGCCCAAGAATACGGAATATCATGATGCAAGGCATCAAAAATAATCCTATATGATAAAAGGCTAATCTGCAAATAGACCGAACGGCGGAACAACTGAACAACCAGTCACTATGACGTATGCTGACCACCAAGGGGCGTGTGCGGAACATGGTGGGCGTGGGCAGCAGGTGGCAGAGCGCGGTACATGGCGGGCATCGGCTGTGGCGGGATGGTGGAGCAGGGGCGCCAGACCAAGGTGGAGTACCGGTCACTGTCATCAGGGTGAGCCTCTAGTGGTTACTAAAAATTCTTTGCTCCCGTGTGCCATGGTCCCACTCAGTGCTCGCAACTGCTGCCAGCACCTGCCCTGCTCACACCTGTTGCTGCCGCTGGAGCTGCCACCCGGCACTGGTCCTGATTACTCAGCACCATCAGTGGGTGTGAGCAGCAGCTGCCAGCCCCGATTGCTCCTGAGGACTTCTCCACCTCCCCTTGCTCCTGAGGGTCGATCAGGGCCAGCAGCCGCCGCTCACACTTGCTGACGGCTCCGGCCCCAATTGCTCCGCGCTGTCAGTGTGTGGGAGCTGAGGCAGCAGGAGCGGGGCTGCGGTGGGAGGGGCTGAGTGGGGGTGCGGAGGATGGGCTGAGACCTGCCCCTGTGCCCACTGCAGTCTCATGGCCCACAGTTCCTTTCAAGGTTCATGAATTTGTGCACTGGGCCCCTAGTATTGGATAAATAGGAAACAAAAGTAACAAATACATTTGATCAATGTAGATAACCAATCCAAATAATTAAGAGGAAAAAAGTGCTATTTATTGAAGATGAATTATCTGAAGAGCTGTCCACATTATCTCAGGAAAATGTCAAAATTTTCCTTGATGATTTTTAAGTCAAACCTAATGTTTTTAATATTGCCAAAGGAACCTGTTACAAAGTGGAAAGCTTAGACAAAACAATTTTATATATGTGAAATCAGTTAGTCTAACTTATTTCCCACTGAAATTACCTTTTACATATATCCAATATAATTAAATCTCCTATATACCGACAGGAACCATGTTAACAAGTGCACATTTTAATTTAAAAGTAGTTAATCCCCGCAGTAAATACCATATAATTATTTGATGCTGTGAAGCATTGTATTTTATGAAAAACTAAATGAAAAAACAAACAGGGGGAAATGAAACTAAACTAACCAAATTGTAATCTTTAAATCTGTAAAACCAATATGTGAGTAGATCCATAATTAAAATTCATTATTGGAAATAATGAATTACCTTTTAGGGGATACATTTTGAGATAGTTCAAAGTGATAATATATTTACTAATATGAGGTGATAATACATTTACTAATATGTAAGTTATCTTTGTTAATTATGAAGCTTATCTTTTATTTGTGCCACAAAAATCATGTATGATTCTCTTATTTTTCTCCTTTTTATCCCTGACTTGCATCACCAGATCAGCTTGAACATTCTTCATGGTTTCAGTCCATTTTCATTTACACACTGCTCTTACTTTCTCCTTTTATGTCAATCGGCTAGAGTCTAGTCTGAAAGGAACAGGAATACTGAGCGTTTCCCAGTGTTTTGCTATAACTACAAGCCTTATTTTGTACCCAGTTCTTAACCTATGCTCAGCATTGTCTGTGCTTCCCACTAGACATACATGACAATTCCTGATTTTGAAATCGTAATTTTTTTAATTTGCACAAAACTCAAAAAGCATTTTAAGATTCTCGAGGACAGGGTCTATGATGAAAACATCCTTTCTTTCCCCCCGACCCCTAGAGAAACAAGCACCGTTCTCTCCCATAGCAGGTGCTTGGAAAATGCTTGGAGGCATAAGAGGAGGATCATGGTAAGGAAAATTAGAAAATTTTACTACCGGGTCTATGCAGCATGTAGAAACACTTTTTAAACCTTGTCAGTACTTCTTACAGAGCATGTCTTTTGTATGTTTTATGTGAACAAACTGAACTGGATACCCTTGGTGCCTTGCTTTTGCTATTGGTGTACATACACCTTTTTCTTTGTATGTTTAAGACAAACCAAAAAATATTTTTGGATGACAGAGTTACATTGATGTAAGCATATTCATTTAAGTATTATGATCCATACTAGTATGGAATATTTCTCTTTGTAATGGTATTTCTTCAGTTTAACAAAGAAAATAATTGTAACTCCACTCGTCTGTATCTGTGCCTTAAATGGTTAGAAGAACAGATTCTCAGCATTTAGAACATATTTTACAGTTTACGTTAAAGGAAATAGTGGATATTTACAGATCTGCTTTTTTACTTCAAAGAAAATAGATGCAATTTACTTATTTTATAGATATAGAGTGAATACTTTAGGATTATATACAGAGTATATTCTGTTCCAAATGCTCATTGTCCTTTTCTTACCATTATTCATAGTATATTCTACAGTCCAATATTATTCACCCTCCTTGAACTCATATGAAAGACTCTTAGAAACAATGTCTTAAAACCTAGTCACATAACCCAGACTGGTGTGGCTCAGTGGTTGAGCGTCAACCTATGATCCAGGAGGTCACGATTCGATTCCTGGTCAGGGTACATGCCTAGGTTGCCAGCTCCATCCTTAGTGGGGGAACAGGCAAGAGGCAGCCAATCAATGATTCTCTCTCATTGATGTTTCTATTTCTCCCTCCCTCTCCCTTCCTCTCTGAAATCAATAAAAATATATTTTAAAAACAAACAAAAACCTAGTTACATTATGTGTTTTTATTACCAATCGTTTTATATGTGTTGGGTATCAGGATTGTCCGCTCTTTCACCAGGACTGTGATCTCCTTATCTTATATCTCTCTTACATATTTCACATATCTTGTAGTTGTTCAGTAAATACTTGCTGATTGCTTTGCTGATTAACTGAAAATAAGTTGCTGTTTTGACATGACATTGCCCCAAATATGAAAGTAATGTGTTCTCTTTCTATTTACTGTTAATCTTCATGCATTTTCAGATATTTGGCTATATATTCCTAGCATAGCATTAAAATTTTTATGATAATGATTTAAAGTTTGGTAATAGAAATCTTCCTTCTATATCTATGAATAAATAAATAAATAAATAAATAAAAAATAAATAAAAATTAAACGCACATCAGTTTGTTGTTTAGTTACAAGGAGTAATTATCACCCTCAAGTTTCTACCTTAAACAGATGGGATTACCATAGTATCATTTATTTGGGGTAATGTAATTTTACTTCTTTAAGAAATTTTGCAAAACAAATATGGAGGTATTTAAGTATAAAGGATTTTCTTACATTGATATTTTTTCTCAGTGTTGCACATTTTTCATAATCTAAAAATGTAAGCTGATTTATTTTTCCAATTATATGCTCATCATGCTACAAAATGGCTCATATTTGTTCAAAGAAAATGAATAAATATTTCAACAATGCAAATATTTATTGACTGACTAATGTATATTTAAACACATTTGTTTAACAATAGTTCATGTCAAAGAGCTGCAATCTACAATCAACAGTCGTTAGGAAATTCAAATTTACTACCTTAGTTTTTATTTCGAAAATGAAAATCTCAATTGTAATTTTCTTCACGTCCTGACCAGTAAACCAAATACCAACACTGGGGCCCGCTCTTCTGCTCCCTCCACTTCATCTGATGTGAAAACATTGCTGGTCCTTTAGCCTCTTGGCTGGGATTCCTGTTACCAGGCCGTGACAGAGGATTTGGCTCCTTCTCCCAGATTTTATTTGCACTGCTTCTGAGCTCCCTTTCACCTGCGAAACCTTCCTGAGATAAGCAATCCTCAGGCAACCAGACAGCATCCACCTGTGGCTGTTCACACTCGCAACAGGAGCACTAAAATTGTTAAAAGATTGTTTTAAGCTTCAAAGTAGTTATTCATGAAAAGTGAATAACAACTTTGCTGGCCTTATTTAACACTTATTTTATGGTCACTACGTGTTTTGTTTTGTGTTGTTGTTGTTTTTAACTTTCAATATACGTAACGAACCCATTATCCAGCTGTAGCAATTATTAACCCAAAGCCAAACACTTCCACATCCTCATTCATCTCTCCTTTCACATTATTTCGAAGCACACGGTAGATATCACATATACTCGTCCATACATGTTTCAGTCTATGGTTGTGCAATTTTAACTTGGAATTCCATCATGGGTGTAGATAGAGCAGAATGCCACCCTACGTTCCGTGTGCAGGTGCTTTACCTGCTTTAACCTGGCCCGTATTGCACACACACCTACTTCAAGCCAGGGTGGTCCGTCATACAACAGACATCACACACCCCGTCACGAGTGCACGTGTGTAGACAGAGAGCAAGTGACGTAAAGGCTGTTCATCTCGGAGGCTCCCATCGCTTCTTTAGAGACTGCTCCTTCTTACCTTAGCGTTTGCTTCTGAGATTTCCAGGTCAGCCTTGTTTTGTCACTCCTCTCTGCCTCGACACGCGGTCCAGGGTGCTTTCTACCCCCAAATCCTGGCCACTCTTTTTCTTTTTTTTTTTTGGTGGTGGTAGGGGGGGAGGTGTCTGTGGCGAGCCGGCATGGCCATGGCATTCTCAGCCCCAGGGTGCCTTCTGTGCCACGCCAGCTCAGCCAGGGTCAGTGACCCTGAGAAGGGGCGGTGAAGGATTGAGAAAAGACAGACAAGAGAATGAAAGCTGGGTCTAGGTGGGACGCTGCTCCCTCATGGAGAGACAGCGCGAAGGCCTACAAGCCGTGTCTTTATTTCATAGCAGATGCCACGAGGCAAAGTAAGGCCTGGTCAAGATGTTTGCAACGTTCTGTGAGTTTTGATCCTCCTCACTTACCTGCACCTGATCAGGCTTTGTTTACCTGCAGCCTCTATCACTCAGGCACGTGGGCCACGTGTTCGGACCACAGGTTCAGGCTGACAACCACAGCTGTTGGCTATCACTGTGCTGGGAGGGCCTGCCCTCCAGGCTGGGACTTGCACGTGGCCACGAGGCCTGTGCCCTCTCATCAGTCCGAGGCTTGGAACCGTCCAAACGCTGTGGCCGCGCCCCACAGGTGTCCTTCCACAGTCTCTCTGTCTCAGTTGGAGGTGAATGGTGGGACAGTCTGATAATTTGGACAGACGCACACATCCCGGTGGAGACACAGGGCGGCCCAGAAGCCTCCTGGTCGCTTTGGAGTCCAGCCTCGCCCGCCTCCACCGGCGGTGACCGCTGCTGGCCGGGCTCTCACGGTCCATGCCCTCTGCCGGCTCTAGAACGTCACGGGCAACCGCGTCCCCCTCGCTCGTGGCTCCCCTTTCGGAGGTTCCCGCCACCGGCGGCCCCCCAGGCCTGAAAACGGGACGTGGAAAGGAGGAATGAACCACCGACGAATTCCAAGCTGCCAGCCGTTTGGAGCCGCGCGCGGTGACATCTCGCGATGTCTCCTGGGGACGCGAGTTCGCTGGGCGGGTTCTCACGCGGCAGCCATCTTGGTTGTCAGGTCGAAGGTCGCGGCCTCGCAGGGCTGGCGTCCCAGTCACCGTGATGCCGCTTCCCCTCGGCCCCGAAGCACGAGGGTCCCGATGCCAGCGACTCGGACACGCCGGAGAGAGGACACCGTAAAGCGCTTCCGGTCGGTGCAAAGGTGAAAGGTCTCACGCACTGTGGCCTCGGGTCCCCCGGCGTCATCCCCAGGAGGGTGAGGACCACACAGGGGGAGGTTTTTAAAGAGAGAGACCGCGTTCACATACCTTGCTCACTGCATATCTTCTCATCGTTCTATTTTCTCATTGGGTATTGAGGCGGATCTCTTCCTGGGTGTCCTGCGTGCGTTCAGCTCTCACAGGGGTGCACGCACGGGCGAGGCAGTGTGTGCAGGGCTGGGGACCAACCCCCGGGGGCCCACGGGGTCTTGGTTTATTTTATTTTATTTTTTTAAATATATTTTATTGATTTTTTACAGAGAGGAAGAGAGAGGGATAGAGAGCTAGAAACATCGGATGAGAGAGAAACATCGATCAGCTGCCTCCTGCACACCCCCCACCGGGGATGTGCCCGCAACCAAGGTACATGCCCTTGACCGGAATCGAACCTGGGACCCTTGAGTCCGCAGGCTGATGCTCTATCCACTGAGCCACACCGGTTTCGGCTACCCACAGGGTCTGGGATGGGTCCCTGCAGCCCAGAGGGGCCTCCCGCGGTGGAGCCCAGCAGCACACACACGTGAGGGTCTCTGTTAGCGCAGCACCACCAGGACGGCGCGGGGACTCGTCCCCGCCGAGGCCTCGTGTGCGTCCGCAGTGGCTTCCTTTGTGCAGCTGCAGTCTGGTCCCTGCCCACGTCTGTCCCAGTGTGTTCCCGAGGTCCCTGTGGACGGGCGTTGGGTTGTGTAGTGTCTGGCCCTTCTGGATAAAGCGCCAATGGATATGTAGGTACACGCATTCTTGGAGGGTCTGTATTTTTGTTGTTGTTGTTAATCCTCATCCGAGGATATTTTTCCATTGATTTTTAGGGAGAGCGGAAGAGAGAGGGAAAGAGAGAGAAACATCGATGTGAGAGAGACACACTGATTGGTTGCCTCCTGCATGTGACCCAACCAGGGCCCAGCCAGGGAGGAGCCTGCAATCCACGTGCATGCCCTTGACCGGGATCGAACCCCAACCAAGGTAGGTATGTGCCCTGGACCGGAATGGAACCCAGGACCCTTCAGTCCGACGCTCTACCTGCCGTGCCAAACGGCTAGGCCGAGGGTCTGTATTTTTATCTCTTGTGTAATTATGCCTGATTTATTTGATCTTTTTCGAATCTACATTTTCCGTTCTCTTTGTTAAGTACTTGGTAGGTTATCAATTTCATGTATCCGTTTTTAAAAAATCAGCTTTGGTTTTATTGATTTTCTGTTTTGGGATGCTTTTCTTTTTTATTGACTTCACTCTATATTCTTCTTCTTCTTCTTCTTTTTTTTTTTTTTGCTTATTTGAGGTTCAATTTACTCTTCTTTTCCTAGTTTCTTACATTGCTAATTTAGATGATTGACTTGAGACACTTCTTTTTTTAAATATTAGAGTTTAATATTTTTATCTCTAAGCACTGCTTTAGTTGCATCTCACATATTTTGATATACCACTTTTCATTTATATTCAGTTAAATTATTTTTCCCAGGAACGTCTTTTTTGATTCATTGTACTTAGAAGTGTGATTTTAATGTTCCTATATAAGGGGGGTGTTTCCAGACATTGTTCTGTTGTCCATTTATCATTTAATTCCATTGTGGACAGAAAACATACATTGAAGGATTTCAATCTTGTTAAACTTATTGAGGTTTATTTTATGGTCCAGAATATGATTTATCCTAAAAAATAATCTGTGTTCACTTGAAAGTACTTAATTTTCTTCTGTTTCTGACTAAACAGTTCGATAAGTTGCATTTAGGGCTAATTGGTTGACAATATTTGTAGAGTCTCCTGTATCCTGGTTTTCTGTCTACTTTTATCCATTATTGAGAGAGGAATGTTGCCATCTCCACCTATAATAGTTGTGTTCATTATCTAATGCTGCATAGCAAATTGCTCCCAAGATTAGTGGCTTAAAATGATGACACCTATTTATTAAGTCTGAGTTTCTGGTTGCCAAGATTTTCTCTGAAGCTTTGGTTTTCATCAGTTTGACTGTGATGCACAGATGAATGTTTTGTGCACTCTCGAGTTCATGGTTGTGATATAAGAAGTGATGGTTCTCAGGCTGAAGTCTACCAACAGTAAGTTAGATGCTCTAGTCAAGTTTGTTTTCTGCAGAGAATGTCCATTCAACCAGTGCCAGATGAGCTACTAAGTCAGTTATGCGCTGAGTTATACATTTGCTGTATAGGTGCATTGTTGTGGCCTATTGTTTAGCTTGGAACTAGAATTATAGAAGTAATGATTATTATGACCACCAAAAGCTAGTTAAAAGAATGTCCACAGTAGCTTTTTCATAATGGACAAAAATTCAAAACGATCCAAAAATCCATTAACAGGAAAATAAATAAACAAGTTATGCTATAGTTATACAGTGGGCTACTCAGCAATATAAAAGAACTAGAGGCCTGTTGCATGAAGAGATTCGTGCAATAGGCCTTCCTTCCCTTGGCTTCCAGCACTGGTTTTTCTCCAGCACATGGAACCCAGGCCTTTGCTCCGGCCGGAGTCTGCCGCCTTTGTCTTTGCTGCAGACTCCGGAGTCTGCAGTCTTTGTCTTTGCTGCGGCCGGAGTGCCGCTCCTGTAGATCCCTTCGTGCCCCTGACCCTCCCTCTCATAGCAGGTGTCCTGCCCCACCTGGCCACTCTGCCTGGAGCAGCTGGGCGGACGCCATCTTTGACTTTCTAATTTGCATATTCCCTCCCGATTGGCTGGTGGTTGTAGCAGAGTGATGGTCAATTTGCATGTTTCTCTTTTATTAGTGTAGATAGATAAACTGATCACTTCCTATTTCAGATCTAACATGTAAAGACCTTCAAAGTCACCACTTGTGCTGACTTTGAAAAAATTAAACAAATTGAAAATCAGTGACTTCTCTTGGATCCCTTTAGAGAGCTGAGATATCAGGGCAAACCATCACCCTGAAATCTTAAGAGATAGGCAAAAAACAGAATCACAGCCAAGATATACTTATATGCAACAGAAGCCATTGAAGCCATAACCTGGAAGGAAGATTTAAATATTAAGTTTGAAGAATTGTTAGAGGCTGAATGTAGATTAGTGTGAGCGAGAAATTCTTGGGGGCTGAATTTTGGGAGGACCCCATAGTTGAGAGGTATTACTTCCAGGAACCCCTCCAGATTCTCAAGCTGCAGATCCAAGAAAGAACCTCTGACAGAGTTTCGCTTGTGAAGGTCACACCAGAGACATATGCCCTCAAGTTTAAAATGGACCAATTCCTTGGAAGACACAGACTACCAAACCTCACACAAGGAAAATTTGATCATCTGAATAGGCCTATATCTACTAAAGAAATTAAATCAATAATTAATAACTCAACATAAAAAGAAAGCACCAAGTTCAGATGACTTCACTAGTGCATTCTACATTTAAAGAGAAAATGGGACCCAATCAAATTCTGGCTGCATCGAAGGAATGGTTACTGAAGTCGGAGTTTGAGTTTTGCTCTGAGCTACTTACTACTAGTAAGAAGAGCTCCTCCTAGGTGTCTTACTCCCCTGTTCTCTCCTGCAAACTGGCTGGTCTGCAGTTTAGCACGTATCTTGAATATTCTCCTAGATCCTTTCACCATAGTCTCCACTTTTCTTCAGAGCACCTTTGGGGTCGAACTTCTTCACGCTGTTTCAAATAAAATTAGTTCCTTTGGGAAGAGTTTAAAAGCAAATGTGTTCTAGCCTCTCTCCCCCAAATTTAATAACTTAGAAGAAGTGGACCAATTCCTTGGAAGACCCAAACTACCAAAACTCACTCAAGGAAAATCCCGCCCCCCCCCCCCCACCCCTCTGCCCTCCAGGCAGACTCTGTGGAGCTGAGGGTAGGCAAGCTCCTAATGACTGACACCCACTCTAAAAGCTGAGCACTCAGTGGGTGGGGCCAGCAGCCTGAGGACCTCCCCATTAGCCTCTTCTGGAGCAGAACCTCCTTTCACAAGGAGGCAAAGGGCAGTTGTTGCTCCAATATTCCCAGCATTATCAGCATTTCAAGCATGCTACATTCAACACAAAATCTCTGTTCCACTTGTGGGGGCTGGGTATAAGTAGGGAGTCCCACCTCTCAACCATACTCAACAGGAACTTAGCCTCAGTATCCCTGAGTCTTCTGTGGGGGTGTCCGTGTGCACACATTACATAGAAACTCATTTTGGGGCCTTCTTCTAGTGACCTTAACTTCTCTTAATATCAATGGTAATCAGAATTTTGACTATATGAGAGCTGAATACACATATACGCAAATAACATTATCTCTGTTGCTATCTAATTTATGTTATTCTACTATATGTATTTTTTAACTAGAAAAGAACTAAGTTAGAAAGATTAGGTTTCTATCAACATGTCTACGGGAGAGTCTCTGAGGAGAGCAGAGGATATAAGCAGGCAGAGTGCTTTTAATTAATGATTAGGGCTATAAAATATTAGATTAAGAGATTAGCATGTCCCATATCTTTCTCATTATATTGTCAGAACAAAATACATAGTGTTAAATGTAGTTTTAATATGCCATTACTTAGATGGAGTCAGCATTTGGGCTGTTCCTGCAGGGTTTACTATAGCAGATTTTACATTGGTAACCTTAACACTTATAAAATGCTGGCACAGCCCTAGCCGGTTTGGATCAGTGGATAGAGCGTCAACCTGCAGACTGAAGAGTCCCGGGTTCAATTCCGGTCAAAGGCGTATGCCCGGGTTGCGGGCTCGATCCCCAGTAGGGTGTGTGCAGGAAGCAGCCGATCAATGATTCTGTCATCATTGATGTTTCTATCTTTCCATCTCCTCCCTCTCTGAAATCAATAAAAATAAATAAAATGCTGGCACAGACATGATGGGTTTTAATTTCTTATGACAATCCTGGACAGTAGATAAAATTGAGGGTCCACCCAACGGAGAGGGAGAGCCTCGTTCAAATCCCCCACCCCTTTCAGGTGCTTGCTTCACTTGATAATCTCTCAGCCACTACTACTAACAAATGTACACCTGCATTTTAATAGAACTTCTTTACTCTGCTGCTGGATTATCTCTAGAGTGACTGCATTTGGAGGTTAAAACCTGTGGGTCTGGTAAGACAATCAGATGCCAAGTTGTTGTCTTTTTAAAATTTATCTTTATTGTTGAAAGTATTACAGATGTCCCCTCACCCCCTTTTTTTCCCCATTGACGCCCTCCATCCCACACCCAACCTTCTCAGGCCTTCTCCACACTATTGTCTGTGTCCATGGGCATGGGTTATTCATACATGCATATAAATTCCCCAGTTACTCTCTCCCCATCCCCCAACCCCTGCCTTCCCTTTGAGATTCTAGTCTGTTGCATGCTTCTATGTCTCTGGATCCATTTTGTTCATCAGTTTATTTTGTTCTTTGATTCCATCTGTGAGTGAGATCATGTGATACTTGTCTTTCTCTGACTGGCTAATTTCGCTCAGCATAATACTCTTTAGGTTCCTCCATACTGTCTCAGAGAGTAAGAGATGCCATAGTTTTTAACTCCTGTTTAAAGATAAACAGGCATATCCTCCTATATAATAGAAGCCTAATATGCAAATTGTCCCCTCAGGAGTTCAACCACTCACCAGGGGTGGCATGGAACATGGTGGGCGTTGGTGAAGTGGTGCTGGCAGCAGGCAGCTGATGGCCCCGATGAGAGTGGGACCGCGGCAGGATGGTGAAGCAGGTGAGTGGGTGGCGCCAGGCCAAGATGGATGGGAGCAGGGGCCCAATCGCCCTGCAGACTGCGACCAGTGGCAGGGGGCGGGGCCGCAAGCTGGGGCCCAATCCCTCCAGGCACCCAGAGGGACCCCACCCATGCACGAATTCGTGCACCAGGCCTCTAGTTTAAAAATATAAGAATTTACTTGAGCAAACATCAGTTAGAATGGGGCTGCACCAAACTGGCAGGGATTGGAGTGCGCCCCTGACAGCAGCTCAGAGAGAGGTTTTTACAAAGAAAAGCAAAAGCACAGTAAGGAAATTACTGGTTAGCTAAAGTTGAAAGTCTAGATGGTTGTTTGTGATTGGTTGTCCTTAGGTTTCAAATTCACAACCTTAAGGTATTCACAGGCTTATAGCTTGTCTGCTTATGTAGGGCCACAGCATTGAAGCCACCTCAGTCTAATGGCTTCCTTGTCTAATTAATTTAACGCTGTTCTTAGTAGGCTATCTTCCTCTCTGACCATCACTTTTTACTTAAGTTATGGAAAGCTGCCTTTCTGGGATTTTGCCTTGTACTCCCTTCGAGTTTACCTCTGTCATAGTACTTAACACCTGACTACAAATGTTTCTTCTCACTAGAATTAGCACAGAGCCAGGCATGTGCCCAGTAGTCAAAGAACGCTGATTGGGGAATAAATGGCTGCCCACATAAAAGTGCATTGTTCTATCTCCTCTTAATCATTTCTGTTTTATAGTTTGTTGATTTTTTTCACTCTTGTTTAGCCTGTTGGTTATCATCATTGTGCCTTCTTATCCCTCTCTCTGCACTATCAATTATATGACTTCTAGGCTTACTAGGGTGTTCCCAGAGGAACTGGAATAAGTGGGTAAAATGTTATACCAAACAATTTTCAAGAAAAAATATGATGTCAATGCTGTTGTATTTTAGGGGATTAATACCACATAATCTACTATTACCTGATTTTTAAGTTTCAGAGAAAAGTAGATCAATTATTTTGAAATTTGCTTACATCAGTTTTTAGAATTTGTTCAATGTCTTCCAGCAGATTAAACATATGTTAAACTCAATCAAATGTCTATTTAATATATTTCATCCCTAATGAAATCAGTTGTTTTGCAGAATATGCTGATTCTGAACTGCTAAAATTCACTAATTATATTTTTGAAATATCACTATATTCTTCATGTAAAATAATTTTTAAAGTATCAGCCTTAACACTAGTGTGTTTTTTTTTATAAAGGAAAATTATCTGAGGGTGGGGGTGGATAATCCAAAGGAAGTCTATAATTTTTATGGTATTGTTGTCAAATATAGAAGGATTATAATGAATGAAAAAACAAAGAATCAAGAACTTATATAGAGCTTGAGCTTTTACTCCATAGAATTACTAATTGTATAATATAGTAGTATTACTGTAATTGTGCAAAAACAACCAATCAATTAAATAATAAGATGGCAAGTCAATGAATAATAAATAATGATTTATACTTTTAAATGGTTATATTAATGAAAGATAATCAAGAAGGACATCATATTCAAAGGATAAATTTTTGTGGCATCTAATTTATATAATATAACTAGGATTCCTTGATTGTGTATGAGGCAATTTCCTTATAAACCCTAGAGCCCCAATTTGGGTAGTTACTCCCAGATGAAACTAAAGCCTATAGTTGTTTATAAAAAACACACTTTCCCTGATTTGGACACCCCAAAAAGGAAAAATAATAATAGACATACAATTGAATCACTTTTGGCTTTTCTACACCGTACAAGATAATTACTAACATAGTAATAACTGTCTACTTTTTAACACTTGCATACATATTTTAATAATCATATTATTCAGAAAACTTGTTAAAAAAATTCTAACATCTAACTGCAATTTTGTATTTTCCTCACCAAACTTCATCTGCCTCCCATCTTGCTCTTTTTCTTTTCAGGTTTCATCTGAAAGTTTGGATAATCACTCATTCAGAACTTTGAATTGGTCAAAATTATTCTCTGATTTTCAGCTCCCTATCTCATATTTTAAATCTTATATACAACTCTTTAGGGGAAAATACTTAAGTTGCCTTTCTAAAATACTTATTATTTATGTGAAAATGTTAAATAACTGTCTACTGTAACTGTATATTATTGTCACTTTACTTTTTTCAAGGAAGAAATGATGTCTGAAAGTAACAGAGAGAAGTAATATAGATCATTAGAAGTGACAGATCATTGTTCCCATTCTTGCATCTTGAGATGACTCACATTTATTGAGAAATAAATGATTGACATAACAATTCCAGCAAGGCAGCAAGTGAAAACCATTTTAAACATGACTACAATGTTTATGGTTTGAATGAAGCAGTGGTCACAGCAGAAAGGCTTTCCTGGTAAATGAGAGATTCTTCTTATACGTAGTGACTATATGGTTTTGGAGTCAAGTGAACCTACGTTTTCCCCAAAAAGCTGTATTAATTTTTAATCACACAAGTGCCTCACAAATTTTTCTGTGAGAATTCAAGCACAACAGATAAATACAAAGCTCCTTTGACTGCTTTTTCTCACCCTTCATCCTGTCCCTCAGTAGAAATAATTATTGTTGTCAGTTTGGATATATTACTTCCAGAGGTTTTTTTTTTTTAATTTATGTACATGTAAATATATTATAGCTGTTAGTAGATATAAATAGACCTCCATGGAAAACATATGATTTTTATTGGTATTTTATTTACTGAACACTGTGTGGCAATGAATACTAATGGTTGTTTCCATTTATCTGCTATAACACAGTACAAGTAATAGTGAAATAAATATATTTGTGTCAGCTTCTTTATGCAAATATAGAAGAAGTGATATTGCTGACTTAAAGCGAATAGACATTTTTCATGTTTACTGAGCACTAACATGCCTGGCAATCTTATGAGTGTGGGGTAAGTGTTGTTATTTCCCTATTTTCCAGAAACTGAGGCATAGGGAGGTTAAGTACCTATAATAATAAAAGTGTAATATGCTAATTAGACCGGACCTCCTTCTGGACGACCTTCAGGACGAAGCCAGGCAGTGAGGGAAGCCTGGGTCTGGGTGCTTGCCAGAGGCCAGAGGGAAGCCTGGGTCCCGGGTGCCAGAGGGAAGCTGGTGCCAGAAGGAAGGCCTGCTCTTGCACGAATTTCGTGCACCGGGCCCCTAGTTTTTAATAAGAAGAGGGAAATCAAAGTATGAGAGATTAAGTAATTCAATGACTATGATAGGAGATTAAGGGCCAGAGCAGGGATCTTAACCCAGAATGTGTCTGACCTCTTAACCTGTCTCTGGAATCGATACTATCAAAATGAACAAGTAACAAAACAAATTTGTACTCTCCCTAGCAGTGTGTGTGTGAGTTCCCATTGCTCTTCACCTTCACCAATGCATGTACTTGATATTACAAAATGTTTAAGCACTTTCTGATTTGAATGGCAAAAAAACAGTATCTTGTTATTTCAATGTGCATTTCCCAGATTTCTGGCAATGATGAATATCTTATAGTTTATCAAACATTTGTACTTTCTTTTTAGGAATTTGTGGTAAATATCTTAAAACTGAAGAATTAGATGTAAAGCTGAAATGAATCCATACTGTTGATCTCTCTCTCTCTCTCTCATCTCCCCCCCACACACACACATGTGTGTACACACACACTAAGTTAGTATGTTTCTATATGTTTAAACATAAATATATATAATTTTATGAAACTACTAGAGGCCTGATGCGTGAAATTTGTACAAGAGTAGGCCTTCCTTCCCCTAGCTGCTAGCACCGGCTTCCCTCTGCACCCGGGACCCGGGCTTCCCTCCAGCTACTGGCACCCAGGAAGGATCCGGGCTTCCCTGCCCTGGCTTCGTCTGGAACAGTGGTTCTCAACCTTTTTAATGCCGCAACCCTTTAATACAGTTCCTCATGTTGTGGTGACCCCCAACCATAAAATTATTTTTATTGCTACTTCATAATTGTAATTTTGCTACTGTTATGAATCATAATGTAAATATCTGTGTTTTCCGACGGTCTTAGGCAACCCTGCTAGCGGTTCTCAACCTGTGGGTCACAACATTAGAAAGGTCGAAAACCACTGCCGTAGAGCCTAAGACCGTCGGAAAACACAGATATTTACATTACGATTCATTAACAGTAGCAAAATTACAGTTATGAAGTAGCAACGAAAATAATTTTATGGTTGGGGGTCACCACAACATGAGGAACTGTATTAAAGGGTCGCGGCATTAGAAAGGTTGAGAAGGTCGTCCGGTCTAATTAGCATATTACCCTTTTATTATTATAGATATAGTCAGTGTGTACACCCACATAATACAAACAAATGATTTACAGACTTATACTGTGGCCTTATGTTAATGAACAATACATTCTGCACTGATTATTGTCGGCTAGTCCACATCTAGCCTCATGGTCGGTGTCTCCATGCCCTGCCCTGGGAGAGTGACCGCCATAGACTATCACGCTGGCTCCTTTGCCCTTTGGCTTCTGAGTCAATGGTAGACACTGTCGGAGGTCAGAGGGCAGCAGGAGTGGCAGGCTGAGTATGTATCTCTTCTCTCCTCTGCTGTCTCCCTGTGGCTGTAGTAGGAGTTGCCTACACCCAGGCCACAGCTTCTGTTGGGCGGGCCACTTGTAGGGCTCCAGCACTCACAGTTCAGGGAGGACAGTTTTCTCCCTTTGCCCTTTGTCACAGCTTCCACCCTTCTCCCTCGTGGGCATTTCCTGTCGCTTGTTGGGCCCTGTGACTATAGCCACTCTTCTGTAAGTAGTTCTTTCATGAAAATCTCCTCAGTTAGGTGATTTTGAGTATCTCTTCTGTTTCTTGCCAGGGCACTGTCGGGCACAACTTCTAGATAGAGTACTAATGACATCCTAATCTAAGTACTAGTAAGAGGAGCTGGGAGAATCTCTTTCCTGCTGGCTTCGGGTCACTCCCCAGTAGGGGGTGTGTAGGAAGCAGCTGATCAATGATTCTCTCTCATCATTGATGTATCTCCCTCTCTCTCTCTCTCTCTCTCTCTCTCTCTCTCTCCCCTTCTCCCTTTTTCTCAGAAATCAATAAAAATATATTTAAAAATAATAATTTCTTTCCTGATTTTCCTCCAAATTCTCTTCTTTAGGACATCAAATTCTGCATAATCTACTTATTTATTCCACATTGAGATCTAGGCCAGTCAGCACCTTTCTCCTGTACAGAAATAGGTCTCAAGTTCCCTGGACAGAAGAATTAGAGCATTTTATAATTTTGCCTTAGAACATTATACATAAATTCTGTATGAGTACATATTTCCTATAGATGTGTGTTGTGGGTTGTATTCTAAAAATGCACACTATATAAAAATTTCAGAACACCATTTGCAGCACTACCACCAATAATGTGATTACCTAAAACAGTTGAATTATTTTTGTTTCCAGTTCTTCCTGTCTTAAATTATAAATGATTCAAATTATTATGCTTTGAAGTCGCTCAGAATTGTGCCTCTCTACTTAATTATGCCACAAACAATATTCTCATTTAGGGTCACTTGTTTCATTTTATATTAAAAACTTCTTGAGTTTCTTTGTTAAAATTTAACTTCATAATCATGCAAAAATATTTACACTATTTCAGATTGGATCACCAATCCTTGTGTTGATATTTCTTCAGTGATTTTTGTTATCTGAAGCTTACACACTGGTAGAATTCTTAGGAAGGGTCCTTATTTCTTAAAGTTCTGGGTATCCATAGAAACATAAGGCTTTTATAATAAAAAAGGTGATTATATGACATTTTATCCTAATACCTTGAGTACTGAACACTACCCCTTACAGAATAGAAACCTGAAAATGTATACACATGGCACATACCTGAGGCATCTAACAAGGCTCCATTTTTAAACCAGGGACCTTCCTGATACTTAACAGTCTTTCTAATTCTCACATCTTTCTCTTATATTTGCATTAAACATCAATATATATGTCCTTAATTCTGCACATATCTTTGAAATTTTAAAATGTTAAAATCTAGTAAATTTTTACATATAATTGATATTCTCCTTAAAGTATATTTAAAAGACCATATTTTAATTTATGCAAACAGTATATATGAATATATGTTATGCATAATTAGAAATATACAGTCAAATTCTATATGAGTATGTATTTCCAAAATGTGTTGTGGGTTGCTCATGGGAGAAAGAGGTAAAGAAGAAAGACTCAATTTTGGGTATAATACATTTAAGTAAAAATATTCTACAGGCAATTATAAATACATACATGCACTCATTTTTAGTATATAATTTGGCTGTACATCCTTAATGGTATATCACTTAAAGATAACACACATACACAAACATACCTATAGTAGTTTTCTCATAGTCTAAATCATAAAAATGGCCACAGGTTCCATAGAGACCAGTATTTTTTTAAACATATTTTTATTGATTTCAGAGAGGAAAGGAGAGGGCGAGAGAGATAGAAACATCAATGACGAGAGAGAATCAATGATTGGATGCCTTCTGCATGCCCCACACTGGGGATCGAGCCCACAACCCAGGCATGTGCCCTTCACCGGAATCGAACCCGGGACCTTCAGTCCACAAGTCGACCCTTTATCCACTGAGTCAAACTGGCTAGGGCGAGACCAGTGTTTTTAATATTTTCCAGTAAGACACTTGTTAATAAGTAGAATCAAATTAAAATGTGCTTCCACATATCTATTTCCTCTTAAATGTTCTTAGTTATTTGCAAATGCCTCTAAAATATTTCACTTAATTATACCCAAAATTGAGTCCAACTTTCTCTTTCACCAATTCCTTCAATCATCAGCAATCCACCCACATGCCAAAATAGCACCAAAAACAATTTTCCTTCATATCTCTCACTTCTTTAGTATCATCTGTGATTCATCCCTCTCTTATATTTTCCACATTCCATCTGTCATATCTCCCTTGGGAAGCCTCCTTGGATTCACTCCCTAAACTCCAGTCCCACTGCACACTCTCTAGTATGCAGCAGCATTTTTAGCACCAAAGCCATGTTGTATTTATCGTTGAAATGAGACTGGGTTTTGAAACCACAGAGGCCTTGGTTCAAATTTTGGCTTTGCCATTTATTATTTGGGTGCTTTTATTAATAGATTAGTCTCTCCACTGTTAGTTTCCTCATCAGCAAATCTAAATAACATTAATTCCTTACAAGGCTGCAATGGGTACCAAAGAAATGAAGATCGTGGAATAGAGTAGATGTCTGTTAATGTGGAACTATTTATTTCTGGGCTCTTATTATCAGGTCTTACCTGATACCAAATAGTCTGTGTTTTTGCTTTTTTAAAATTTAAATTATTGGGGTGACATTGGTTAACAAGATTATATAGGTTTCAAGTGTTCAAATCTATGATACATTATCTATATACTAGAGGCCCAGTGCATGAATTCGTGCACAGGTGGGGTCCAGTAGGCCCAGCCCCAATCGGGGTGGATTGGTGCCAGGCCTGTCAGGAGGAGGAGACAGCGGGAGGTTGGCTGGCCAGCCCACCCCGATTGGGGCCTGATCAGGGCCAGGCCGGCTGTGGGCAGGGGCTGTGGGCAGTGGGCCGGCTGGCCCCTCCCCAGAATAGGATCGGGGGGGGGGGAGATCAGAGGCCAGCAGCCTGGGGAAGGGACCATGGGTGCTTGGCTGGCTGGCCATGCCCCTGATCAGTGTGGGGGGGGGGGGGCAATGGGGGGTGGAGCTTGCTGGGGGGAGGGTCCGTAGCTGGTCAGCTGGCTGGGGGGTGGAGCTTGCTGGGGGGAGGGTCTGTAGCTGGTCAGCTGGCTGGCCCTGCCCCTGATCAGGGTGGGGAGGTCAATCTGGGGTAGGGCCAGGCAGGGAGAGGGGCTGCAGGAGGTTGGCCAGCAGGCCCTGCCCCCTATTGAGGTAGGGGATGATCAGGGGCAGGGCTGGCCATGAGGAGGGGCTGCAGGCCAGTCTGGATAGTGGGGGCCCATCAGGGATGTGGCCGGCCAGGGGAGGGGCTGCAGGAGGTTGTCTGGCCAGCCCCGCCTCCTGTTGGGGTGGGGGGTAGGATTATGGACGGGCCAGCCAGGGGGAGGGGCTGCGGGCCTATTGTGGTGGGGTGGGCTGATCAGGGGCAGAGCTGGCCAGGGGGAAGGAAGCGGGTATTTGGCTGGTGGCCCTGCTCTTGATCGGGGTGGGAGAGTCTGATCAGGGGCAGGCCAGCAGGGGGGAGGGGCTACGAAGTTGGCCGGCCAGCCCCACTCCCTGATTGGGCGGTTCGCTGTCCTCAGTGGGCATCATAGTGACCGGTCATTATGGTCGTTATGGCCGTTACGGTTGCTGGCTTTTCATATATATAGATTGCATTGTGTGCCCACCACCCAAAGTCAAATCATCTTCTGTCACTATACATTTGACCCCCTTTACCCCTTACTGCTCCTCACCCTCTTCCCTCTGGTAACAACAATACTGTTGTCTGTGTCTATGAGTTTTGTTTGTTTGTTTTTCTTGTTTGTTCATTTGTTGCTTTTAGATCTTGAGAATATCATGTGAAGTTAAATGAGTCAGACAGAAAAATGAAGAACCATGTGATTTCACTCATGTGAGATATAAACTGAATGCTTTCTTTCCTTTTTTAACAACTCTTGACACTTAACCAGCGGGCATGACCTGTCTCTAAGAACTCTGTGTATCCATTTTCACTTTAACCTGGATGAACATAAAGAAATTCAGCCACCAAATAGTCTGATCCACACGATCTCCTCTCTCCTTTGATGATGTGCCCTGAATCTGAACTGACTTATGATATCTTTCGCTTTCCCTGATTTTCACATTGTCTCTCATTACAGTGAGCGGATCTTGGTTTTACTCTCTGTCCTCATGTCCCTCAATTAATAATCTGCTTAGTGATCCAGTCCCTTTGGCCAAGGTACCTGCTTTGCTCTTGACAGTATCTCTTCTAAAGGCTAGGTCTTCCTTCTCAATCCTGTTGGCAGGTTTTCCTGATATGAACCGCCAGTGTTGCTTACCTGCATGCTCAGGTTTCTAAACCTCATTTGATCCTGGATTCCTCACTAATTCATTCCGTCCTTGTGGAATTGCCTTGCTGCTAACTGCCCCATGGAACTTCTGCTTGCCGTATCAAGAACCCACCCTAAAGATGCTGCTGGGTTTATCTGGTCAGTGTCTAGTCCCTCCAAACGTGTGGTTCTGGTTCAAAACTATGACAGCCTTTCTGTGTTCCTTTTTCCCTAGTTAATTGACTGGGAGATGTGCCATGGTATGTGACGTTATTACTTTGTCCTTGGAGTTTTGAAACATCTAATCCACTCTCCTTGCACCCAGATATCCCTTTCTGTGCTCAAAGTATCCAGTCGACTAACGTTAGACTAACCTTCCAGACACACAGCTCTTGCTTTGTTACTCCTTACTCACTGACCAACCAGGCTTCCTTGTCAGATCATTCTGGTGCTCCAAAGCCTGCCTTTGAAGTTCCTCTTAACCTGACCCTCTCCAGAGGAATGATCTTACTCCCACAGACACTCTTCACTACCTCAGGTCCCCACTTACCCCTCACCAGTCATATTCCTTTTATCTTTCTGCTGTTGCTCATGCTGTTCCACTCAGAGGAAGCATCCTCCATTCTCCCCTCCTACAATCAAATACCACCTGTGCTTGGGTCCCAGTCCAGTTCCATCTTTCTCAGAAGCCTTCTCTAACATTGTCCCTCTCCAATCCCCTCTTTTCTTCTCCACTCACAGTTTTTACACAGTACCACTTACCTTGATAGTGTACTTTTATTATGCAGCTAATTAAAATATATGAGACACAGTTTAGTTAATGAAATTCACAGAGAGAGCCAGATCAGAAACCCAGAAGTCATTCTGGAACCTTCTGCAATCCTTCCACATCACATTCTTGTCAATTTTCCCTCAAATGTGTCCAGAACCCATTCCTTTCTAACTATCTGTTCTGTCCTTGCCAAAGGTTAGCTGGACTTTCCTCCTCACTGGACTCCCTCTCTCCAGTCTTGACCCATAAGCATCTATACTCCATATAGCAACCAAAGCAAGCTTTCTAACTGGGGGACTCCCCCATTAAACCCGTTTGTGACTTGCTGATGTTCCGAGGGCAAAATCCAAACTCATTCACATGGCTCAGAAGACCTGTATATTTTGGTCCTAGCTACTTTCCCAGGTTTATTATTAACATTTCCCCACATCTTCCTACCCAACATCTTCTGTACTGCATGTCCCAGGCACGCTGAACTCCTTGTAGTTTCTCCTGTGAGCATGCTCAATCTCTTCTCAGGACCTTAGTATCCCCTCTGCCAAGAAACACTGCCTCCTATCTAGCCCCCTTCTCCTGGTTAGCACTCTTCTTCCCAATCTAAACCTAGACATCACGTGGTTAGAGGATCCTTCTCTGAGTCACTAGTTCTGGGCTACCCTACTCTTCTTTGTTCTTCTGTACCAGAGTTTATTTTTCTCCTCCGACAACTTATCAGGTTCTTGTGATTACTCCTTTGCTATCACCAGCTAGTGAATTCCCGGAGGATAATGACCGTGTCTGCGTTTCTCAGTATTATATTTCCAATGTCTATCACAGTTCCAGATACAAAATACTTATTGAAAGGAGAATGGAAGAAGGGACAGAAGGAGTAAAGGGTGAAAGAAAGCAAAGGAGGAAGGAAGGAAAAAGGAGAGAATTAAGAAAGAAGGGAGATGGAGGGAGGGATTGCTTTTATACCTAAGCTATGAACTCTTTAAAACAGGAAGGATTTATGTCGTATAATTCATTTGAATAACTCACAATCTCTGTTAATTGATTGGCAAGACCCCAGGCATACTTAGGGTCTTCATAGAGTTTCTCACTGCTAGAAACTTCTCCCTCTGGATATCCACAAGCCTGGCTCCCTTACTTTATTCTACATTTTACTCAAATTTGACTCACTCTTAGACTTTCATTTCCACCCATTCCACTCCTATTTCCAGCATGCTCTGTCACATCTTCTCTCTATTTCTTACATGCTGTCAGCTGCTCCCAAGATGCTATATTGGTTTTCTATTGCTGCATAACAATGCACCACAGAGTTGGCAATCTAAAACAATTCTCGTTTATTAACAAACATTCTGTAGGTCCCAAGGTCAGCATGGCATATTTGAATGCTCTGCTGGTGTCTCACAGGATGGAAATAAGGGATTAGCAGGGCTGATTTTTCACCTGGAGGCTCTGGAGAAAATCTGGTTTGGGGCTCATTCAGGTTGTTGGCAGCAATCAGTGCCTGTAGTTGTAGAAGTGAGTCCAGGTTTCCCTGCTGACTGTGATCAGGGGCTGCTCTCTGCTCCTAGAGGATGCTCTTAGGTCCTTGCCATATGGTCCCTTCCTCATCAGGATCAGAGAATCATCCGGGTGAATCCTGCTATACTTTGAATCTGACTTCCCTATTTGACACCTGCAGATACAGATAAGGGTTTATGTTATGAAGTCAAGACCATCCAGATAATCTCCCTATCCTAAATTCAGCTGATTTGAGACCTTAATTACATCTACAAAATCTCTTGTCATATAAGGTAACATAATTACATATAAGGTAACATAATTTGCATCATATTCACAGGTTCCACCCCAACACAGGGCCAGGGGCATCACAAAAGGGTAAGAGTCCCTGGGTGATATCTTTATTTTATTTATTATTTTTAAAATATATTTTTATTGATTTCAGAGAAGAAGGGAGAGAGAGAGATATAAACATCAATGATGCGAGAGAATGATTGATCGGCTGCCTCTTGCATGCCCCCTGCTGGGGATTGAGTTTACAACCTGGGCATGTGCTCTGACCAGGAATCAGACCATAACTTCTGGGTTCATAGGTCGATGCTCAACCACTGAGTCACACCGGCTGGGTTCTGTCTGCCACAAATACCATGTGATATCCTGATTGATCGATCGATTGATTGATTGGTGTTGGTCTCCCTCCATTAGAATGAAAGGCTCATGAGGACTGGGATTTTTCACTGCTATATCCCATTTGTACTTAGAATAGTGTCTGGACTGCCATAGATGCTCAATAAATATTTTTTGAATGAATGAATATCTCAGATACACAAATATGAAATCTTGCCATACATTTTGGAAGTATTTTGAGAAATGTTTGAGATGCAGAAACAAAGTTCTAATATCTAGATTAATATTAGTCAAACTCATATATTTTTGTAGTATATCTTCATGGTCAATTTTTTATGTCAGGAGAGATAAACATGGTAGTGGTTTTCTATACATGTTTCCCTTTTGTCACCTTGAGCATGAAGCAGAGATATCCTAGACGACAGAGAGAATTCATAATAGCTTTTATAGAATAGCAGTGTTGTGTTTTCTTTGTTCTTTTTTCTAGACCTTGAAGAGCCAGAAGTTGCCTCTCCTTCTGTCTCTCTCTCCCTCTCTCTCCTTCTCTCCCTCTCCCTCTTTTCTCTCTCTCTCCCCCCACTTCTCCCTTTCTTCTCCCTTTCTCTCCCTCTCTCTCCACATACTACCAGCACACTAGTAAAAATTGATTTAGCATGGATTTAAGTCAGCTCAGTCTTCAAGCATTGAACTCCAGTTGGCCTAATGAAGGAATTAGTTTTGCTTGTAAGATGAGAAATCAGGTTTATATATAGCATTCTAAAATAAAATAAAAAGTGAAGCTATAGCATAAGGTCGTATTAAAGTGAAATAAATATATTGAGGTACATTGTTCTGGTAAAATAATACCTTCTACAAAAGAAAATGAATATATTAAGAAACAGGTACCTTAATATGAAGCAGTTGCATACCATTATAGAAAAAAAGGTTTTTAAGAGTGTAAATCAATTTCTTCTTTCTCACATGCTTGAATTTTTTCTATTCTCAATTATTTTTTAAATTGTTATTTTGGATAGCATAACAATGGAGTGATTTCTTAAAAAGTGGACCATGTTCGATCAGTAGTCCTATGCATGTTATATTATTGAAACAAGTTCTCACTTTCTTACTATAGAGAATTAATGGCTAGGCTGCAACATTTAAATTGATTTTGTTTTGATTCAACTGAGCACATAAAAAGCAGTAAGCAACTGCTTTAAAATCTGAGACCTGTTCTGCCATTTGAATGAAGCATAATTACATTTGGGAGAGAGTTTAGGGTGGCAATATTTACTATATTTTTAAATTCACATAACTCTTTGATACAGCAGTTCTAAGAGTTTTTTCTTATAATTTATGTACATATGAACGAAAGTGTATAATAAGGCAAGAATATATATATTTCACCAGTGTTTCTAGAGGAAAAAAGTGAATACAATAAAAATTCTGTATTAAAGTATTAGATAGCTAAATTATGGAGAGGCATACAACAGAATACAATTTAGTATTCTAAAGTCTGACAGTATAGTTGTATATACTGAAATAAAATTTATCCATGTTTATTGATAAGAAAAATGACTATGTGTCTAAAGAAAACCATGTATACTTCCATCTTTATAAAATAAAAAGAATCTATCCACATAATTATTTTGCACAGAAACAAAATTTCTGAAGATATACACCAAATTTACTGCTGGGCACCAAGACGCAGAAAAGAAGATTTCTGCTGTTTTATTTGTGTCTTTCTGTGTGAGTTTTCAGTAAGCAAGACTTCTGCTTCCAACCTCAAAGAATTAATGGCTGTGGAAATTGCCCTCCCAGAAACAAGAAAAAATTGAAGAACACATTGGAGCACTGGATTTTAGACATTAGAAAAGGGAGAGCCGAGGACTGTGATCCTTGAAAAAAAGGAAACGTGTGAGGTTACCTCCAAAATTGCCCCAGCTTACTACCTGAGTAGTTTCCAGGCTGCATTTTAATAAAAACAATCGAGACCCAGGTCAGTGGGCTGCTGAGCTCAGGAAGCAGAGGTGTTCAGGAAGGCAGAGGCAGTGATTCCTGAGCCGGAACATGACAGAAAATGGAGCTTCACGAGAGACAGACTAGAATATCTTCAGAGCAAAGACTGGGTAGAATCACACTGTAATCAAAGGCACATCAGAATCAAATTGCTGAGAATCAGTGGTCAAAAGAAACAGATACAGTTCTTAAAAATTATTATTGATGTCAGAGAGGAAGAGGGAGAGAGAGAAACATCAATGATGAGAGAGAATTGTTGACCAGCTGCCTCCTGCACACCCCCCACTGGGATCGAGCCTGCAACCCGGGCATGTGCCCTCACCAGGAATTGAACCGTGACCTCCTGGTTCATAGGTTGATGCTCAACCACTGAGCCACGCTGGCTGGGCAAAACGGAAATATCTTTTAAAGTATCCAAATGTAAATTGTATTACATATTAAGTATGTGTCAAACACTAGATGAGTTACTAAAAACACACAACAAAGAGGAATCCTAAGTGGATGGTGGGGAGAGACAGGGAACCTCTTGTGGCCCAGAGACCAAGTGTGGGCATTGCGGTTTGTCCCACGCCGCCTCGTTAAGTTTCTTCTCAGGGGAGGTTCACGGAAATTGTGAAACTGCCATCTGAAGACAAGTGGCAGGACCTTCACGGCAGAAAGGGTGAACTGGGCCCCGTGGGACTTTGCCAGGCAGGTCCTCTCCAGAGAGACTGCCTGAGGAGCGCAGCTGGCCTCAGGATGTGCTGCAGCGTGTGCGCCAGAGCCTCTCTCCTTGCGCTGCTCCGAGGAGACCATGAACATGGAGCCAGACCCTCAGCGAGACTCCTCCCAGAGGCAGGATTTGCACTGAGGCTGCCCATTGGCCTTGCAGAGATTGTCTTCTTTAAGTATATTTTCATTAGTTTCCGAGAGTAAGGGAGAGGAAGACGCTCAACCCCGGAGCCAGGCTGGCTGGGCCTGGCCAAGTTTCTCAGCGCTCTCCAGCAGTCTCCTGTTCTTTCCTCCCAATACGCCTTCCTCCTTTTCTCGGTCCACAGGGGTGGCAATAGCAGTTCAGTGTGAACGTTGTCCAGGCCTCTGTCTCATCTAACTTCCTCCTCCCCTAATAAACCCCTTGCACATGTAATTTCCTTTTTAAACCTCCTTTTTGGGAACCTGAGGTGACAAAAAAATTTCTTAAAAATGTGTGGTATGCCAGTGAAGCCACACTTAGAGAAAAACTCTCTGCATTATACAGCTGGGTTATAAAAGAAGAAAAGTCTAAAATCAATGATCTAATTTTCTATGTTAAGAATCTAGAGAAAAGGGAAAATTAAACCAGAAGTGTGCAGAAGAAAGACATAATAAGGAACAGGAAAAATTAATGAAATGAAAAACATAGAACAAAGAAAATCAATGACACCAAAAGCTTTGAAAAGACAAATAAATTGATAAACTTCTAGTTAAACTAGTAAAAAAAAAAAAGAGAGAGAATACAATTACCAATGAAGAATGAAAGAGGAAACATCACTGCAGATCCTATAAGCATTCAAAAGATATTAAGATATTATATTTTGGGCAATTCATGCCAACAAAGTCAACAAATTAGATGTAATGAAATGATTCTTGAAATATACATACTACCGAAGCTCACTTGTGAAGAAATATTTAACCTGAATAAATATATATCTATTAAAATTTTTAATCAGTTATCTAAAACCTTCCCACAAAGAAACTCCAGGCTCAGTTGTTTTTGTAAATTTTACCAAACTTTTAGGAAAAAAATAATATAAACTGACACAAACTCCCCCAGGACATAGAATAAATAAGAATTCTTTTCAACTAATTCAATGAGGCTAACATTGCCCTGATACTAAAACCAGTGACATTATAAGAAAAGAAAACTCCAGACCAATATTTTTCATGAGGATAGATTGCAAAAATCCTTAACAGGAGTTTAGTTAATCCAAGGTAACAGTATAACAAGAATAATAGTTGTGACCAAGTGAGGTTTACCCCAGGAATGTAAGAATGGTTTAACATTTAAAAATCAATCAATGTAATTCATCACATCAACATACCAGAAAACTATCTCAACAGATAGAGAAAAAATATTTACAAAATGTAATATACATTTGTGATGAAAACTCTTATAAAACTAGGAAGGGAATTTTCTCAACCAATCAAGGGCATCTATGAAAAACTTATATCAAACACCACTGATGGTAGACTGAATATTTTCTTCTTAAAATCAGGAACACTGTGTGGCTATCTGTTCTTAACACTTCTATTCCATATTGTATTGGAGATTCTAGCTAGTTTAATAAAGCAAAAAACATACATAAATGGAAAATGAATTTGAAAGGAAAAAGTAAATGTATCTGATTTTTCAGTAATGTTGCTATTTTTATAACAAAAAAGCACAATAAAATTTAGTGATGGTGGAAAAAAAAACTATCTTAAATTTTTACCACCTTTAGCTTGTTGTCATTAATTGGGTTGAAACTATTTTATTTTATTTTTTTAAGACAAACTTCAGAACAGAGAGAACTAATTTCATTGAAGAGAATAATGCTCATGTTTAAGCCATATTCTTTTCAGATCAAATAGCATCAAATTATCAGTAGATACAAAACACATTATCCTGCAAAATCTAACTGTCATGAAAGTACTATAACTAATCCTTGAACAGAACCTGGTCAGGAAAGCCTGGGAAAAACTGTGTATGGAATGAACAAGTGCTGCTGATTTCTTCCCTCAGATATAGCCATATAATTTAAGCATTAGTTTTAGCAGATAAGTGATGGTAAAATCTGGAAGATAGAATGTAACTACCATATTCTTTATATTGTATTTATTTTATAAAGAAGGAGAGAAAGTATAAACATGATCATAGCTATTTGGCTCATAACTCAGCTTTTAAACAAAGATTGTGTAAAAGTTCAGTGAAATGATCCCATGTAATAAAAGCCTAATATGCAAATCGATGGAATGGTGGAATGACGGGTGGAACAACTGGTCGCTATGACACGCACTGACCACCAGGGGGCAGATGCTCAATGCAGGAGCTGCCCCCAGCCCGCAGGCCCCAGGTCAGCCAAGGCAGGTGCCAGCAGCCCCCCCCCCCCCCATTACCCCCACTGGTCTCCCCACAGAGGAAGGTGACTGGCAGCGGGGGGCGGGGCTGGCGAGCAGGTAGCACCAGTCTGTCCATGGCGGGTGCCAGCGCGGGCTCCCTGATCACCTCACCAGTCGCCCCACAGATCGGCCCTGATCATGGGCCAGGCCCAGGGACCCTACCCATGCACGAATTTCATGCACTGGGCCACTAGTGGGTTAATATAGTTAATGACCAATCACAGAGGTGATACCTGGCTTTTTAACTGGTATTTTCAGATTGGCTTTGTACTAACTGTGGCTTATAAGTTCTGTTCTAAAAAGTTCCAATGGAAATAACACAATTGTTATGATAATCTTGAATGCAAAATTACATATTTTGACACCAAGTATTTTCAGTCCTGGACCTTACTATGAACAGTGAAGAAAAATGGTGTCCTAACAACGTGATAAGGAAAATTTCTATGAAAATACTTTATACCCTAAACATTGTAAAGAAATGTCCCAATTCTTACCTTATAACTAGTAAATAACCTGCAGCATTTACTACCACTGACTGCCCATGCTCTAAAGTGTATGCTATGGTAAGTGTATCTGTGCAGTGCTTCCTTATCCTTGTGGGAGAGTCAGTGTAAAGAAAGCCCTCTTCCTGTCACCAGTGTAGTCCCGAAAACCACTGTCTGGGTGTCTTTCCAATACAACCAATAACATGCATCATTGTGGGTAATATTATGAATAAGAGAAAACATATAAGAATTATATAGGCTGCCTTTTAGTTTGCGTCATTAGCTTATTTTGTAACCATGGACATTTCAAGTTTGGGAGACTCGGTAATACTATCAGAAACAGAATTCTCCCATGTATTTCAGATTTTAAATATGTAAAAATTATTGAATCTATGCAAGTATATCACTAAGTGGGCCATTTAAACTTGATTGCCAAAATCTTCAGCCTCTATATCTTCAGCCATCAGTTTCTTAATAAGAGGAAGTAGGGAGTAATGGGAGGAGCACAGTCCTCGGAATGAGACAGACCGGCCTTTAAATCCTGGCACCATCGCTCACTAGCTGTGAAACCTCAGGCAAGACCCTCAATCTTTCTCAGTAAGTCTGGGAAATAAAATCAGTAACTTCTTTTGGGATTTGGGGTATTAGAGTTCATATGGAATGGACGTGGTGCACAGTCTATAGGCTCAGTATAGGTGCACTTAGTATTAGATGCATGATCTTCCCTCTGAGCTTCGGAAGAACATTTCAGAGCTGGAAACAGACGGATGATCTGTTCCGTCTCTTCGTGCGCTCAGAGCGTAAGGTGGGTGTGGAGGTGGCCTCTGTGGGAACGTCACCCTGCAGAGCAGCATAGTCACAAGACCTGGATGGCCTTGATAATATCTACAACCCCTCTATTTCCTCACCTGTAATAGTGGAAAATAGTACCATCTTTTAAGAGGGTTGAAAGGAATAAAAATACAGTCAGTACTGTGCCTAGTACATAGTACATAAGTGATAAAAGTGATCATTTCACTAAACTTGGTAAGGATAGAGCACATGATTTTTTTTTTCCATTTTTACCACTGCTCATTAAACTTGCTCAGTGAACCCATTCTTTTTCCTCCATGAATCTCTGACAAGCCCCATAGATTTCCTCATCCTTTTTAGTCACAACAACAAATCTCATCTGAGCAATGTAAACATGTCTTCAGTACAAAAAGCAAAATTTTAAAGTCACTCAATTTAAAGTTTCTCCGTGTTCCCAGCTAAGGTTGGGAAGCCTACAACCAAGGAAGGGAGAAGGGCTGACACTATGTCCCCTGGTTTATTTTTCTTCCGCCTTCCCTCCTGGTTTCATTGCTGTCCCCTATTTAGGGGCCCTTGTTTCTGAGCCCTGGGGTCAAAAGCTTTGGGAAAACCCCCCACTATATTGCACGGCTGTTTCTTTGGGGGACGCACAGTTACTGACTTTCTCTCATGAGTGCACTTTTTGTGTTTTGTTTTGTTTTTAGAGTACTGTCCATGGCATCTCTTGTCCACCTAAATGCCTCTCTTATGGCTGACCATTTCCCACCATCCCCTTACCTGCTGATGTCCTGGCTTCTACCCCTCACATAATATTTCTGTTAGGATCTCTTTGTTCTCTTGAGGAGAATTCACTTAAAAATGAACTTAGGTTTGTGTTTTCCCAAAGGTTAGTAAGAATAGCGTGGCCTAAGAAAAAGTTCATGCTTCATTGTCACACTGTTTTTTAAAACACAGTGCAGCCCAGCCGGTATGGCTCAGTGGCTGAGCATTGATCTATGAACCGGGAGGTCAAGGCACATGCTCGGTTGTGGGCTCAATCCCCAGTTAGAGACTGCAGGAGGCAGCCAATCAGCTATTCTCTCTCATCATTGATGTTTCTATCTCTCTCTCCCTCTCCCTTCCTCTCTGAAATCAATAAAAACGTATTTAAAAAATAAATAAAACACAGTTCTTTCCCAGTACTGTTCTGCTTCAGGCCAGAATTCCTTGGGACACTCCTCAGACTCTGAGAGTGATCCTCTTGAAGCCTGTGGCAGTTAATGTGCATCCTCCCCTGCAGGGGGTGGGTGGGGTGGAAGATACAGTCCGCCTACAAACGACTACCCCCAAACTTACTCTCTTTTGACTTCCTTTCTTTATAGACTCTTTAGCTTGTCTTGAGAGAAAAGCCTTTAATCTCTCCAAGACTCTGTCCAAAGTTTTCTCCTCTCTTATACAAGAGTGGAAGGGGACATTCTAAAGTTGGTAGAGCCAGTTTCACCATCCAGTGCCATGTTTTATGTAGTCTCTCACTTTGATATCTGGAAATAGTTGGTACCTATCATATTGTCCTCAGACTTTTGAGGCTCAGCCTAAGGCAGAGTAATTCCATTTTAGCATTTTGTTAGTGATAGTCAGTATTGTGACTCAAATTAAAGTTGGTTGCCTCATGCCCAGGCATAGCACCATTTTTCTTTGTTTCTACTCAAGAGCAATTCGACTAATTTTATTGAGGAAAAAAGAAAGAATCAACAATTAGTTACTTGTCAAATACTATCCAGCTTATTTTCAGTTTTATTAAGAAATGATTGACATATCTCTGTATAAGTTTAAAATGTACAGCATGCTCATTTGATTTATATATATTGCAGAATGATTACTACAGTAGGTTTAGTTAACATCCATGAGCTAATATAAATACAATAAAAGGAAAGGAAAAAAATTCTCCTTGTGATGAAAACTCTTAGGAGATACTCTCAACAACTGTCTTATGATTCAGCAGTGTTAACTAGATCACCATGTTGTGCCTTGCACCCTAGTACTTGTTTATCTTGTAACTGGAAGCTTATATCTATTGACCACCTTCCTCCAATGGTGTTTTGTTTTTAGATTCCACCTATAGTGAGATCCGCAGTCTAAAATCCACATAGAACTTTTGACTCCCCCCAAAACACTACTACTACTAATCTGTTGCTGACTAGAAGCCTTACCAATAACATAAACAGTTGACTAACACATATCTTGTATGTTATAGGTATTATATACTGTATTTTTGCAATAAAAAAAGCTAGAGAAAAGAAAATGTTATTAAAATCATTAGAAAATATACTCTTTGTATTGAAAAAATATTCATATAAGTATATCCACAGAGTTCAAAAATCATGTTGTTCAAGGTTAAAATGTATTTTTATTTCACAACTGAATAAAATGCTTTACATTCATGATGACATTTGTTCAAATAATAGAAAAATTTAAAATTCTTGTATTAAAAAATAACACATATAACTCAGATTGTAATTATTTTTAAATTTTTAATTTTAGTTTATTTTTCATGGTCAGTATGTAGTGAAATGTTGAATAAAGCTCATGTAGAAATCATCTGTGGGAGAAAGGACAATGAATTCAGCCACTAGTGGGTGAAGGAGAGAAGGTTATGTGGCATAAGGCTGTTTGTGTTCTGAATAAAAGCTCTTAGTCAGTTAGGGAATTCACTGATTTAAGCTGACTAAACCCAGGGTTCCTTTGGGAATGTTAATGGCAGTGTGTTTAAATTTTGTTTTGAGAACATTTAGTTGAGAAATTTTTAAAGTAATTTCTGCAATTAACAAAATTTATGTGCTAATAGTTTAACATTAGCAGTGAAAATTAAAGGTAGAAAATAGATTACATGATTATTTCTTCCAAGATAAAAACAACTATTAAATACAGTGTGTGTGTTTGTATAAGAGATAGGATTTCTAATTACTCCACTACTTATTCTAAATTAAGATTTATAAAATATTTTTAATAAATGAAAGCACAAGCAGGATTCATTTATCATGTGGATCTGTGACTGCCCAAGAGATTCCACCATCACCATCCTTAGGAATTGCTCTTTCATAATTTCTGTTTCTTAAAATGTCAGGGCTCCAGATGGATGACTGGGAGATAATAAAGGAGCAGTGATGGGCCCTGGCATAAACAATGGGATAGCAGCGAATGCAGCATTCACCAGAAATCCATGTCCCCATCCTTCCCTTCTCATGCTTAGATGTCCGCTCAAGATGGTCTCCTCAGAGAAGTCTTCCCTCACCCCCTGTTGTGGATTGAATTGAGTCCTCCAAAGAAGGTGCGGTGAAATCCTAAGATTTCACGAGTTTGGGAGACACAGGGAAAACGCTCATATGACAATAGGCACATAGATTGGAGTGATGTAGGTACAAGCCAAGGATTGCGGGCAATCGGCAGCAGCTAGGAAGAGGCAGAGACTTTTCTCTAGAGCCTTCAGAGGGCTCTGCCAAAACCTTGATTTTGACTTCTGGTCTCCAGAACTTCTGGCAGAAAGAGAACAGATTTCAGTTGTTTCGAGCCTGCCTCCCCCTACCCCCCATTTGTGGTTATTCGTTATGGCAGCCATGGGGCACTAATATTCCCCGGACAACGTGAATAAATAAATGTTTTATTAGTTTTAAGTGTCTTTCTTGTCCACTAGAATTAAGCAGGACATTTCTAGGAAAGGGATCTTGCATGTTTGTTTTTTTAAAATATATTTTATTGATTTTTTACAGAGAGGAGGGGAGAGGGATAGAGAGTTAGAAACATCGATGAGAGAGAAACATTGATCAGCTGCCTCCTGCACACTCACCACTGGGGATGTGCCTGCAACCAAGGTATATGCCCTTGACTGGAATCGAACCTGGGACCCTTCAGTCTGCAGGCCGACACTCTATCCACTGAGCCAGACCGGCTAGGGCATTGCATGTTTTATTAATCCCTGTGCTCTCAGCACTACAATATTGACTGAAATAATAGGCACTTGATAAATATTTTTTAATGCAGAAATAAATTTGTCTGCTGTGTTACTTTTAAGTGCGTATATCTCACAACTTGATATATTCTGAAGTCAAGTCTGTCAGTTTCTATGTCATAAATCTTTTAATTACATGCAGTCGAAAACAGAACTCAAACAGTTAAACAAATGAACAAAACCAGCTCTGCACAGTTTTTATCGTAACAGTCCAATGGTACAGCTGGCTCTGGGTGAGGACTGGTCCAGCCCGCTGTTTAAACAACATGACTAATATCTGCCTTCTTTTTGTCTCTGCTCTGCCTCCACTGATAAGAGCTTTATCCACCGGCTCTACATTATGGCTCCCCTTTGGGTCAAAAGATACCTAAGGCAAACCTGCACCCATATGGTACTATCTAAGTGGGGATCAGTCACCATAGCTTGTGCACATATCATGGGACTTTCTGTTTATTGCTTCAGTATCAGACCAATGTCTATTCTTGAACTAATTACAGGTCTTAATTCCAAGGCTGGACATGGGGGTCAATCCCATCACAGCCACATGACTAAAGATTTGGAAAGCGTGAACTCTACAAGGAAAATCTTAGTACTGTTGGTGGGGAATAGAAGGAATGGATACCAGAGGGCAACCAATTTATTTATAGCAATTTATTGTAACATTGGTCGTAATGAAATCTCCTAAGATTGGAAATGCATAGCTGTATTCATGAGAACTTTTGTATAATAGAATTAACTAGGTGATGATCAGAATTGGCTTTAAAATAAAAGTATTTGAATAAATGAATGCAAGTCAGTGTTTTAGACTTGGTTTTAGGATGCCTACTGAATTAATTTAAGCTGTCTTGTTACTATTATATGTTACATACCGATGTAAGAGGACAGTAATGTGATTGTCATTGCTAAGATTTATATGCCTCTCTTAACCTATAGGATAAAATTATGAACTTAGTAGAAGATAAATTGTTAATGATTATCATCTTAAAATCGAGTCTCAAAATTTAATACATTCTTTAAATGATTTACAAACACAATTCCATCACTTAAACTCTTAAAAAAAGACTGGTGTAAAGATGATGGTAAAAATATTGATAAAACTGAAAAGCATTGCATACATTTTCTACATGTACATGACAATACATTTCTTAATTATGATTCCTAAGTAAGAAATTTAGTCTATTATATTGATTATTTGATCCAGATCTGAACCTTAGACATTTTTTATTTATATAAAGATTATAGTAGACAATCTATGCCCTGGTCATAGGAGTGCTGCAGATCTAAATGTTGCCATGTTCCATTATAGTATATTTTAAAAAGCACATCTATTATGTCACCACCTATGTTATGAAAAAGTTCAGTAAATATTGTAAACCTGGAAAGCTCATGATGGCAGATGTTTTCCAAAATTTGAATTTTTCCCTTGAGAGCAAAATTTTATCGTTGGCAACAAAATCTGTTGCTTCCCTGTAAATGAGGGATGCACCTTTATTTCTGTTTTAAAGAGTGTGCTAAATTCTCTGATCTGAGTACTGATAGTGTGTCTGCTGCTGTTTCTTACAGGAGACAGTGTGCTCCGTAAAAAAGTTCCGGGAGTTCAGCTTGCAGCGCGGTTGCACAGTGCCTTTTCTCAAGTGGCCATCAGACACGAATGCAAAGGAGCTGCCTGCCATGAGCCTGCCACGTCACATGGAACAGTAAAGTACATGTGCTCAAGACCTGAGATGTAGTCAAATTAAACTTCTTCTTTTAATCCTTACCTGAGAATACGTTTTTTGTTTTATTTTTTATTTTTGTTTTAGAGAGAGAGGGAATAGGAAAAAGAGAAACACTGATGTGAGAGAGAAACATTCATAGGTTGCCTCCTGTATGCTCTCTGACTGGGCCTCAAACAAACCTAAACCTAGGTATATGCCCTAACCAGGAATCGAACCCCAAACCTTTTGGTTTATGAAATGACACTCCAACTAACCTAGCCACACTGGCCAGGGCCATTTTTTTCTTATGTAGCATTTTTGAGTGAATCTACAGTGAATGCAGATCTGACTACTGATACAGTTTGGTGCCACTGCTGTGAATCATGCCAAGGGGCCAGCAGTTTCACTGTTTCTGTACAATCTGTGCAAATATCGACACAATGAGAAGAACTAACAGTTTAGAGATATTAGGAAAATAATTTTTACCTCATGGGCTACCAGAAAGGTTGAGATTTAAAAAAAGAGAATATTGCAGATATATTTGACACTCTTGTCTCCTCCAATCTGAAACTTATTTGCCACCCTTCCTATCTAGAGATGGCTAATATCCTTACATGAGTATGCATTCTTATTGTGCTTATATACTTTTACTACATGTACAGGTATTTATGCACAGTATATACCATTTAAGGTGGTTTCAAACATTAAAGTAAGTTTTTTATAATAACCTATATATATAAAACTCTAACCGGATGACCGGCTGGTAGCTGTGACGTGCACTGACCACCAGGGGGCAGATGCTCAATGCAGGAGCTGCCCTCTGGTGGTCCGTGTGCTCCCACAACGGGAGCGCAGCTAGGCTGACCGTCGGGTAGATGGGTGCCAGATGCCGGGCTCACGGCTGGCGAGTGCAGCTGCAGCTGTTCAAGCCTCACCCGAGGATACTCCCCCTGTGTGCCCCTTCTCTCCTCCCTCCCCGACAAGCTGGCGGGTAAGGCTGGGCTGCGGTGGCGTGGAGGTCCACTGATCCCTGCAGACCAGGCCGAGGGACACCACCTGTGCACAAATCTGTGCACCGGGCTTCTAGTAGGATATAAGATGTTTTCTTATTCAACCTACTTTTCTCCTGTCAACTAGATATCTTCAGTTTTATCCATATTGGTAATTTAAAGTTTGTATCCTAATTTATAACTATGTATAAAAAATATATACAATGTTTAACTAGTTTCATTCACCTATCAATACACAATATGTAGTTTCCAAGATTTTGGTATTACCAACAATGTTGGATTTAATACCCACAATACATATCTCTTCTTGTACAGATGTGAGAATTTCTTATTTATTTAAAAGAAGTCCTGAGCTATGCTGGTAGGTTACACACACACAGACACACACATACAATGATGATCATCTTAACTTACATTATTGATATTGTAAATCTATATATTTAATGGCTACACTATAGAGTAAGCGTTTGTCTATAAGGTTTTGTGTGTTTTGTTTTGTTTTTAAGAAAGAGTATTCTTTACTGAGAAGAGAGCACTGCACTTGGGCCAAGGCAGTCCATGGGCATTTTGCACGGTATGCTCGGAAGGATACACTGTTAGGCTAATAAAGGTAAAATAGAACATGGGTTCCTCTGGGCAACTTACCCAACCTCACCCCTCGGAGGGGTCAGGACACTCCCAGCCCGTTCCATGAAGGCAACTGTGGTTTGCTAGAGTAAAGCCCCTTGAAGTGCCTTCTTGTTTTTTATGAAAACATTTTCTCAGCTTTTTTGAAGTCTTCATTTGTTACTTTCATTTCAGGTTCTCCCAAGGCCATCGGCCCCGCTTCTGCAGAATGCCTTGATGTTGGCAGCGGAGTCCCATGTAGCCTTGATCAAGTTGCCCAGGGTTACATCCTGATGGGCGTCGAGCATCCTGCGCCTGTGAGTCTGAAAGATGCTCTTACCTTTCTGTCCGGCAGGAGAACTGGATCTTCCAGGGAGTCAGGTGGCTAGTTGTGATATTGCTTGGATGAGTAAAACTATATTCCAAATTTTAAACAAAACAAAATCAAAGGACAATGTTTTGGACCTCAATGTGCTTTTTAGTTGAGACCCACTGTCTGGCCAGCATGGCTCAGTGGTTGAGTGTCCACCTATGAACCAGGAAATCACGGTTTCATTCCTGGTCAGGGCATATGTCCGGGTTGCGGGCTCCATTCCGGATGTGGGGTCTACAGGAGGCAGCTCAATCCCCAGTGCGGAGTGTACAGGGGGCAGCCGATCAGTGATTCTCTATCATCATTGATATCTCTCTCTCTCTCTCTTTCTCCCTTCCTCTCTGAATCAATAAAGTTATATTAAAAAAATAAAATAAATTGAGAACTGATTTTGTTTTTAATTTCTTATGCGAGAACTTAATAAAAACATGATTATAGGGAATAGCCTTTAGCAATAATGTTAACATGTGGCACATTCATCTCTAAAAACCTATACTCAGCAAAGGAAAGTGCAGAGAGAATCCCATTTCCTCGTATGTAAGAGAATCAAAACAAGAAAATGGGAGCTATTTTTCACTAGAGCCTATAATCATTGTTCCAATTTCTGAGGGCTGGCGGGGAAAGTAACGCTGTTGGATAATGGAGATTCATTATCACGACTTAAAGGAAAGAAGTTACTCTCCCGTTAATTCTAGGTAATTTGTCTTTTTCAAGACTAACTAGTAATAAATTTCTGTTTGTTTACAGATTGGGTAGGAACACCCTTTTCACAAAAGGATAGGACAACTTGCATCTTTTCTCTGTCTCCATTTATCTGAAGCTTACATGCATCATGAACTCGGATTTCCTTTTTGACCCCAACACAGGTAGGTAAGTATTGAATTCTGTACCTAGTGACTGAGAAGGCATAACCATCTCTAACGGCTAGTTTCATTTAGTCACAAGAATACTCTTTCTGCCTTTATTGAGAAAGACCCAGTCTGTGGGGAAAACTGAACTGCTGCATTAGATTTGATCTAATAAAACAGGTTAACTGCTTTTAATTAACAGAGTATTCTTGTTAAAAATTCTCAAACACTAGAGAGAAAAGACTTTTAATGCTCCTATTTATGTAAGCTGAGAGATGATAAATTATTCTATCTGTGGTTTATTTATTCTCCATAAAGATGTGTACTCTCTGTGGGAGCTTTTAGGAGGCAGTTATGTCATCAGTTCTTACAGCACACAATCCAGAACCTCCCAACACTCAGAGTATTTAGCTATAGTACCTTTCAAAGAAATCTAATAACTGGGTCTAAAACTATACCAACTTCTCAAAGCTATTTATGATTGCATCCTGCAAGATTCATTTACAAGGAAGGGATAAAAGCCTTCCTAATCGCCTTAAAAATATGAAAGTTTGAAAAGTAAATGTAACTTTTTGAAAATTACTGACAACTGGAATAAAAAACTCACAGGGTGAAGTCAAAAGATTAAAGTAAAAACGTTAACTTTTGTTACATTTTTTTACACTGAGTAGTCAAGAAATTTATTCCTGACTTCACACAGACATTTTTCTGCTGTATTTATAGAAAAGAACCAATAAAATAAAGAGTACTGTGTAAATAAGACTAAGCTGTTCTCTAACGATGCCATTAAAATTTATACGTAAGTATCAAAATATTATAGGTTCATAAGCAAAAGCACAGAATGGGAGGGCATCTGTAAACAGAAGAGTCTCTCAGCACCACGGACTTCCTCCGGGCGCTCCAAACTCTTCCCTCCCATGGCCTGGACATTAACACAGATCGATAACTTACAACTGCGTGAAAACAGCTATGTAAATTATAAAACATCAATAATGGTTTTGCTCTGTAGTATTGTAAAAATCGGGAATAGCTATTAGTCAGAAAATAAAACCACAGAAAAGATACGCATGTCTTTTTCTTGAAAGATCAGCTCTTGGTAAATGCTTAGAAACGTCTGCCACATGGTAAGCGGTGTAAAAGGTTTTGCTATTGTTTTCTGTGGGTTTAAATATGATATCTAAGTTGTATTTTTGAAAAGGAGAGAAAGAGAGAGTGCGGCAAGAGGAAGGCAGCTGAGGGAAGTAAGGAAGAGGCCTTTGATCGTGAGGGATTTAGGGGCCATGGCAAAGCGGCCTGGCTTAGGAAGCAGTCGCGGCGTTGATCGCTAGGGTGAATTCAACTGATCTGGATGGAGATGTCTCACTCTCAGGAATCTACTTTTGTTTTAGGAACCAGAGAAAAATCAGGCCCAATTGCATTTTCTACGCCTTATTCCTGGACTGCCCCTCCGTGAGCTTTACTGAAGGGGTCCCTCTCTGAGGAAGCTCTCGGGTGTCTAGGGCTACACCAACTCTGGTCCAATGTTCAGATTTAGTATTTGGACGCTCAAGCGTGGCTTGCATCTGCCTGGGTGCAGACCTAGGAAGGCTAGGGATAACTTTTCTAGAAGAAATCAGAAGTAGTTTCTTCATCTGATAGATGCTGAGAAGAACAGATAGGACTGTTTAATTAACTCTAGTTGAGAAGAGGCTGGTAACAGATGGAGGACAACTTGTAGATCCTGCTTATGTTTTTTTCCAATTTGTCATATGTGAATCCCGCCTCTCTTCACGGACTACCTCATGTGTTACTTCCTCAATGACATTTCCTGTCTACCAAGCAACCAAGAGGACCCATTTCTCTCTCAGCCATCACAGCTCTTTACCCATCACAAGTTTTCTTAGGACACATATTACTTTTTTTCTTGGGTTATTTGAAGGATCTATTTCAGTGATGGCGAACCTATGACACGCGTGTCAGCACTGACACGCGTAGCCATTTCTGATGACACGCGGCTGCTGAGGCGGCCGCATGCCGAGGATGAAACATTTGCTGCTCCTGAGGATGAAACATTTGCGAAATAATGTTTTTTCCTCAAAGTGACACACTACCCGAGTTATGCTCAGTTTTTTGGCGAAGTTTGACACACCAAGCTCAAAAGGTTGCCCATCACTGATCTATTTAGTGAATGGCTAATGCATAGAGTTTGAAAGGGCCCAGAACATAGCAGATACTTCTTTTCTACCTCAGCTTTGAACAAAAGGAGAAATAAAAATCTAGCAGAATCAAATTGACCCTTATTTACTGCTAAAGCAAAAATGTGCTTCCCAGCACTACTTACTCACCTTGTCACCAACAATGCCCCCCCGTAAAATGTGTGGTGTAGAGGAAGACTCCATTCTGTGCTGCTTGCAGGCAGCTGACTTCCAAGTGGAAGCGGAAGAGAGGAAATGGGCTTTGAATCTTCAGTTCCTCTCTCCTCTCAGTCTTAGGTAACTTATTTCTATTTTGTGGGAAACACTAGGGATGAGGCAAGCGATGGAGGAGTATTTAGTGATAGTCCTTCCTCATGGAAACCCCAGGAGGTATATAGCTAACGCTGTTTAGTTTTTTGGTTCCTTAACCCTGAGGACTTCATTGTTAAGCCTCTGGTCATGCAGAGGTGTGTCTTTCCTCCTCTGAAAGGTGGTCAGCAGCCTAGCGGGAAGCCCTGCCCCTGCCTTCCTGAGGCTGCTGCCCGTAGATCACACCTTGACGGATTGCTGTTGGATGAATTTTCTGCATGGAGAGATGAAGGTTCAGAAATATACCCAAAACACTTTATTACTTTAAGCCGAAACCGGTTTGGCTCAGTGGATAGAGCGTCGGCCTGCGGACTGAAAGGTCCCAGGTTCGAATCCGGTCAAGGGCATGTACCTTGGTTGTGGGCACATACCCAGTAGGGGGTGTGCAGGAGGCAGCTGATCGATGCTTCTCTCTCATCGGTGTTTCTAACTCTCTATCCCTCTCCCTTCCTCTCTGTAAAAAATCAATAAAATATATTTAAAAAAAAAAACAAACAAAAAAAACACTTGTTCTCCATCTGCAGGTCAGCCAAAAAAAAAAAAAAAGAAGAAAAACAAACAAACAAACAAACAAACAAAACACTTTATTACTTTAAGATGCCAAGGCCACTCTGTACTCAAGACTGAACTCTCACTTCCTAGTCTATTCCCATCCCAAATTATGTCCAGCCATGTTGTTACAGAAAAACCAGAGAAGAACCAAGCAACGCTTAGAGAGATGGAGTTACATTTATTATTATTATTATTACACGCAGGCCCAGAGAAAAATGTCTCAAATTCTGGGCAAAAAACATGGAGGAAGTTTCCCTATTTATATCTTTTTACCTTCTTTGTCTCCCAAATATGGGGTTTTCCGGTCCCCTTTTCAAGTTCTTAAAAAAAAAGCCCTATGTGCTGGGGCTTTGAGACCTCAACCAAAGGCCTGGCCTGGCGCCAGCACTGATAACTTCATCTGGGGAAGGTTTATGGCCTCTCTGGAATGGGAGTAGTCTTGTTTTCCTTATTATTTAAGCAAGCAAGCGTTTACAGAAGCCAAGATAGCAGGGTTAAAATTTCAAACAACAGTTTTTATATAAGATGGATGCTTCAGTGTAGCCCCCTGAAACGTCAGAACTGTCTCTGGGCTGAACTCACTGGAATGGGCAGCTTCTTCCAGGCTCCGAGGTGTCTCACTGTCAGTACTCAGGTCACACCCAGTTATTACAACACGGACTCTCACTCAGGACATTTGAAAACCAAGCACCCATTGCCAATGCTCATGCAGTAGTCTCAGGCAGATGTATATTGCCAGACACGACTTCATTTTGGAAAAGCAAAGATACAATCATACCTGAGGGAAGGAGGCTAGACAGGGAAGACCTTGATTTCTGCCTCTCCAGAGCTTCAGTTAGCCCAAGCCAGTTAGTTATCTGGGCTTCAAGACCTGCAAACAAACAGTTGAGAGAAAGCTGCCTGCAGGCAAGATTAATGATATCTGGGGAATAAAAGTTTAGTGTGCATATCATCTTCAATCATGCTGAGTCGCATTTGAGACATGGTGACTTCTTTCAATTAAGAAATATTTACAATTCTGGTTCCCCAAGGCAGGGGCTTGATTTGAGGTACATATAGAAAATTGATTTCAGAGAGGAAGGGAGAGGGAGAGAAAGAGAGAAACATCAATGATGAGAGACTCATTGATCAGCTGCCTCCTGCATGCTCCCCACTGGGGATTGAGTCCATAACCTGGGCATGTGCCCTGACTGGCAATCAAACTGTGACCTCCTGGTTCATAGGTCAACACTGAAACACTGAGCCATGCCGGTCAAAGCGGGGTATATTTTTAATGTATTGCATTCAGACCCTTTAATTTCCATTTCTCCTTTGAACACCAGATATGTGTACTAAGAAGACTTCTCCAGACTTTTGCAAGAGGTATTTTTGGTCCTGTGTCTTTGCCACGTGCTTCTAAAACTTAATGAATATTTCAGGCTTTGCCTGAAATAGCAGGAACAGTTAGGAGTCTAGTTGATTTTCAAGTAAGAGATGAAGGTGGCGTGGATCCAGGTAGCACTCATGGAATTGGGTGAGATGACCAGAATCTAAATGTATTTTGAAGACAAACCAGCCAGGATTTGATAATAGATTGTTTCTGTAATGTGAAGAAAAAAAAGGAAACGGATTCCATTCTTTGGGGCCTCATATCTGGAAGAGTAGTATTGCTACCTATGAGGAATATTACCTAAAATCCACCCCAAAATGCAGTCAGTATTGTAAGTTCTGTCCTCCTGGTCTTATCCTTTAGAGCTGTCCAGAGATTGTACAAGCGCTTGGTATATCTGTTCTTATCATTAAGTGTTGTTTCCAATTGCTTGTACTGTGGCTTCTCTCTTTTGGTCTCTACCAGTACAGTTTTAGCAGAGTCTCAATATGGGTCCCCTCTGTGCCAGTGGGGTCTCATCCATTTTCTACCATGGACCCTTTTGTGAGGTCTGGAACAGCCTACGGGCCTCTTCTCATAATGCTTTTAAATGCATAGAATAAAGGACATAGGATTGTAAATGGAACCAATAATATTTATAAAAAGTTATCAAGGAATGTTTAAAATGTGGGTCCTAGTTATTTATGTGCTTCTTGATCAGTGTATTAAATAAAAAAGATCAACACTGAGTCCAATAACTACTTTAACTTCAAAGTAATGATAAACATAAATGGTATTTGAAGATCCTAGCAACAGGATAATGTGATAAAAAAATATATGTGATTTTATGTTGGTGACAAAGTCATAGTTACTGCAAATACCACTGTGGCTTATTGTCTGTAGAAACCATTGAAGGAAATGCTAGATTTCAGTCTCCAGCTGAAATTAGTGAAAATGCAATGTATGTTTGTCCCCACCCAAGTTCATGGAATTCCTTTGAAGATGGAGAAGTGATCTGAACGTGTGTTGTACAATGGAACCTGTTGAACTTTGCAGTGAGGTGAACCTAATATGAAGGAGGGGAAAGTCGGTTTCCTCTCTGACACATGTTAAAGGCGAGGCACTAAAGTAGATGTTGAACATACATCATCCCATTTAGTTGTCAAAACCATGATGCATGATAGATATTATTTTCATTTTATGGGCAGGGAATTTGAGACACTGGGAGGCAGAGTGATTTGTCTACGTTCTAATGACTATGAGTTTCCAACGTAGGCTATAGACCCAGGTTGCTCCCACCCCAAAGGACATCCACTCTCATCTAGGAGCTACCATGACCTCTGGGGCTTCGGGTAGGAATCCCATCCCCTCCACAATGCTGGAAACTCCTTTCTGCCCGGATTCAGGTTGAAGTCCCCTCAGCAGCCCCACCAGCTTTGCGGTGTTTCACACTTGCGTTGAGTCTATTATATTTTGATTTGTAATCATTAACATAATTAAATATCTCTAGAACATGACATAAATACCAAAATATTTTTAAATGCCTCTATACTGGCCATTTATAGGGCAAAGCAAATAGTAGTTGCTGGGGTGATCACAGGGAAATCTCATCTCTGGCAAGATCCTGGGTAAACTTACCCTGCACTAGTTACTGAATAATACTGTGAATTACAAGCCTTTCTGGAGGGCTTTACCACACGTTCTTGGTTATGAATTATGTCAGAAGATGTACAGGCTACGGCATCCCAATCTCTAAATTAATGACAATCACACCAAAAATAAACAGACTAATTAACATGAACTATAATGAAAACACAACTACTGTTCAGTGGTCCTGATTACTTAGTTTACTAAGTAAAACACAGGCTTAGACATTTCTGTAACTGAGAGAAATAATGGTTGTTAACACTAATCTTCCTTTTTTTCCATTAAAGGTCTCTAGCATATTAATTGCATCACTAGTCCATTTATTGGCTTTAATGCCTTACAGTTTGCTAAAAATGAAATTCTCTCCAGTTGCTTTAGGATTCCTTGAACTTTAATACATACAGTGATTTGGGGATAGAGAGGTTCCACTAGCCAGTTTTAATTAAAAAATACAATACAATGAAAAATAAAACTCTAGGTTCACCAAATTACTTTTTGTTCAGTGGAGGAAAAAAATCCAAATAAATCAGACTTTCTTGCATTGACTTTATTAATGAGGAAATACAGGCCAAGCAAAAGAAATCTTTTTTTTTTTTTCCTGAAATGGCAGTCTGTTAGTGCCAGAAGTTTTATTTCTTATTGATTGGGTATTAGATATAAAGAAGACTCATTACATTACTCTTGAGTGCTCTGACTTGAAGAATGTTAACATGAGACAACTTCAGGGAGATTTCAGGTAACTCTAGGAGTCCACCATAAAGGATATAAGAATTGTTTTGCTGTTGTTGATTTGTTTCAACTACAGATATACCAGAGTTTTCCATTTATTTTTTAAAAATCCAATTCAACACTAGAAAGTACATTGAAAATCCATTTTTGTTCTAATAATTTATATTTCTCAAGCTTACTGCTTTGGTTTGTACCCCGAAAGCACAGCACATTCAGTGATTGAAAAGGGCTCAGAATCTTGAAGACTTAACACAGTAAGACATGAGGCACACTCCGGTGTGAGCAGCAGCCCCCGGGTCCTGCAGTGATTGTTACACATGCACTGTGGAACAATTCCGAAACGCTTCCGAATGTGACATTTGTGAGGGACATCTTTATTTTTTGCTATTTGGAAGAGTGCGTGATAGAGACCAAGGAGTATTAGTCATTGTTTTTACTGGGCTGCCAGGGGATTCGATGGCTGGACACAAAGCTATCCTTGGGATTCTTGGAGGAGTTCTGACTCCACTCCGTGATTGGATGGGACGTTAGTGAAGCCAGATTAACTAGTTCTTCTATATAGTGTGTGTTCCAGTAGAATCCCATTGTACTACCGTGGGAAGTAGGCAAGGCCATCTGTGTGTTTCAGGGGTTACCAGCCAAGGTCACAGACCTCAGCCTTTTTGGTTTAGAAACCCGATGTTAGCAATTCATCCTGGCATCTTCAGGCAAGGGGAAGAGCTAGACTATGGGCTTAGGGCAGTGGTAGGCAAACTGCGGCTTGCGGGCCACATGCGGCTCTTTGGCCTCTTGAGTGTGGCTCTTCCACAAAATACCACAGCCTGGGTGAGTCTATTTTGAAGAAGTGGTATTAGAAGCAGTTTAAGTTTAAAAAATTTGGCTCTCAAAAGAAATTTCAATCGTTGTACTGTTGGTATTTGGCTCTGGTGACTAATGAGTTTGCTGACCACTGGCTTAGGGGACTGAGGCTGCTAACTGGGCAACGGATCTAGCTCATGCAGATACTAGCCTAGATGATGGTGCTTAAGCTCTTTCAGCTTCATTCTCTTCAAGTGTGATATGGGGAGAGTAAGATGAACACTACGGGTCTACGCTGAGGAAAAGCGATAATAGGTGAAAACCATCGGACTGAAAACCCAACACATAGAACGTGCTCAGTAGAGGTGGTATAGCATGGCACAATATGAAGAGACTGAGGAAGGCTTTTATTTCAGACAGGTAAGTCTGATAAACAGAGTGAAGGCTGGGCATGGGAGTCAATTCTAGCAGCAGAAAAAAATTTCTGCTAGACTCTGAAAGTCCAGGACAATAACCTGACACAAAAACCAAAATGCTAATTTGCTCCTTTGTGCTAAGATAACTACAATATTTAGGTCTGCTGCATGTGATATAGATATTCTCAAACCTTTTTAAAAAAATCATTCACAGATTATATGGGGATACAATATAGGGTTAGTGATTTTCCAATGTAGCTTTTACTCACAATTGCACTGTCATTCTGTCTCTTTGTCAAGAGAAACAATGGTTGTATTTCACTTGATGCTTAAATGCATTGTGTCTTCCTTGAGAGTCTAAAGGGCACTTGGATATTACTGTCATGGGCACTCTATGTACTAGGAAGTGTGACACAGCAAATGAGTCATTTAAAAAGTGAAGATGAACAGGCTCTCTGGGATGGGTAATTGACATTCATTTTGCATCAGTTTTATTTTCCAGGTGAGTTTGTTTCAAGGCCCCACTCTCCCAGCTAGGGTCCAAGACTGACAAATCCATCTTTTCCTCCAGTTAGATTTATCCAGACCAGTTATCATGTCCTGCTGGCGACCAGCACACGTCCCCTTGGTCTATGCAACACCATGAGGCAAGGTGCTCTTTCTGGGTATCACTGAAAAGTCTGTCTGGATAGTTACCTAGTCTAGCATTGAGCTCACCAGCACCTTTCTCTCATATTGGTTAGAAGCATACTGGTGCTACTGGTAGACGCTGTTTTTCATATGTGGTCCAGGGACGACCTGCTTCAGAATCATTTAAGCTGCTTGTTGAAAATACTGTTAATTTATACCTTCAGAGTTGCTTGGGGTGGGTTCCAGGAATCTGTGTTGGATCCGGTGTTGTTGGTGGTAATGATGAGAAGGCTCCTAGGAACCTTCCCTCCCTGTACTGCCACAAGGAGCTCGGAAACTCACTGGGCGTCCACTCGGTGCTGGGTGTGGGATTTTTGAGGGTAGAGCACAGCTTGGTCCTCTCTGGTAAGACACTTCTCCCATAAGGCACATGCAGTAAATGGTCCACATGTCCATCCCAGTTCATTAAGCAGAAAAATCAGAAAATGCAGCTGAGCCTAAAAAGAGGAAGATAAGGGAATCCTAGGCTCACAACTGGCCTAAATCAGTTCACAGGGTTGGGAAATTAGATGTAATGGGGGGAGGGTGCTGTGGAGAATATTGATGTGAGAGAGATATATTGATCATACATTGATTGGTTGTCTCCCACATGTGCCCTGACCTGGGATTGAACTTGCAGCCCAGGCATGGGCCTGACCAGGGATGGAACTGCTGCCTTCTGGTGCATGGGATGACGCACCAGCCAACGGAGCCACACCAGCCTGTGCTGCGATTTCCCATCTGTGAGTCTTGTTTGATTCATAAGGTGCATGGGAAACATCCCATTGGTGGATTTGGGGACATACTTTATGTAGTTTTCCTAAATGATAGAAAGCAGGAAAAAAGAATTAGTTTTGGTCTTGGTGAATGGCACCACCAATTTCCTGAAACCAGATCAGGAACTAAGATCTTTTCTTTCTTTCACCTTTTCTATTGAGTTCATCATGAAGTTGTACTAATTCTGACTCCTAAACATTTCCGTTTGATCTCACTGTAATTGTTCCACTTCAGACCTTCACCATCATGGCCATTTAACAGTTTCCTTTGTATCTAGCATGGCTCTTCAAGTTCTCAAAAATGGAATCCGGCCTTAAAGCTCTGCTATTTAAAACTCTCCTGTTTTACTAGCTCGCCATCACCTATCGTCTACACATGACACCAGGAAGGGAAGACTCCCAGTATTCCTCTTTGCTTACCTCACGTCTCACTACTTCTCAGGACTCCGTGCCAGTCACACTAAACCAGCACACAACACACTTCCTGTGAAGAGCCAGCTAGTAAGTCTTTCAGGCTTTGTGGGCATAAGGTCTCTGTCACAACTATTCCAACTCTCCATTGTAGCAAAAAGGAGCCATAGACAATACATAAAGGAACGGCATGGATGTATTCCCACGTGACCACTGACGTTTTAATTTTATGTAATTTTAGTCATGTGCTATGAAACATTATTTTTTTATTCCTCCCCCCAACATCTTTAAAAGGTAAACAGCGTTCTTGTTCACAGGCTGCATGAAAACAGGTGGTCAGCCAGATTTGGCCCATGGCTGTGGTCCACGGACTCGGGCAGTAAGCCACTCTGAGAGCACCGAGTGTACCATGCGGTTTTGGGCACGGGTTTTCTTTGCCTGACGTGGCCCTGTTACTTAAACTGGAGAGCTTCAGCCTAAGTGGATTTTAAATAGAAGTTAAGCTTTCATCATCTCCTGTGAGGTGTGCCCTAATCCTTATACTCCAAATAGGGAGGAGGTAGATCCATCTTCATGTTCTTGAAGGATCTTGTAGATACTTCTGCTATAGTAGTTTCACGCTTTATTGCAACTATTTGTTTACTTGTGTGTCTCTGCCACTCATTGAGGGTAATGGATTATATGTTATCTATTTTTAATTTCTGGCTCCGTGGCACCTAAAGCCACTTAACATTTTTGTCTTATGGGGTCATCCAGGAAAAGGACAGCTGGGAGACTAAATCCTATTCCGCAGATAATTATCTGATGAGCAGGAAAAAAATGTCAGTATGTGCAGTGAGAGGTGTTCATTGGGTGGGAATAGAAAATGACCCAAAGGAAAAATAAAATTAGTGATAGGACGAATGGTATCTAAAATAAAATTGACTGGAGTGTATATTAAAATATACATTTCTTTGCAACTATAGGGGAAAAACTCTTTGGAAGTTAAAATAAAAATAAAAATTCTCTTCAACTGTAAAAAATTTAAACAAGTTCTGGCTCTTTATGTCTTCCCCTTTCTTACATTTTATATTTTATTAAAAATTTTGAAACTTACATAGATAACAGAAATAGAAAAGTAAGTACCTTTTAGTCTAGAGTTAAATATTTTCCAATTTAGAAAAGTAATGTCTCATTTTATAAATTGAGTTTATATTAAATGAAGTTGACAAGGGTCCTGAGACTTTCTGTGTAATTTTTAATGAAGATATTTCTCAGTATATAATGTGGAGTATTCCGTATGTAATCATGTGTGGGATTTTGCAGCCTTTCAGGCAGATTGTCACACAAAGTTTGTTTGTAAAAATACCTATACTCAAGGTTGACACTTGCTATACTAGCAAGCAGAGGGCCATGATTAAATGAGTGCCTACCCAATGAAATTACTTACAGATAAGAAAAACATCTGAGATAATTGTTTTCTTGTTAACAATATATATATAATGTGACAGTTAAACTTTCTCATTATTTATAGTTTTTTTCCCCTCAAAATGTCAGTGGAAGAAAGTTTTCAATAATGTGATGGATTTTGGCTAAGGATGAGAATTGAGGTCACTGGGACTTTGTTTTGTCTTGCAGGTATTGGATTGATATTGCCTCCCATAGATAATCCTATCTAATAAAGAGGGAATATGCTAATTGACCGTCACACCCTCACAAAGATGGTGGTGCCCACAGCCAATAAGGAGGGAATATGCTAATTGACTGCCACACCATCAAAGATGGCAGCGCCCACAGCCACAAGATGGTGGTGCCCAGTCCCCTCAGCCCCGCTGGGGCAGCAGGCACGTGGCACGGCTAGGCCCACCCGCAGGCGGGTCTGGCTGCTCCACGTGCCTGCCTCCGGCGTCCCCCAGTCCCCTCAGCCCCCCAGCCCCCCAGCCACCTAGGGCCAGCCCAAGGTGCAGGCAAGCCTCAGATGTTGGCTGCCCAGCCACCCAGGGCCAGCCCGAGGGATGACCAAATGACTGAACAAGCAGGCTGCATGGGGCGACCAGACTGGCAGGGGGGTTAGTGAGAGATGACCAAACAACTGAACAGCAGGCTGTGTGGGGCAACCAGGCCAGTTGGGCGACCAGGCTGGCAGGGTGGCAGTTGGGGGTGACCTGGCTGGCAGCGGGGGGCAGTTAGGGGCGATCATGCTGGTACACAGAGGCAGTGAGGGGCGATCAGGCTGGAAGGGGGGCAGTTAGGGGTGACCAGGCAGGCAGGCAGGTGAGCAATTAGGAGCCAACTGCCAGTAGACAGGGAGTCAGACATCCCCTGAGGGGTCCTGGATTGGAGAGGGCTGAGGGGACCCCCCTCCCATGCATGAATTTTGTGCACCAGGCCTCTAGTTACTTATAAAGTGTATTGTTCTTTCCAGTGTGTAAGTTCCTTGAGGGCAAGGAGTGGGTCTCTTTAAATCCCTTCTCGTTCATACCAAATATCCAACATGGCAGGATGGAATCTCATTGTAAAAGGTAGGTCAGCAGAGGTTGGGGGTGAGTGTTTATGTTCTTAAGTTTGCATATAAAGCAAAAATTGAACATGTGAAAATACCCTTAAAATATCTTGCACTACTCATAAAAAATAGAAGGCACACGTAACGTGCTTCAATAATTCCAGCACCATTAGCTTTTCCTGCAGTGCAGAACAGATGAGGTACTTTGCTTACATTTTAGGGGCCAAGTTGAACCCCCTAAAATGCACCTCGTATGTTTTTATGCAATCATGATATTTAACATTAATGTATAGCATTGAATTTTTCTAACTTAATTATATATACAGTGTGACCTTGGACATAATATGGACTCAATGAAGATTTGTTGAATACTTACTTGATTGATTGAACAAATTAAAATATTACCTTTCCTAGAAGATAACAGATAGATATTAAACAAAAATCCCTTGATAATTTTCCAGCCTTCTCTCTAGTACAGGGCATTTGTTTACAAGGTCAGTTCATACTCTTTATAGAAAGAGGGGGAAGTATTTGTTTGGAGGTGAGGTGTCATTCTGCAACTCACGAAAGCTCGGAGCTACAGTCCTCTTGAGCAATGACTTTAATAACAACTGCAGATATGACCTCAATTCTGCTGGCAGCTTTACAGTTGAGGGACCATGAAACATACATCATTATTCTGGTCAAACCCTATAGATTATTCCTGCCTTATGGGAAAAAGTGATGTCTTTGCAGTTTTCCTAAGATGTTTGTGCCCATCAAAAGGTACCAGATCTACACTTGTTAAACTTACAGTGTTTGGAAAATCTGACTTTTAGGATCCACTGCATGCAGCTGGCATGGTGCTTTACCCGCAATGAGCTTGTTAAAGAAGTCCAGAAACATAATGACATCTTAATGGCTATCAGTGCTAGGAATTCATTCTTGTTATTATCCCATGATAAAGTTTCCAAACTCATTGAGTTTATTAAGGAAGTTACCATCCCCATATGGGCATTAAGGAAACATGATGCACTATTTTATGGGCAAGAGATGAATAAGACCAGCATTGAAGCAAGACATCTCTGGAAAACTTACTGTTAGAGAAACCAATAGGTTTTTTTTTTCTCCCCAATGTAAAAACAAAAGCAAAACCTGCACAAAACTTGTAATAAAGACAGTGCTAATTTTAAAAAGAACATTTTGCCACAAAAACTTGTATTCTTATTTATAATGATGGATTTACAAATATGAAGATGATGAGTGTGTAGTCCACTCTTTAGAGGAATAATAAATCACCATTATAAATACGAAACTATCATTTTCCTTTGGGTAATTTTTATTTTAGCCTTGAAGCATGTTTTTATTGTCTCATATGAAGTTCTTCATAAACCTAAGTGGATTTTTTAAAATGGAGATAGTTTTTGAAACTGTGATTAACTTTGAGACAAGGAGATAATAAATTATAAGTTATTTCTGCCTTCAGATATGTTGATCGTTATTAATGCAGAGACAAAACTATTCAACAAGTTCTTTAGAAAAAGAATTTATAGCAAAATGAAGTCATTATTTGGAGTGGCATAAATGAGCAAACTCAGATAAAGAGAAATAAATGGGTGTTTTGCTTGTTTTTTCTTTTGGACAGATTAATTTCTGGTTAGGGAAATATATCTGCCACATTTAGATACTTTTGCTTGCATTTCATGCAACCAATTTCCATAAAAATAAAAATTTTACTCATATAGAGGGAGCAATAGAGATATACAAACAATATACATCATTCCCTTAATTTTTCAGTGTTATTTATCTTGTAATGGGGAATACAAAATATGTAAAACACATAAAAATACTGTATAAATCATGAAGTCATTTCTACAGCTTGCGTGAATCCCTTACTTACATATTTCTTTTAGGAGATCAAAAGATAATTTGGAAAATTAAGATAAAGTAATTTCTAAATTATGGAATCAATCACTTAGCAATAATAATGTTTCATATTTATATAGTGCTTTGCAATTTGTACTTTACTTCCATATATAGTATATCATCTTAGTTTTAAGCAGTAATTTCCCTTTAAAAATAAATATGTATGCTAAATGTTATCTGGGGACCACAGATAAAAGGAATCAAAAAGAGGAGCCAGTGAAAGATGAAATGAATTAGAAGATAGATGATGTATTGGAAGCCAACGTGGAGGATTTCAAGGAGCAAGCAGTTAATGCTGTCTCAGTTACAGGGAGGAATGAGGTAAAGCTCGGGCTGAAACGTGTCCATTAGATTTGGCAGTCGGAGGGAAAATGGGGGAGCAGTTAGAGAGAAATTGTGCGTAGAGGACGATTTACTGTGAAGTTAATGGAGTTTAAGCATCAGGACCACTCAAATGCAAATTCTCCTTCACATGTCTAACCTCATGTTCATAATCTTATGATCTGTCTTCTTAAAGGAGACCTCAAAACTGTGTCAGCTTGAGGTCCTACAAAGCCTGACCCGGGCCTGATTTGGAAGTGGAGGCCTAATGTGGTGAGTTGAGATATGATGGGAGAGGAGATAAGCGGACGGTCAGTGTGGGCTCTTCTTTGGAGAAGCTCGTCTGTGGCCAGGGGAGCTGTGTGATACACACAGCCAGCTTTAAGGCTGTGCGACCAGGACAATAACACAGGGCCCCTGCTGAGAGGAGCCCTGCGCTTAGTTAGGGTTTAATGCTCCGCCATTGCTCTGCTGATAATCTTAACAGCTTGATCTTTCAGTTTAGGTTTTGTGAGGGCTGATCAGACAATGAAATGAGCCCAGGGGCGAGTCCCTGGGCCTCCTGCAGTCCCGCCTCTTTCAGAGGAGAGGTGCTCTGTGGCTTGCTTCCCAACCCTCTGGGACGGGTCCACTTGGTTTCCACCTCCCTCTTGTCACCCTGCAACTGCTGCTGCTCTCCGCCTCGGGAAGATGCCTGGACGTGGCCATGAGAAAGGCCAGACTTGGATGTGTACGTCCTGCCATGTCTTGGGGCTGGGCATGGAGACAGGCATTCCCACCTGGGCGGGAAGCATCACGGAGTGTTTGGTGGGTGGCCAGCCGGAGGTCATATGTCGGTAGGACTCGCTTAGAGCCCACCTTGGACCCAGTGCAAGAACTACAAAATCACTGGGTTTCACCCCATTTGTGTGGCTTGTGGCGACAAGCCTGATGACTGGCTAGACTGTGCCAGACCCTACCCCTCCCTGGGGGTAGCACGTGGGTGCGGGGCTGGTGCAAAGAGACCTTGGCATACCAAGGACTGGAGGGGATGTGCCCTCCTCGCGGTGAGCAGGGCACCCAGTGACTACGTGGGTCTTCACTCCAAGGCTCTGTGACTGAAGGTGATCTTTCCCCCCGCCCCCAGCTTCTCTGATGCTGGCGCTGTGTCCCCTGGCCAGCTCAAGGCACCTTTGGGGATGAGCTACAAAATGTTAATTTTATAATTTTGGTGATGCCACACAGAAGTTAAAAACTCTGATATTTTCATTTAAAACTTGCATTGCACAATATAAAGATGAATGGTAAAATGTCTGCTAAAAATTTAACATTTTAATTTTACTAGGCACTTCTCTACTCTGAACAGAAGGCCTTGTGTGTGTATGTTTAACAGAAAGAGAAAAGGTGAAGACAAACAGGGTTGGGAAAAGCTATCTGCTACGTTTGCTAAATTTGATTTCCATACATTAGCTACCATCTCCCATGATGCAAAGAGAGGGTTTTGCTGAACTTCCTGCTTAAATCACTCAGGCCTGTCTCTGACTGGCAGAACCTCACTCACATGCCTGTGCCCTCGCTTGGAAAGCAGCACTTCACATTTTATGTTTCTTTTTTAAAAATTTCATCTTTATTGTTGAAAGTATTACAGATGTCTCTTTATTTTCCCCCATTTACCCCCTCCCCCCCCCTTCAGTTCCCTCCCCACGCCGTTACCGCACTATTATCTGTGCCCATGGGCTATGCATATGTGCATATAAGTTCTTTGGTTAATCTCTCCCCCTCACCCTTCCACTCTTGCCTTCCCTCCGAGATTCGTCAGTCTGTTCCACGCTTCTGTGTCTCTGGGTCTGTTTTGTTTATCAGTTTATTTTGTTCTTAAGATTCCACATGTGAGTGAGATCATGTGATACTTGTCTTTCTCTGACTGGCTTATTTCGCTTAGCATAATACTCTCCAGGTTCCTCCATGCTGTTTCAAAGGGTAAGAGATCCTTCCTTTTTATTGCTGCATAGTATTCCATGGTGTAGATGTACCACAGCTTTTTTATCCACTCATCTGCTGATGGGCACTTGGGCTGTTTCCAGATCTTGGCTATTGTAAATTATGCTGCTATGAACATAGGGGTGCATATATTCTTTCTGACTGGTGTTTTTAGTTTATTAGGATATATTCCTAGAAGTGGGTCAAATGGCAGTTCCATTTTTAATTTTCTTAGGAAACTCCATATTGTTCTCCATGGTGGCTGCACCAGTCTGCATTCCCACCAGCTGTGTACTAGGGTTCCCTTTTCTCCACATCATCGCCAGCACTTGTCATTTGTTGGTTGGTTTGTTGATGGTAGCCATCCTGACAGGTGTGAGAGCTATCTCATTGTCATTTAAATTTGCATCTCTGATGTTTCATAGTGCTAAGTAGTCTCTGTTTCCTACCGGGTCATGCCATTAGGAATTGTCCGAACCTGGGAAGAAGTTCATACGCTATAGCAGTAGTGTAGGTGCTTTACTCATATTCCTTGAAAATGACCACTTCAGGATGCTCTGGCTGACCTTGACATTCAACTGCCAGTGTCTGGGCTGGCCAGAAAAGTGCTGGGGGAACTGAGGACTGCTTGGAGCTGCCTCTCTCTTCCCTCTGTCCTTGGGAGGGATAACTATGAGGTGCGTATTTTAAACCATTTCCCAGAATTCCCCAGTGCGAATGAGCTCTAATCTCTGGCTGCGGCAGCTGTTTAGATAGTATACCCTCTGTTGGCTGCCTTCCCTTCTCTGATCCAACTCCTCTCCCTTAGGAATCTGTCTTTTATTTCCCAAATAACCATATTGAATCTTCTTACCAGGGTCAGCTTCTGAAGGAATTCAAACTAAGATAAACACAGAACAGACAAAAAAGCAAAACAAAACAAACAGAAAACCCAAATATCTATCTCTCTTCGTGATACAAGTATTCCCTGTCTCAGTAACAGTTCTCTACGCACACTTCTTTACCAACACTTATTTCTGTGCAAGGTAGCACTTGTCTAAATGGTCCCTTTGTGAGGCCCACATGACCTGGGACCATGTACTCTTGGCTGTGTGTCCCCCAGGGTTCACTGAATGTAATGGGGGCCCAACAAATATCTGCCAGTGCCGTGAATGAACAGATGAATGGTTATGTGTTTATCCAGACATAATGGCTCATGAAAGATTTATCTGAAGAATGTGCATCTTACTACTGTTAGCTGAAATCCTGATTGAAGGCATTGTGATTACCTCGGTATTTTCCAATCTGCCCAGTTTTATTTTTGGCCTTGTTGCTGTGTAGCTGTAGGCATGTGATCAGCCCTGGTTTGTGGATGGGAGGGTGTGCAAAGAACAAAGCCCTACTGTTTGTTTGTTTGTTTGGTGATTTTTTGCTTGAAATTACAGAGAAATATCCCTAAAATTTGTCTTCAATTAGTAAGCACACCTAAACCGGGTGGTAAATGGTGCTTCTTATATCTGATGCCTGGAAGTTTTTGAAAGATCCAGGAGGATGTGCAGATTTTCAGAGACTCGGCTGAAGCATCTTCTGTCCGATGAGTTTGGTCCTAGCATTGCCCAGAGGGGTGTCCTTTAGCACTTTGGCTCATGAAAGATTTATCTGAAGAATGTGCATCTTACTACTGTTAGCTGAAATCCTGATTGAAGGCATTGTGATTACCTCAGTATTTTCCAATCTGCCCAGTTTTATTTTTGGCCTTGTTGCTGTGTAGCTGTAGGCATGTGCTTTCTTACTGAGCTTTTCTGCTGAATTTAAAGCCAGTGAAATTTGCCAGCGCAGGGCTTCTCAACTCAGAGGATCTCTGTTTCCTAGAGAAGACGCTTGGCTCGCAAGAGCACATGCCACCCACATTCCAGAACTGCACCAGAATGTAGGCCCCCAGCAAATGCCTGTGCACACCCTTTACCTTCTCTGCATGAAAACAGTGTTGAAAGTGCATCTATTTGAAGGTCAGGTCTCCTGACTTTTTTTTTTTTTAATCACTTTTTACCCTTTCCCTATAATTTTTCTTCTTCTTCTTTTTCTTCTCCTCTCTCTCTTAAAGCAATGAACAGAAATTGATGTAGGTGGTCTAGTGTGGTAAAGGCATTAGGCAAGTGGCCATTAATACTGAAGGAAGCAACGAGTTCTTTAGGCACTTACATACAGAATTTGCTAATGTAGTAAAAGCCAAGTATGTTTTTCAGTGTTCCAAGTGAGAGATTATTTCTAGTTGGAATAATGGAACATAAAGATGTAAATGGAGTATCTCTAGGATAATCCAGCAGTAAGAGTATCTCTAGCAGAAGGAGTATCCTGAGGATAAGCAACTGACTCTAAAGTATATGAATAGCTAAAGCTTTGGTTCTAAAGTAATTATGAGTTTAAATAGGGTTATGTAAGTTTTTTAATTTCTTACTCTGATTTAATATTTGAACTTAGACATATTTTGTTGACATGTTTTTTAAAAAAGTTGGTGACTGTGTTTTGTTTTTTTAATATATTTATTAATTTTTTACAGAGAGGAAGGGCGAGGGAGAGAGAGTTAGAAACATCGATGAGAGAGAAACATCGATCAGCTGCCTCCTGCACGCCCCCTACTGGGGATGTGCCCACAACCAAGGTACATGCCCTTGACCAGAATCGAACCTGGGATCTTTCAGTCCGAAGGCCGATGCTCTATCCACTGAGCCAAACTGGTTAGGGCGATGGTGACTGTGTCTTAATGAAACTTTATTTACTTTTTTATTTTTAAAAAAATCACCAAGTTTCAAAGAAGTTTTAAGACTGTATTAGTTTCCTATTACTATTTTAATAAATTACCAAAAATGTAGTGTATTAAAATAATACCAATTTATTATCTTATGGTTTTGGAGGACAGATACAAGAGGGATATGTGTAGATTCAGCTGCGCTGCCCCAGTACCCTCATATCCCGGTGGCCATTTTAGGGAGTACATGGGGATAACTGCAGGTCAATTCCAGTCACCTTCTAAACCTGGAAGGCAGTTCTTCTGAAGGACATCAGCATATCCTACTTTAATGCACTTTTTTTACTTTCCATAAGAGCATCCCTTGAATAGGCCAGGTTTCCATGGTCATCCTTCAAGACCCTCTGGTCAGGCCTTTGGTCCATGCTAGGGTAGGGGCAGTTGATCCGTGCATCTGGTCCTGTGATCCATAGAATTGCATATCTAGTTACCCAGATTTTCTGGGCCTGGAGCTCAAACACAATTGAGGCCTACATGCTATCTCTAGTTTGACCAAAACTCTCTCTCTGTGGTCAATAGACTTGAAACTTTGTCCCTCAGATTATCTGATGATGACCAGACCCTCATTGTCCTGAGAACTTAACCATGAAGAGTGGTCATGCACGGGAGAAGGAGGCTGGGGAGGCAGGAGCTGGGTGAGGCCAGTTTGAATCAATAGGAGAAAAAGGAGAAAAGGTCATGTAAAGAAATGACATTTCTGCACAGTTACACTATGGGTGGAACTGTCGACCTCCAGATGCATCAAGTATTGAACTCTTTGCCAGCAAAGTCCTTTCTTGTATGTGGCCATCTAAGAGAAATGCCTGTGTAAGCTTTGATGTATGGTTAGAGTTATCCAGCAGGAGGGAGGAGAGAAATAATTTTGAGTGAGGGAAAAGGAAAAGGGAAAAGAACCTTTAAAAAACCTGAAATCATTGGTTTTAGAGAATAACCAAAAGAGATTAAAATTTCAATGTACTTAGAATTCAAAACTGGGTGGCTTCCTCAGTGTTTCTTTGAAAATTTATCTTTTATTTTTATCAAAGTAATACATATTCTCCGTTTTTATTTCAATAAGCTTATGGAAAACAGCAGTTTGCCTGCATTGCTGCTCCCCACCCCTAATTCAGGCTTTCCAGAGGCAGCCTGTTCAGCTGTTAGAACTCTTTCTTCTGTTATCTTCGCCTTGTTTTCAAATAACATGTTCGCATCATTATGTTGTTCTTTCTTTATTTTTGAACCTCAGACATGTTTCGATGCATCCTACTCTGTAAGAGGAACAATTAGTCCTCTTACCACCACCACCCTGTCCTACCCACAACTTTTCTTTTTCTCATTCTCCAAATAGAGTTATTCTCTAATTCTGGGTTAAGTAGATATCACATTGTTTATGTTATCGAGACTGTGAGTGGGCATTTTGTGTGTGTATGTTCAGGATAGCTGCTTGTGTACACTTAAAGCAATATTTGTGTTATGGGATTTTAAACAATGCTTCAATTCCTTAATGTTATAACTTCTCAAATGCTTTACTTTAAGCTTTTAACTTTAACTTACAAATTTATTGTTCTGCCCATAATCTATTAGTACTAATAGTCATTTATAAGGAGGGTTTTTATCAATGTTTGGTCTTACTTACAAATTTATTTTAAAATCCTGTAAACAGTTTTACACTTTATTTCCTATTTAATATTTTTAAATATTTCATTTAGCTTGTAGAGAGCACCTGGGAAAGGCCCCTGAGCTGATTGTCATCTGAATCCAGTGGTGCCTGCAGAGCCATGCCCTGGAAACATACCTTGCCAGAGGCAGATGTGTTGTCAGCCTGACCTTCAGCTCAGGCGCCAGGGGGTGGGTGGGTTTCATTATCTAAATCCAGCCAAGCACCAGGAACAAACACGATTATCCGGGCCCACCCAGAAGTGATGATTACAAAGAAGCCACAAGAATGCACATAATCTCCTTTGTCTTGGGCTTTAGTAAACCTTCCTGGTATTTTGCTGTATAAAATAAACACGCTATATCGGCTCTGGGTCACTGTCTCTCCATTAGAGGATAGCTGTCCTACCCAGCCCCAGCTTTTTCCTTCTATCTCTATGTCTGTCTCTTTCTTTCATTTTCTCAATCCCCAGCCGCCCCTACTCAGGAACCGGACTGCTCTATAGCTGCGCTGGATGCGGAAAAGAGAGGAATATTTATGTACCTGACTAATAAAGAAAACCGAGAGCTTGGACAAGCCTAATAAATGTAGCAAAGTAAACTTATAAATATGCTGCTCATCCTAGATTGGTCTTCCGTTTTTCTTGTTTCCTCTTTTCTATTTTTTATCTTTTTTTTGTTTGTTTTCAAAATCATTTTCTCAAATGTATCTTTCGGACCTTTGATTGAATTTTTAATTTCTGTTATTGTTCAATTTCTGAGAGTTCTTTCTTGTTTTTCAAATATTTCTTTAAAAATTATATTTCGTTCTTACTCTCCTATCTCTCTTACAGTGTTAGATTTATTTTATTATAGAAGTTTCTTCTGCTGCCTGTATTGTTCCTGTTTTACACAAATCCCTTTGTATGTTTGTTTGTTTTGCTCTCTCCCATTAAATGCTTTCTTCTAAGGTCAGAATACTGGGTCCGACAATTTGTCCAGAGAGGAATCCTCCAATTCTCGGGGGCTGCAAGCCCACTGCTGGTCATCCGTGAGCTGAGTCGGGTGAGGAAGCAGGGAGAGGGCTCAGTTCACCCCAGGTTCCTCCTGGTGCAACACCTCACCCAGCTCTGCCTGCCCGTCTCGGGTCTCGTGCAGAGCTTCTCAGGTCAGCCTCTCCAGAGAGAAAGCCTGTCTCTACCCTGGATCATTGAGGCTGTGCCTTGGAATACAGCTCTGGTGCTTCTGCTGGGAAACTTAGGAAGAGGAGAAAGGTATACAATGTACTTTAATGAGCTAATGGAAGTTTTAGAGACACATAATACCAAAGGAAAAACAAGACTCCGTCATATGCATCTTCCTTCCTTTCCCCCTTCACTCACTCAACAAGCATTTACTTAGTATGCACTTTGCACGTGTAGATGACAGTAGGAATCCCATGATCACCAAGAAGCCAGTCACAGTTCCTGCTTTGTGGTGCTTAGAGACAAGCCAGGGAAGAACACTAAGGAAATCATTACATAACCAACCACTGAGCCGATTACATTTCTGTGAAGTGCTGTGAAGTAAAGGACAGTGCTAAGAGGGTATATAAAAAGGGGAGTAACATGTTCTGAGTGTGTATGTGTAGAACTATGAGTTAACTAGCCAAGGTTGGGAAGATGGGGTGCAGTGGGGGAGGAAAGACATTCCAGCAGAGGGAGTAGGATGCTTAAGACGCTGCAGTCCAGGGGTTGGAAGAAAAGTGGCTTGTTTAAGACTAGGAAGAAAGCCTGTGCAGCTGGAGATAGTAAACCATCCAGAGTAGCAGCAAGAAGGTGGAGAGGTGGGTGGGGCAGTGCATGCAGGGCCCCAAAGCCAGGATAAGGATGTGGCGGGGGGACTCAGTCCAGTCTGTTTTTAAAAGGATTAGTCTCCTTGCTGCTGGAGAATTTATTGAAGGGAGAACATTTAACTGCTGTGTGGGTGTAAAATTATATAATCTTTCTGATAAATAATTTGGCAGAATATATTCAGAACCTTTAAAAATTCATAGCCTTTGTTAATACAACTTCTACTATTCTAAAAAAAAGAAGGACAAAGATTTATATATTCATCTATATATATATAAAAAAGCCTAAGCAACCGGCCCACTGGCCGGTAGCTATGACGTGCAATGACCACCAGGGGCAGACGCTTAACGCAGGAGCTGCCAAGTGACAGCAACTTTTCAAAATACCCTCTTGCATTCCGGGACCCCTCAGGGGATGTCGGCTGTCAGTTTCGGCCCGATCCCCGCAGGCCAGGCCCAGGGACCCCACCTGCCAGAGGGACCCCACTCACTCTGCAGATGCCCTTTGAGCCCTGGTGCCACCCTAGGTGCGGCCGGCCAGGGAGGGACCATGGGAGGTTAGCTCCAGGGTGTGTCCAGCACGTCTCCCCCAGTCCCACCCTGCCAGCCACCTTCTAATTGATTTCCTTTCAATGTGCGTGAATCCGTGCACTGGGACTCTAGTATATTCATATTTGTTTATAGAAGTTAAAAACTTGAAACAATTCAAAAATCAAATAACTATAGCAATAACTAAATTATTGAATATAGCCTATTCACTGTTTTTAAATATGTATTTGTTTTAGAATTTCTAATAAGTTTACTAGACAGGTAATATTAATGTTCTTACATACAGGAAAATAATAGTAGAGGGAAAGCACTGAGAGGTTAAGTATCTTTTCCAATGTCACAGAGGTGGTGGGTAGGAGGCCTGGGCTGTTGGGACCCAGACCCTGGGCTTCTTCCATGAAATTATTGATTGGCAATCAGTTAAGCAGCTGGTGCACTAGAGGATGGAATAGTCTACAGACATGGAAATGAAGTCCTCAAAGAATTTTTTTAGGACTTGGACAAAACGTTTAGAATATAACATTCAATCAAAAAGACCAAGGCAGCCTGGCTGGTGTTGCTCAGTGGTTGAGCATCGACCCATGAACCATGAGGTCACTGGTTTAATTCCCGGTCAGGGCACATGCCTGGGTTGCAGGCTGGATCTCCAGTAGGGGGCGTGCAGGAGGCAGCCAATAGATGATATTTCTGTCATCAATGTTTCTGTCTCTCTATCCCTCTTCCTTCCTCTCTCTAAAAACCAATAAAAAGCATATTTAAAAAAAAAGACCAAGACACAAAATTGGCTAGATAAGCTTTTGATTATGCAAAAGCAAAGGTATCTGTATGTGTGGTGGGATTATTCATCTGTAGTGGGCTATAATTCTCTTAAGTCTTCCTGTCCTCCCTAGATCCCGAAATTCTTTCCTTCTTACTCCAAGGGACCTTTTTCCAAGCCCACAACACATGATAGTCAGGATCACCGCATCAGAAACTGCTTTAAAGACTGTACCTCTCAACGACAAACATTGCAAGCAACTGAAGTGCTGAGTAAAAATATTCACAGGCTTGCTTGAGGAGCAGGTTTTTCTACTCCCTGAAGAGAGAGCTGAGAAGCAGAAGAAGCAGCCTGAGAGAAGGAGCAGATGGGAGGGAGGAACTGAAAGACCTCAATCCCTGGGGAGGAAATAGTCTTCTTCTGCAGGTACCAGGGACATGTAGACACTGACTCCATGCCAAGCAGTCCCCTAGTTGCTAAGTCAGGAATTCACCAATCACCAGCTTAGTGTCCCAGCGTGTCTGCCTCCATCCAAGTGGTTCCTGCAGGCAGTCCAGGAACTGAAACCTGTAGGGGATTTAATGTCCAGTGAGGAGATAATGGATGGCATAGACTTGGAGCTAGGACAGCAGTTAATATACTTCTGTTTCAGAGGCATAGAACAAAGATGAGGAAATACAGAAAAATGTCAACTATGCTCATACATTGACGGTGAGTATAGGTGATTATTTTCTTCTTTAACACCCATTGCATTTCAGAATATGCTGTGAAATATAGCATTTATAATAAAAATGTTTGAAATGAAGGAAAGGTAATGTACAGTCTTCATGGGGACACGTGCCTGATACATGGCAACTCTAGCTCCGCACTGAGTTTAGCCAAGAGAGCGTCTTCAGTGGTGCCAGGAGTTCTCTTTGAAAATCCATCTGAGTTCAGTGCAATTACAAGTAAACAAATTCAAAAGCTCAGAGTTCTTCACTGTAAAAGACAGGCATAATCACGTTAGCTTGGACAGCCAGCGGCAGAGCCTGGAAAGAAAGGAGCAGGGTGAGGGCTTCGGTTTCACGGCTGAATGAAATGTAAATTCGGGGGTATGTGTTGTGATTGGACTACATTGTGGCCTGTAATCTCTTCTGCGTACCTTCCTCCATAGTATTCATCCAAGTTGTACTCATTCTTATCCATGTGGCTAGTGAATGTCTGACTCCTTCAGTAAACTTTAACCTCTACAAGAGCAGAAACTATCGTCTTCTTTTACTGTTGAAAATCCAGTCTAGAGATTATTCTTGGTGCATAGTCGTTGCTCAATAAACATTGGTTGACTTAATGAAAACCCAGAACCCACTTATCCAGAAGGAAAGGGGGGCCTTTCCCGGGGTGTTCTAGAGATTAGCCAAAGTAAACATAACTCTGGGAACTTCTGATTTGTAATCACGTCCCAGGTAGAGGTATGGCAAGGCAGGGCACTGATCAGTTTTCCATGTTGTAGGCCAAAGATGGCTTTCCCGGAGGACTTGGCACCTAAAGTGAGTCTTCAAAGATAAAGAGGAATTAGCCAACTAAAGTAAAGTGGATTGTGGGGTGTGTAAAGCCTGGGGGTGGGCAGGTTTAGGGGCCAATCAAGGAAAAATATATGACCGTGAGGTGGCAGTTGCACATACAAGCTCTCTGAGCAATATTCTGCCAAGTCCCCATGTAGGGGTAGTCCCTCACAGCAGGAGTCTGCCCATAGAGATGGCAAGGAAATGAGGTGGGGGGCAGGGAGGTAGACCGGAGAGGGAGTTCAGAGAGTTGAAGAGGGAACTTGAGGGTCAGCAGCACAGGGGATCTCTGGGTCCCCGAGGTCCGAAGGGCAGCAGCAGCTCCAGATCTTGATGGCCCAGGGCTTATCTTACTTACTGTCAGCAGATAGGGGTGAGGTTTTAGGAGGTATGTAAAGCAAGGTGGCTCTAAATCTGCTTGTTTGGGCTATTTTTAAAGTAAATGGATGTATAAAAACATGAGTTTGGCAGCAGCCAGCTTCTGAGCTAACAAATCTCCGCCCGCTGTGAAGATGTAAACAGTAGGAACCAGTACACAGAGCCCGTCGTTAGCTCATTTGTGCAGCAGGCACTCTGGGCTGCATGGGTGTTCAGGTAGCTGGAGCTGTTGGTGGAAATGGGCAAGGGCAGGAGAGGGGGGCAAGGATTATGTATGAAAGAGCCTTGTGTGTTCTGAGAGGTTTGAACTCTAGTCTAAAAGCAATATGGGGTCATTGAAGGAATGTAATAGATCTAACCATCAGAAGTATTTATAAAGCACTAACATACGTATGTTGAATTGAAACTACTGTCCCAGAGCTTTGCTACTCAAAGACCAGCAGGATTGGCACTGCCTGAGAGCTTAAGGAAAATGCACAAATCTAGTTCTCGTTCGGCCTTATTTTTTAAACAAGATACCAGGCTATCGCGAGCACATTACACTTTGAAAACCACTGGCCTGGAGTAGATGGATGGCCATAGATTTACACTTCAAATTTAGACTTATTCTGAAGAGATTCGCTCACTAGTTTTTAGTTCCTTCAAAGTTACATGTGCATATTATTTAAATAATAGAGTAGATCTACAAGGCTTGTGATGAAAAATAGCAGGATCCCTCCTACTCCTCCATTCTGGTCCCCAAAGGCAATCACTTTCCACTTTTGGGGATGATTATTTCTTAGCCATAAATAATATGTATACACTTCTATTTTTAGTATTAGGCTTCAACACTAATTTTCACTATACAAGATGAGTAGTACTCTTTTGCCTCTACCACACATATTCAACAATCTCCCTTGTCCTCTCCAATTATTTATAAATTTTATTTAAATCAGTATGCAATATTTACATTGACATGGCTCTAAAAATTATATTTACAACTGTAGTTTAGTACTATTTTATTTTCTTTCTTGCACAACTTTTTGTTATTTCCTTGGAGCGTTCTATTTCCATGAAGGATTATTCATTCATTCACTGTCCTGTGCTATAAGTATGAATTTCCTCAAGCAAATTAGATGCTCTCTCGGCAACAACCTCCATTTGTCTCTTATGCTGGGTTCTGCTTCCTTAATCCCATATCTTCCTCGTTGTTTGCTCCATTATTTTGGTGGTCCTTGTCATGTTTTAGAAATGAAGTGTTTGACATGTCTTTATTCTACCCTAACTCTTAATTTGTAGTTTAGTCATTTACACTCCTCTCCCCAGAAGCTCTTAGAATCTTCTCTCTGCCTTATTCAAGTTTCCGCAATCTCAGGCATGTACTGTGCTGTGGATCTATTTCAGCTGTGTACTGGCTACTCAGTAGGCTCTATGTTAGTCTTCGAGGTCATCCATAACAAAGTACTACGAAGTTGAGGCCTTAAACAACAGAAATTTGTTGTTTCACAGTCCTGGAGGTAACAAGTCTGAGATTAAAATGTCAGCAGAGCTGTGAGGGGGAAGCTGTTCTTTGTTTCTTGTAGCTTCTGGGGGTTTACTGGGAATCTGTGACATTCCTAGGCTTTTAGATGATTCATTCACCCAAGTGTCCACATTCATCTTCAGATGGCCTTCTCCTTGTGTGCATATATACCAGTGTCCAAATTCCCCCTTTTTGTAGGGACACCAATCTTAATGGATTTGGGCCCACCCTACTGACAAAATCTTAACTTGGTTATATCTGCAAAGACCCTACTTCAAATAAAGTCACATTTTGAAATATTGGGGATTAGGACCACAATTGGGGGAACACAGTTCAGCCCATAACAGCCTCTTTGAATGAGAAAGTCAGTTCTTTTAGTTCTGGGACATTTTCTTGAATTGTTTCTTTGAAAATTTTCCTGTCTGTTTTTTGTTCTGTTCTCTCTAGAACATCTGTTAATTTGGATCATAAAACTTGTGAAATTATCCTATAATTATATTAACATTTTCCCTGTTAGTATGTCTTTATTTTAATGTTTGTATCTTTCAATATTTTTATTTAATTTTTTTCATATTTCCCCATCATATAAAAACTTACAATTCCCCATCCATCCACACATTGTCTCTGTTGTTTGTATAATTTTGAAGAGCTCTTTTTCATTCTCTGAATATTACTTTTTATAACCTTCTGCTTTTGTTTCAAGATTTTACTATATTCCCTTTTCTTTCTGATGATAGCAAAAGACATGATTTGAGGTTTTCTTTATCCACAGTTGTTTGTTTATTCACTTCCTTTTCTTTTTTATTTTTTGTTTGGCATATTTTAAAAATACTTTTAAAATTAATTTCAGAGAGGAAGGGAGAGGGCGAGAGAGAATGATGAGAGATAATCATTGGTTGACTGCCTCCTGCATGCCCCACGCTGGGGATTGAGCCTGCAACCCAGGTATGTGCCCTGACGCTCAACCACTGAGTCATGCTGACCTGGCTGGTGTATTCTTACTGATGCTCCTTCACTGTCTGTTCATACTTAGGAGTAGGGCATAAAAAGCTGAACTGATGCACTATGTGTGTAATTTAGGCTGTCAACTGGAGTGCTTTAATCTTGATTTTCTGAGACTTTCTGAAGGTTCAATGAAGAAAGGGAGGAAATATTTAGTATTTCATTTAATTTTTCTGTTTTAGTATCTTCCAAACCTCAGCTGTTCTTGGTATTTGTCCTCTTGTGGTGGCGAGTCTCTAAAAATGCCCCCATCCCCAATGAACTACTCTGGTCTTCATGTTCTTGGATAGTTCATTAAGTTGCATCTAGATTGGCCTTGGGACTCTCTTTTGAGCAATAGAAGTGGCAGAAAGGATGCGGCATGACTTCCAACTTTATATCATAGACTCTTTGACTCTTTTACCTGGGGTTCTCAGAAACCTCTGTGGAATCATTTCAACTAGTCAGAGCCTGCCAAGCTGTGCTGAAGAGAAACTAGCGCCTTGGAGAGGCTGTGTAGAAAGGATAACATCTGCTCATCCTAGTTGTTCCAAGCATTCTAGCTGAAGAGCCAGGCATGCGAATGAAGACCTCATCTTGGACATCCAACGCATTCATGCCTTCGGATACTCCTGCCTAGCCACCATCTGTCTATACCTGCATTAGAGAGCCTCAGTGATGATTGCCCAACCGAGCCCAGTCAGTCTGCCGAAGCAGGAGGTGTAGCAGTAAATGAGTACGTGACGCTACTACGTTTGGGGAAGGAGTTTGTTACCTACCTCTTGATTACAGAAACATCTCTCCATCACAGGAGTTCTATTTTATTCTTTTCCAAAGGATAGATTTCCAATTTTTTTGTTGAGGTGGGGCAGAGGTAGTTGCCCAGCTGTGCAGAGTCATGGAGGGGACCTGAGAGTCTCATTGCTCCTTAAAAGGGCACCTGAATGACCTCCTGCATTTCAGCCACATCATTACCCGCACAGCCACCTGTTTCTGAACTGTCTGGAAGTTCTGCAGTTATGTCATGCTACTGCACAGCTTCTACCACGGACGCTTAGAATTTCTCTTTCTCAAGCCTCCCAAGCAGTTTCCCATATCCATCTGTTTTCTAGCTTCCAGAATTCTGTTTTGGTTCTTCTCCTTTTCTTTCTGTCTGTGGTTTTATGGCTTTTATTTTGGTGAAGTGTCTTTAATCAAAAGTCCCTAGAAACCATTTTATTAAAGGGCATTACTCAGGGCAGAACATTGTAAACAAAATAAATAGGGCTTTCAAACAGATTAAAATTAATTACTTAAAAAGAGGTAAGTCTGAAGGCCCACTTTATAAAATCTGGGACATCAGCTTCGACGAGTGGAGTTCTCTGAAGGACTAGGCCAGGTACCTTTTTAAGCCCATACTTACACAAGACAATACACATTCAGGCAAACGATCTTCTTAAAGGCACCCTGCCAGGGATTCTGAATAAATATTTTTTCAACTTATAATAAGATTTCAGAGGGATTCAATATGGCTTTTTCCCTCAATGCCTCTTTCTGCTACAGTGCAATTCTGAGTTCATACATACTTAAAGTCATATTCAGAAATAATTTGTTACAATATTTTTTGCTACAACTTATTATGGAAGTATATTTTTCTAACATAAGTAACAAAAATAATAATTCTCAACTTCTTTCACAATGAGTCATCATTTTTGAGAACATAGCCATGCGTTCTTAAAACATTTTAAGTATCTTACTTTGCTTGTAAAAAGCAATATCACTGTCCATAAATGGTTCAAGAGAGAAAGAAAACTTGGGGAAACTATGAAGGACAAAATTAGGCAGCAGATGACGTAAGCCCCATCAACCTGTTAGAATCTCCCTTTGGTTCTTAGGTCTCAAAATATCGTTTTAGTTTACTCAAGTCCTTGCTATGATTTAATCAGGAACCCTCAGACAGAACTTCACTTCTCAATGCAATGCAGCTGTCCGGAGCTTTAATTCTGAGTTAATTATCCTGATATGCGTATAGCTTTCATAAAATCCTGCAGAACCCCTTGGGAATGAAAGCATTACATTCTGCTGCCCCCTGGCAGACGTTCGGCTTACTGAAACTGTGAACCACCCCAGGGGAACGAAAGAGGACTGCGGCTGTCTGGTCTGTACACCTCCGAGTAGAGAATATTCTTTTCAGTGTGTTTTGTCCTATGAACAGATATTCCCACTGGAATGAAATTTGTTTGAGTTAAGATTTTGCTGCAGCAGAACCAGCTCATCTAAATGGTTGGCCTCACTGTCTCTGTAAGCAGGAAGAGTTCATATTAAGTGAATGCCAAAGAGAACGAGTGTTACAAGTAGATGATAACAGAGAAGCACTACCATCACTTCATCATAAATTTGACCCGTGAAACAGAGAGCAAAATACAGGTAGAGTTGAAGCCCGTGGATATCCTCATAGGCTCCTGGGATGGAGAGCACTTTCAAACCACAGATATTAATTCGTGCACACCTGCTAGGAGAGAAGGAGCACATACTAGATTTGGCTTAAGTCGTTCCTGGAGGCACAAGTGAGTCGTGTAAGGAAGTGGCCCGGATGCCCGTTTCCTTCTCCTAACCCTCTCGTCCTCTGGTCTCAGGGGGAGCTCTCGATGACCAGTTGACTGTGGACGAAGTTGGGCCTGGTTCTACAAATGTTTCTGCAAAATGTACAGGTGCCACCCGGTGGCTGCACTGGGATAGCCCCACCCTAGGATGCCCCTGAAAGACAGTGACACGGGGCAGAAATTCAGTTTCTCACTTTTCAGAGAAGGAGAGATGACCAGAGTTATGGATACATACCCATTTCTGTACTGTGGCTACAGGGTTGGCTGGTGCCGGGGCTGACCAGCAGCCCCTGAGTGACGGATGAACAGATTACTCAGTTTGTGAAAGAGAGGGCTAAGGGGCTCCTGGCTCTAGTGGCCAGGGCCACCTCGATTACCTGCCTTGTTAGGCTTTTATTGGAAAGTTTATCTATTAGATACAATCAATAGGGTGAGTAATCTTGGGAGGCCACATGTGTTTACACTGTCCTCTAGGCAAGGGCATCCAGGGATTAAGCATAGGATTCCAGTAAACACCCGGGGGTCTGCATATGCACAGACTTGTTTGGAAAGGTCAAGGAATAACGCCTTCGACACTCCCCTAAGTCTCCCCTAAGTCAGAATTCCAATAAACAGGGCAGGCGGCCTTCCACACACTTCCCTTTTCTCAGAATGCCCTCCTGACAACTTTCCAACCAAGTCTCTTGTGCCCCCCAACAGGCTGGAGAGAAAATCAGTGACAAGGAGGTCAGGGAGAAGCCCCCCTGAATGGGCACCAGCGTAAAGATATTTGTGTTCCATGTGAACACTCACCAGAGGGTGATCCCAGCCTAGCGGGATTTTAATAATAAGGCAGATAGGGTAACGTGTTTGTATAATGTCAGCGAGCCTCCTTTCCTAGTCACTTCTGCCACTGACCATTGAGCACGGGAGTAAAAGGCCATGGTGGTAAGAAAGCGAGGTTATGCATGGGCTCAGCAACACGGACTTCAACTCACCGAGGCCAACCTGGCTACAGCTATTGCTGAGTACTCCAGTCACCTCCCGTATTGGCAGTGCTTCTGCCAAAACTGCCATCTCTGGACTTACAGAATGCCTATCCATCATCCTGGCATTTATACAGCATTTCTTATGACCAAGGAAATCAATTCACAGCCAGTGAGATGCAGCCATGGGCTCATGCTCCTGGAATTCACTGACTTACCACGTTCTTTGTTGCCCTGAAACAACTGACGTGAAAGGATGGTGGGTCGACCTGGTAAGGACTTAGTTATGGTACCAGCGAGGGTGGGACATCTTGGGGGGCCGGGCAGTGTCCTCCAGGATGTGGCATATGCTCCGAATCAGCGTCTAGTATGTGGTACCGTTTCAGTTATGATCAGGGTTCTCATAGCCAGCGTCTAGAAACGAGAGGACAGAACTTTGGGCTCTGCTTGCTAGAGTTCGTCATTTCAAGGGAGCGATGCTTCCACTGAAGGACAGATCCCATTGAATCGGAAGCTGAGACTGCGCTCTGCCCACGCTGGGCATCTCATGACATGGAACCAACAGGCAACAAAGGGGATTGTCCCACTGGGTGGGTACATTTTTCTGACCATCAAGGGGAAATGGGTTGCTTCTGCACAATGAGGGTCAGGAGAAGTATGTCTGGAATGCAGAAATCCTGACCTCTGACCTTTTTCTTTTAAATTTGAATGAAGCTTGCTCTCTTAAAGATGATACTTGTGTGTTCTGCTTTTTTCTTTTAACCATTTATTAAGTGTACAGTTTTCTAAATATAGGACTGAATCCATTCATTTTACAGTTGTTAAATGAATAATGAACAGGGAATATAGAGTCAGAACTTACTCAGCACAGTGGAATGAATCAGGATTTGTTTCCCTAAAACTTCAATTTCTTAATTCTTCCTTATAACTGGCAATATATTTCCAGAATAATATGCTAAAATGATCCACGAGCAGTCACTCCTTACCATGGTGGTTTTAATTCTGTGCACATTCTTTTACATTTTTTGAAATCCTTTCTTGTTGCCCTCAGTGCTCCTTTCCTTTTCTCTGCCTTAGCAATGTGGTTGCTGAACAAATTGCTTCAGGCTTTTAAAGGGAATAGACAAGACTGCTTTTTGTCATGATTAACTTTGGGGACTTAGCGGGAAGCCGCTCACAAAGTTGTGGGAGAAACCATCCACTGCCCATATGTTGCTGGCAGTGTTAACGTGTAAAATCTGTGGAGTAATCAAACCTGCATAACTATTAAGAACATGGCATTTGAAAGCTGAAGGCTTTGTTTTATGCCCTCTTACATTTTTCTTGCCAGTTATTTCACCCTAGCTGGTACCATAACTAAATCACCATCACCTATCTTTCATTATCTTGGAAAATAATGTAGAATAATGGGAAAGTAGAAGAATTAAATGGATATGGCGAGAGTAAGTTGAAAAATTTGAATCCAATTCAGTTTTTAGAAAATTCATAATATAAATCAACCTGGGTTAATTGGTAACTAAATTATAAGGAAATAAAGACTACTCATTTTTATGTGGATAGAAATATTGATAGAGCTTTTATTAACTTCAGTCTTAAGTAGGAATAGTATTCTGTTATTTATACCTAATCATATCTCTTAAAGGTATTTCAAGGAAAAACTCTGACTCAAGTCCTACAGGTAATTATTCCTATTCCCGTTTTGAAGAGGAGGGACAAGTAAGTTCACCCCACTTTCCCTACTACACCGTGTCCACAGATCGGAGTGGCACCAAGCCCCCAGAATGATCTTGGAGATACCTCTGCATCTCCCTTCTCAGATTCTTTTTTCCCCAGGAGTCATTCAATTATCAACCCAACAAATATTTATTGAACAGTTATGTGCTGGGTCTTGGGGAACCAGTGGTTAAAAAAAATAGTTCATATTCCTGTTCCTTACAGTGCTTACATTCTAGTGGGAGTAGTCAGACAATGAACAAAAATGTTTAAGGATTAATACAGATTTTATTATATGATAATAATCTATTAATACAGATGCTATTATATGATGAAAGCAGGAAAAGGGATGAAGAATGTTGACATAATTTATTTTGAAATACAATTTAAAGTATCCCTTGCCCGATGGCTCAGTTGTTTGGAGCATCATCCCGTGCACCGAAAGGTTGTATTTTTAAACGTGTTTTAAAATACAATTTAAAGAGTGGTTAGGAAAGTCCTCACTGAGCAGGAGACATCTAGAAAGATCTGGGAAAATGAGAGAGCAAGTCAAGTGGGTATTTGGAGGAAGAACATCAACAGGGACAAAGGCCCTGAGTTGGGAGAAGTTCTGATTGGAGTGAGGAATAGCAAGAAAGCCAATATGTCTATCATGATGTGAAAAGTGGGGAATATTAGGAGATGAAGTCAGAGATGTAGCTAGGCCATGTTGGGTGTGGGATGGGGAATATAAAGAGAATCGGATCACGTGGGACCTTGTGACTGATTGTAAGGCACTCTGAGTAAGGGGAGGACGTGGAGTAGAGGAGTAACACTGAATGAGATTCATCAGGCTGCTTATTGAGGATTGCCTGCAGGGGGTAGTGTAGGGCAGAGCAAGGAGACCAATTATTAGGCTATTGCAGTAACCCAGAGGAGATTCTGGTGTATTGGACTGGGTGGGGGTAGCAATCAGTGTGGTAAGCATTGATCACTATTAAAGATGTCTCCCTTTTCCTCACCTCTACACAACCCCCTCCCCATGTAGCACTGAGAGATGTGCCAGATATTGGGTGTGATGGGACAAAATAAATCAAAGCTGTCTCCAAGGGCTTTGAATTACAACTGGAGGAACAGAATTGTTTAGGACTGAAAAGTACAAAACTGAAGGCGGAATAAGTTTGCCCGGATAATGAAGAGCTCAGTTTTAAACATATGATGAGTTTGAGATCTGGAGTAGGCAATTGGATTTACAAAGCTGGCATTTAAGGAAAGGGTTTGAACTGAAGATAAAACACTTAGAAGCTTTCAGTGTACATTGTACTTAATGCCATGAGACTGGATGGCACCAGAGGGTGGAGGCGGTGGATGGGGGTAGATAGAAAAGGCATGATTGACAGTTCAGTAGATAAATTCACCTCCTTAAAAGTAAACAACATTCCTAATGAGAGGGGTCTGGACTTACTCTAGAACCCTCATCAGAATGAACTAGTGGGACCTCAGAATCATCCCCACTGGTGGGCTGATAACCTGCAGGACTGGTGGGTTACCGACAGAGTGTCAGTGAGGAGCTGCATCGAGCACAGATCAGGCATATCCCATCCGCAATGTGAGACCGGGAATATACATACATGCCCACCTACAGTCCCTAGGGTCTCCATAGCCTCTCTCCAGTGTGAGACCAGGAATATACATGCATGCCCACCTACAGTCCCTAGGGTCCTACTTACAATTTTTGTGATGCTAAATACTGGGATAAAAAGAGTATCTATGAACAAGTACAGGAAAGTGTAAATCCACAGAGAGAAAAACAACATTTTTCCAACATAGTGTCAATGTCTGTAGTCTTAGGTTATGACTACCCAGAATATTTATTGCCTCAGATTACGCTACAGTGAGGGTCTTCCTCAATAAAAATGTATAACTGTTGCCTGATCTTTGCACAATGAAAAGGCCCATGGTGGTGGTTTCCCAACCAAATAAGACACTTCTTCCATAGGCAGATTTAAGATCTTAAGAGGCTGAAGGTTGAAAGTTGTTTAGACTGTCCCAGCTTTTTAGAGTCCTACTACATTAACTTATACACATGGGAATAAAAATATATATAGAAACACACATACACTTCTAAGAAGTAGTTGAGTGAGGTGTCTCATTAAATTAACACATTTTAGAAAGAGTGTACCCTTAAATTATACCTATGGGTAGTGATAGATGATATTAGAATTTGTGTAAAACTTCCCTTATTTTATAAAAATTTCTCTTGGATAAATCTAGTAAGGAATGATTTTGAAATACTGTATTATCAGCAAAAATTTTAAATTCTAAAATAAGATAATTAGGAGTAGATAACAGCTGCACAAACTTGATAAGCAGTAAAAAACTGTTAGAATATTTTTACAGCAATTATGCAAATAGTTGGAGGTCCGAACTAAGGGCAGCAGAGAAGGAGGCCTATCGGTCAGTTTAGAAAGCACATTAACTATGAATCAATGCAGCAATTCTATTCTGGAAGCGGCAATTATGGCATTAAAATGCTCGGTGAAAATTCAGAATGTAGGAAACGCTTGGCACCTTGCCCATGAGGTACTCACGATTGTCAAAACCTCTACATGCTCTCTTCTGATTCTGTAACTAAATATGGCAACCTACATGGAAAGCATTGAAAGGATGCCGATATAAGACAATGTAAACAAAAGGGAAGTGAACAAATTGATATTATTTATCTGCGGGAAGACATGACATAAGAGGTATGATGTAGTCATCAATTTGCTGGAAAAGTCCTTTGTCAAAAATAAAACCACATTATAGTAGGAAAGAGCCCTGAATGTCAGACCCAGACAAGCATGGGCTAAAATCCTGGCTCTACTGTTCACTTGGGTGACTCGGGGAAAGCAACTTAACATCCTCTAGTTTCTTCAGCTGTAAATGGGGATAAAGTACAGCCCTTCATGAGCTATTATAAAGATTAGATTAAATTATATAGTGTAAGGAAACTCCTAGCAACATGTCTGGTAGCGAGCAATGATAGAAATGGTGAACTAGTCAAGCCTGCTGGTGGCATTGACACCCTTCCTGACAGCACTGGTCTGGGGGTCAGAACATGATTTCTGAAGCTACATTGCCTGGATTCAAATTCTAGCTGTATCACGTGCTAGCTGTGGGACCGTGGTCCAGCTATTTAAAATTCTCTTTTTTGTCACTTGTTGACCCAGGATTGTCTGTATAGATTTTGAGGATTATATTAGTTAACACGTGTAAAATGTTTAGGATAGTTCCAGAGTCTATTCTTTTTTGCCTCTTCCTTTCCCCCTTCCCTTTCCCTTTTCTCCTCTTCCTCTTCCTCCTTGTGATTAGTATGATTTGAGGGCAATACTTTTGATGTTTCTGATAAGTTTTAAGTATGGAGAGTGAATCAGTGCAAACATTGCATCAATACTGGTCTCAGTTGTGTGGCTAGTCCTCCTTCCTTTCCATTCCGTATGGAGTCCCTTGAGCACTGCCTAATGAGACGTCTGTGTGCTAATTTCCATCTAGAGTCTACTTGCTGGGATACAAAACACGTGGCAGTTACCTATAGTGATATCTGCACAACAATAATAGTACATAATATTTGAATATTATGTGCTGAACACTGGGCTCAATGCTTTATGTTTATTATCTAATATAACTTTCAATGGGTAGGTACTACTAGTACCTCCATTTTATATATGTGGCCACTGTGGCTCAGAAAGGTTAAGACATTTTCCTTGGTTGCCCAACTATAAAATAGTGGAGCCAGGATTTGAAAGCTTGAAGTTCAGTTCCAAAGATGGCACAATTTACCATGATACTATACTGTGAGTAGGTGATCAATAAATATTTATAGACTACATTGAAGTGACTTGACATTTTCATTTAGTTGTTTTGAGAATCCTTTTATCATGATAAATTCTTACTCTGAATGAACTCATTATTGTTCATAATAAATGCACATAACTGGGTAAATCGTTAGTAAAAATGGAAAGAGAGGTAGAAAATTGTCGGGTTAAGACATTTCTCTAAGGGAGTGTTTTTGCTCAGAAGATAAATGTGTTAAGGAGAGTTAAATGCATGATAAACATAAAAATACTAGTATGCTCAATGTCACAAGTAATTGGGGTTTCAGTGGATCCCAATTAAAACCGCACTAAAATATAATCAGATTCACACAATTTGTAAGGGACTGATCATGTCAACGTTGGCAAAGATGTGGGAAACTGAACACTACCATACACTGCTAATTAAGGTTGCAATCAGTACTTTGGAGAACAATTTGACACTAGCTAGAAAATTTGAAAAAGGCATACATAGTCCAACTTTTCAGTTAAACTCATAAACTATAGAAATCCTGGTACATATGCATTAAGAAGGAATTAATGGATACAGCATTTTTTTTTGTGTGTGGAGGCAACAATTTTTTTTAAAGTTCAAGTATCTATGAATAGGGGAATGGATAGATATATTGTGGTGGTATGTTTATATGACAGAATGTTCATATAATATTTAAAAGGAATGAATTCAATGTCAAAAGAAAAAAGCAAGTTTCAGAATATTAAATACAGAATGATATTATTAATGTAAAATTTAAAAAATAATCAAGATGTATATATTAATGGGTACAGATGTGGGGGTGAACATAAAATCATAAACTATTTATATAGCAAATCTGTCATAGTGTTATCTTGTTGAAGGAGAAAAGGTGTATAGAACAGAACTGCTGAGAAAAATAGAGGAAACAACATTTCCTCCAAAATTTTATTTCTCACAACAAACTAATAATAAAAAATATCTGAGGCAAATATAAAAATAAGTCAACATATTCTGTTTGGGGATGATGGATTTTTACCTTTGTACTTTGCTATTTTGTTTATGCTTTTCAAAATGCATAAGAGCAAAAATAACAGTAAAAGAGAGAACTTGTGCATAATTTTAATACCTTATGAAGTGAAATCTTAATCTAAGTATAACCATTTAAATAGACCTAGATTATAGACTATTTCTAGTTTGGCTTTAAAGTGTAAATAGATTTTATACTGAAAACTGGGAAATTTCCTCTTTCTTTACAAAAAGGAGTTTTTATCTCTTTGGGGGTAACTTACGGGGAGTGTTTCCTGTGTGGGAAGAATGGAATAGGTCTGTAGTTTCTCATCCTGGCTGGTTTTAAGAATAGCCTGGCGAGTCCTTTGATAAGCAAAAAGTAGGAGCCACACCCCAGGTGTATGCACCCTGTTCCCTGGGGGTGGAGCCCAGAGATTTGTTCTCTTTATTTCCGCAGTTTCTGAAAGCTCCCAGGGGTGTCTGGTAATGAGCCTGGCTTGGAAGTCTACCTGCAGATGTCTTCTCAAGTTCCCTTTCCCTGATTATTTTTTAAAGATTATAATTAGTTTAATATAAGAATGGAGTGTAGTTGTCACTCAGATAGAAATTGGAAGATGGCAATAGAAAAGGTTTCCAGTTTATAGTGGGCATATCTTGTAACAATGACAGTAGGCATATCCCTCCTTACCTTATTAATCAGTCCAGGCTTAAAAAGGCCCATTGTACTTACAGAGCAGATACTGTCCGTGTCCTCTTGTAGCAGGCAGGTAGGCCTGAGTAGAGGGGGAACGGTAGGCCAGGTACTGGAGGTCCCCAGAGCAGAAAGCCCTGGGCCTAGCAATGGGCAAAACTAGGGTAGGACCCCACCCCGCTGCCCAGGGTGATCTTTCCTCCCCTGGCATATCACTAGTCATGTGGTAAACCCCCTTACAGGGTAGAACCCCTTAGAGGGTAACACCTAGGCCTCACGTGTGATTCAGGCCCAGCAGCAAGGCCAGGCAGGGTTGGCATTGTGGCTGACATCAGGACCAGCTGCATTGACTAACGATGCCCTGCCTTGGTGCCGACCAATCAGTGGAGACCATGACCCTGGACACAGCAGGAAAGCTGTTGAATATTCTATTGAGATCCCCCCCTAGGAATTGTGGTAGGGTCTCCACCTTTGGAAAGTGAATAAAACCCTCAAGACAAAGGACTCTTCCAGCCTTTCTCTTGAGCATGCCCCTGACTTTCTGCCTTTGTCCAGCCTCTTCTTTCTCTGGAGCACACCCGTGCTTTTCTCCCTCGCCTTCCCTCAGGCGTGTTCTCTCTGCTTTGCTTTTTTCTAAGTTTGCCTCTGTAACTCCTTTCCTGAGCCCATGCAGCCCAGCTGGCTCACCTTTTCCACCTCTGTGACTTTGTAAATAAACTTTCTTTCATAATTTGACTTCCTGAGCCCCGAATTCTTTCTTTGCCGAATTTAAGTACTGAGGTTGCTGAACAAAGGTCCAGTATATTCTGCTGCTGTTTTGTCGCTAACACTCTTTATAAAAAGTACAGAATACTGCCCTAACCGGTTTGGCTCAGTGGATAGAGCGTCTGTCTGTGGACTGAAGGGTCCCAGGTTCGATTCCGGTCAAGGGCATGTACCTTGGTTGCAGGCACATCCCCGGGGTGGCAGGAGGCAGCTGATCAATGTTTCTTTCTCATCGATGTTTCTAACTCTCTATCCCTCTCCCTTCCTCTCTGTAAAAAAAAAGAAAAAATCAACAAAAAAAAAAGTACAGAATACTTTTCTTGCTTGTAGTCACTTTGTCATTTTCCTCCTAAGTCTTCAAGAATGCTACAGGCAGTTGAGTATCTGTAAGAGCATTACAATTTGGGGTGCCAGGAAAAGAAACACTATTGCAGTTCTATTTGTATGAAGCTCCTTGTCAGTACAAAAAGTAACTAGCAGGAACTGATCTTTGATTCTGAATTGCAGTGTTCTTTGTACTTTACTTACAGTTGAATATAACCTCCATCCGTACCACAAAATAAGAACAGGATCATGATGTGTGCCTGTGAGGTATTTTCTTTTTGAGAGAGGCCTCTCTATAAATCCCCTTGTGGATTATTGCAGGAGTGATATGTCTTACAGTATTGAGACTATAAATATATGGGTCATGAAGGGAGTGCCTCCTGGCAGACTCCTCTGGATCTGCCTTACAGGGCTTTTCTGAGGGCTGGGAAGAGGGAAGACAGCAGAGGAGAAAACAGAGAAGCAGTTTCCTCATGGCAGCATTTTGTGTTTCCTAGTTTTATTTGTTAAAATCTTTGTTGTTGAAAGTATTACATATTTTCCCCCTCATTGACCTCTTCTAGCCTGTCCTCCCCCCACCACCCCAGGCCTTCACCACCCTATTGTCTGTGCCCATGGGTTATGTATATATGCACACATAACCCATGTTGATCACTTCCTACCCACCCACCCCACCTTCCCTCTGAGTGTTTCCTAGTTTTTAAAGACTACAGTATAACCTAAGAAACAGCCTAAATTTATATTTTGAAATACTTATGCAACCTGAAAAGATAGAAGTAGCAGGTTGCTATTAAGAGTGACTGTTTTGATGATTTCTATTACTTGTTTCCTCCAATCTGAACATGGAGTCTAATTTCTGTTCTGACACTGTGTCTTTGGGCCATTCTGACCCACACACCTTCCACTCTATCATCCCATCTAATAAAGAGGGAATATGCTAATGGACCCTCACACTGTTGCAAAGATGGTGGCACCCACAGCCAATAAGGAGGGAATATGCTAATTGACTGCCATACCCTCAAAGATGGTGGTGCCCACAGCCACAAGACGGTGGTGCCCAGTCCCCTCAGCCCCGCCAGGGCGGCAGGTGCGCCTGCCTCCAGAGGCCCCCAGTCCCCTCAGCGCCCCAGCTGCCCAGGGCCGCCCAAGGCTCAGGTAACCAGGGGCTGCCGAGGCTTGCACTGCCGGCAGTGGCAGCAGCAGAGGTGTGATAGGGGTGTTGCCTTCCCCTGATCACCAGGTTGCCTCCCTCCCCTGAGAGCTCCTAGACCAGTGATGGCGAACCTATGACACGCGTGTCAGCACTGACACGCGTAGCCATTTCTGATGACATGCGGCCGCTGAGGCGGCTGCATGCCGAAGATGAAACATTTGCTGCTCCTGAGGATGAAACATTTGCGAAATAATGTTTTTTTCCTCAAAGTGACACACTACCCGAGTTATGCTCAGTTTTTTGGCGAAGTTTGACACACCAAGCTCAAAAGGTTGCCCATCACTGTCCTAGACTGTGAGAGGGGGCAGGCTGGGCTGAGGGACCCCCCCCTCCAGTGCATCAATTTTCATGCACCAGGCCTCTAGTCATCTAATAAAAGGGGAATCTGGGAGCCACACTGTTGATGAAGCTTCGGACCATTGTCCTTGATTCTCACTCTGGTCCTCTGTCCTGCTTCTGTGTTCACTCGTTCCTGACCTATGGCTTTCCTGTTAATGGCTTAACACTTAACCCTGAGATCTAATTCTAGGTTGAACTTTTCTAACTCAACCCTCAAATCTGCTCTCTGCCTCAGTTTTTGCCCCTCTGACCTGATCTGCTCTATTTTTGGCTCCTACATGCCAAACCAGTGTTGTTTCTGATTCTGTGACTAACCCCACAGAGGTAATGGCTGATGATCTAAGAGTTTGCCTCCGTTATCCAGTCATATCTGAATCTGTGTGGCTGATTTTTTTAATAAAGATTCATTATATGTTTGCAGGGCTCACATGTATTCTCATGATGCTGCCATCCTAAGAACATTTTGAAACACTCCATTTGGAAATGCCTTCTGAACCTAATGCCTCGCCCAATTAGAACTCAACCAGTATTTGTTGAATGAGTCCGTTACAAATATGTACAAGAAGAAAGTGCTTTATAAAAATGCTTCAAGTTATATCACAAGAGCATTTTCCAATTTTTATCAGCTACCTTATTCATAACACATGTTACTAGATAACTTGGAAACATTTAAAATAATAAACACCCCTTCACTCCAAGGCAGAAGATTTACCACCATTGGAAACTGTTACATGCACATGCCACAGACGAAATTAATTTCCCAAACAGGGAATTTGAACAAGTTTCAATTAATGGTGTAATTTCCAGAAGGAGTATTTGGTTTTCTTATAATGAACTAGAGGCCTGTTGCACGAAAATTCGTGCAATAGCCCTTCCTTCCCCTGGCTTCCGGCACTGGTTTTCCTCCGGCACCTGGGACCCAGGACTTGGTTCTGGCTGCTGCCTTCAGTCTTCGCTCCGGCTGGAGCGCCGCTCCTATAGCTCCCAACGCCTCCTGCCCTCCCCCTGATAGCAGGCATCCTGCCTCGCCTGGCTGTTCCGCACCTGCATGCGTGCTGCCCAGAGGCCTGGAGCGGCTGGGGGGTTGGGGCTTCCGCCATCTTTGTCAGGTTAATTTGCATACTCACTCCTGATTGGCTGGTGGGCATCATGAAGTGACAGTCAATTTGCATATTTCTCTTTTATTAATGTAGATTCTTTAATCATTTTCATTTAGTTGACATGTTTGATGGTATCATTTTAAAATAAGTGACAATATTTTATAGCCACCCTTTTTACAATGAACTTCCTGGAAAACAGTATAGTGTAGGGCCTTTGTTGACTGTAGCACTATTTGGTTGTACTGTGTGGAGGCCATCTAAGTTAGAGAGCAATTGCCCCACCCCCCAAGCAAGACATCGCGAATCCTTGTCAAACTAGAATGAGTGACATACTCAAAGAAAATGGAGAAAACATGTTACTTTCCTTCAAATATTCTGCTGTATAGGTTATAGTTGTTTCCTCAGACACTGTCTTTACTCTGCCACCTCCCCCCACCCGCCTTACTGGAGCACTTCCTCTTTCAGGCACTGAACCAGGAACCGGTCATATAGCAATAAATAAAGTAGTCCCTGTCTACAAGGAAGGAGCAGTTGCTTTGGGAAGATAGACAAATAAAAAACCTTGCAGACAGTGATAGGTACTCTTCAGTGCCTTGTCAAAAATGCTCTAGAATGACAGAAATGATCTATTGATTAGGAGACTAACATAGAGGGATTACTTCATAAGAAAAGTGGTATTGATGTAGGGTGAGGTCAGCAAGTTTTTTTTTTTACAGAAAGTATAGAGTTTAGACTCTGTGCCCGGACAGTCTCTGTTCTGACTACTCAATTGGAAAGGTGTAGTGTGAAAAGCAGTTACAGACCATATGCGAATGGCTGTGTTCTAACAAAGCTTTCTTTATAAAAACATCTGAGTAGCAGACCAGAGTTGGTTCATGAACGATAGTTGACTGGCCCCTGATTTAGGTAGTGGGGGGTGAGTCGTATAAAGGTGATTAAGGTATAGGGAACAGCATGATAAAAGATCCGAAGCCGGAGAGCATCTGTGTCCCTGGCTGGTAGCAACATGAAGATGGCCAGCGTGAGAATGCTTGGAAGGAGCTGAGTGAGAGTGACGGAGAGTGTAACACCTCACACGCCAGTTTAAGGCATCGGGCCTTAACCTGAGGGGAGTCACAGAATGAGCTTCTGTCCCGTGAGATTGGTTCGAGTCCACTTGCTCATCTTCAGAAGTAAGGGATGGAAAGTCTGTTAGAAGAAAAAGCATAAGGTAAATAGAAATTCACCTTATTTTTAACATTTTTAATCATTACCAGAGGTTAGATTATTGGACACATTGTAATCTTTTTTCCTCAATTGTCCACTGTTTTTTCTAGACAGCAAATGACCAAGCGCCGGATAAAGGCAGCATACACCCCCTCATCCAGTTTTGTCTTCAAGAAATTGTTTTTGCTGTTCACCTAGAACTAATGGGGCATTTTCGATAAAATTATTCCCTCTAATGACTTTTCTATAGAAATTAGAAAGAAAAACTACCGGAGAAAGCGGCATTTGATGAAATGCTGAAACAGTCAACTCCAGAGATGAAAAATTGCCCTGCAGCTTAGTAGATTTTATAATATGATAATTTGTCTTGAAAATAGTTTAACATATAATTCTCCAAGAAAAAAAATCTCAGAAATCAACTATTAAAATCTGTAGTATTAAGAGAATCTTGGACTCTTTTTGTGCCCAGAAATTGGCTAAACCTAATGGCAACAGTTTCTAAAGAGATTTTAAAGCTATTTGATATTTGATAGCATATATGCATATGATGAAATGTTTCTTTTAATCTTAATATTTTAATATTCACTATTTGAATAATAGAACCTTTAATGTTAATAATTATTTTTATATAGTTTTAATCTGAAAGATCTCTATTTCCACCATGTTCTAACATAAGAGTATTCCTCTATATTACTCTAGGAGAAGGGATCACAGGAGAGGCAGGGTCGCTGTGGAGCCGCTGGGCCCGGTTAGGAGCCTGGAAGACCCAGTTCCGACAGAGGGCCTGCGAGTCTAGCCCATTTCCCTGAGTCAGATGTGCTGACCTCTTGATGACCCTGAAATAGGGACCATAAAATACCAAAACTCCCAGCCATGGAAGTCAAAGCTTCAGGGCTTGCCAGAGGCCCGGGACCATGCCTTTTTAGCCATCACTGGACAATTGAGGTGTGGCAATATTCGGACCCTCTTCATAATTTCATCCAGGTGACAAGTTAAAGGCCCAAAGTGACCCTTTGCAGCGATCTTTTCCCTCCCTTGATGTGGGACACTGATCATAAATTTCTCTCTAACCCGTGTATATAGACATGAGTCCTCATAGGACAGGAGGTATTCTTTGGCAAAGAATATTTAAACACAGCATACATATCAAAGGGAAATTTTTAATAAGGGATCTTCAGACACTATCTGAACCTCTTTCATCACCAGCTAGTTCTTTCTTGGAAGGGACGCCATGATATTAGCACACTTGACTCAACAGTGACCAGATATGTTGATGCCTTAATCTCCTTACAAAAGGGAAAGCCATAGGGTCCTTAGGTCTCAGGGCCTTTAGGGTATTTTCCCAGGGGAAATTGAGATGTAGGTCGATATGCATCAAGATCAGAACACAGACGTCTTCATGCCATAAATTGCCCTCGGATTCTGTGTCTTCTCGGGAGGCTTATCATCACGTGGCAGGTGGTCTCAGTGGTGCGGATGAGGAAGCTGCCGTGGGAAGCCCACACTGGCAGAACCCCCACGAGCCAGGAGACGAGCTGATCAGAAGGGACTCGTGTCACTCAGCAGTGAGATCCGGAAGGAGACACCGGCCATTATGGCACATAGGCCGCCCCCCCCCTTTGGCCTGGGGCAGTGCCCGTTGTTGGAATGGCACAAAGCATCACGTGGGTTTGGGTTTGGGTTTTTGTTTTGTTTTGTTTTTTTTGTTTTGTTTTTGCCTGTCCCCTTGCTACTCTCAGCCTCGTTTTCCTTCTGGGAACTAGCCCTTCTTTGCATATAGTCTCGGTCAGACTGTAAGTCAAGGTCCCTGGATAAAAGTTGATCAGAAGACCAAGCAAAGCTAACCAAACACTCTCTTCCAGAATTTAAACCTAGAGCAAAATAATATAAGGACACAAAATAATTGGAACTGATCATCCTAATTGAGAAGTGAGGTGCATTTTTCTATCTGCTCAACAATAACCATTCCCAACAAAACAAACCAAAAACCACCGATGCCACCATCAGCAGCAGCAGCACTCAAGTCTCAGCGGAGAGCGTGAGGGCCTGCGTACACGTGCTTATTCCTGACCAGAGCTACGCTGCTCTGGCCCGGATGGACACCGGTGCTAGTCTCGCTCTTTCTTTTTGAAAATAGCCAAGGCAGTGAAATAGAGAACTTCACTAAACGTCACGTCACTGATAGCTTTGTAGCGTCCAGTGTGAAATGAGAATCGGACCTCTTCTAGGAATACGATGGCTCAAAAAGCCGCAGCCTATCACCAAGCTTTCGAAGACCCGCGTGATCTTTGGCATTGCGTTTTCTGGCTTTTGTACTCGTGTGTCCACTTATTCCTACAAGTTTTCTCCCTCAATCTGCAAACCCACTGCCAGCCAGCGGCAGACTGCCAGGCTTCACCACACGGGGGCGCTCTGGTTGTGCCTTTAGTGACATTTTTAGGAAAAGGTTGATCCAAACATGAAGTAACAACTACAAATAAAATACCCACTTTTCAGCTTTCAAAGGTCTTAGGAAAAGATGGTCTCTCTGGTGTTTTCTCTGCATCCTCCTGTATCATTCCTCTGTTTCCGAGGCCTGTGGGCGACCTTGACTTGGGCTCTTGCAGTTAGATGCCCCCATCGGGACCCAAAAGGGAAGACCTGGTGGAAGCTGCCTGGTGCTGAACAATAGCAGGCTGATTTAAAGATACTTTTGATCCTGTTCTTGTGATCGACTGTTCCTCTCTTTGCCCACTCAGAGTCCCTGTCCTCCTCTTCCTAAATGAATCCCTGGAGAATTGCCAGACCAAAGGCGTACTAACTAGTTGTAACCAACGTGAGATAAAATGTGCTAACGAGATAGAGGAAAACAAGGTCTAATGGATGGAAGCCATACCCTTCTACACTTCAAATCCGCACAAGCACACAGCCCTAGCGTGGGGCCTGCTGTGGGTTGGCAGGGCCTTTGCCTCTGGGGAGCCTGTGTTTCCGCCAGAAAGCGAGTGGCCGGAAGGTAGAGGAGGCCCAGGGCAGCACACCTGGACAAGTGGCTCCGGAGAGAGAGTTCACAGGAGGCAGAACAACATGTCAGCTGAGCTAAATCAGGAGGAAGTTACAAGTTGATTGTTCAAGAAGTATTTTTTTGATAAAAAAGTAGGCTATTAAATTATGTTACTTTTTTCTGGTTGTGGAAGTTATTAGGTTTTTATTGCTGGTAGCAAACTCCCACAAACTGAGTGGCGTAAGAAGCACCCATGACAGTCATTAGTTCCCAGCTCTGTAGGTCAGCAGTCTGGGCTCGGCGTGGCTGGGCTCTGTGCTGAGGACCCCCAGGTTGAAATCAAGATGCTGCCGGGAGTGCGTTTTCTTCTGGAGGTTCTGGCGGGGTGAGATCTGCTCCGGGCTCAGGGGTTGTTGGCAGGACTCACTTCCTTGTGGCTGCACGACTGAGGTTCACATTTCCCTGTTCGCTGTCAGCCAGAGGCTGCTCTCAGCTCCTCGCCATGTGGCCCCCACCGGCACTTCACAACATGGTTTTGCTTCTTCCAGGCGAGGCAGAGCATGTCTTTCTGACTTCTTCCTCTACTACCAGCCAGAGGAAAAATTCCTCCACTTTTACAGGATTCCTGTGGTTCATGAAGTCACACCCTAATAATCCTCCCTTTCTTAAGATTGACAGATCCGGGTCCTTAATTACATCTGCGAAGTATTTTCACATCAGCACCTAGGTCAGTGTCTGATTGGATATCCGGGAGGTGTGTGTGCACCAGGGGTGGGCATACTATCTCTAAAAAGTTGCTTTCTTTTACCTCCGCTCTGGGGCCCCTACTCTGATATGAGATGCCCCGTCTTCTCTGCCGTAGGAAGAGTTATGGTCTTAGTCCTTATCACCCTCCTGGGCTGAGTCAGAGTATAAAACTTAGAGCTGGAGAAGTTGATAGAAATGGAGTGCAGTTTCTCTGACACCAGGAGAGGGAGTGCCAGCAACAACTCAGGGCCACGCAGAGGATGGCCCATCTGCTGTGGGCACAGCCTGCTTCCAGTCCAGCTTCTTTAAAAAATTTTTTTAAAATTGATTTCAGAAAGAGGAAAGGAGGGGGAGAGAAAGAGAGAAACATCAATGACGAGAGAGAATCATTGATTGGCTGCCTCCTGCATGCCCTCCACTGAGGATTGAGCCCGCAACCTGGGCATGTGCCCTGACCAGGAATCAAACCATGACCTCCCAGTTCATAGGTCGATGCTCAACCACTGAGCCACACCGGCCAGGCTAGTGCAGCTTCTTCCAGCCAGTGCTGCTCCAGTGCGGACTCTCACGGGGCTCAGAGAAAGAAGAGTGAGTTAGGAGGGTTTACTACTGCTGAGTGTTCTCATCTGCAGGACTCCGTTAGGAGATGCTGCTGCTTATTTTTGGCCATGACCGACATACAGGTCTTCAGACTCCAGATCAGGACCTATACATGACATCATGCTCTTCAGAGCCCATGGGGAGAGTTTTCAAAAGAAGAAAAAGGAAACCACATCCAAAGCGAAACGATTAGGATCCAACTCTCTCAAGTGCTTACTCAGCTCTTTAGTTATTATTCACTTTTATTCTTCAGAAAGTTCACTGCCTTTACACTCCTCAAATTATTTTATAATGCTCTCCGCGCCCCCCCCCACCCCCCCCCCCCACCACCACCACATACCTAGTAGTGGTGAAGAAATTTTTCGGCATAGAAGATTTAGTTGTCATTGTTACGGCCATCGACACTCCAGTGATTGCCATGGAATTAGAAAGCAACTGAATTTCTAATCTGCCTATCACTTCTGTTTCTGACATGTTAGAATACATTAAGGGCATGATAATGATTTTTTCTACTGGCTTGGTAAGTGTTATTCCTAGGGATTATTAAGAATTAGTAATAGGATAAAGGAAATGGATCAATGTACAAAAGCTGTCATTTAGTGACTGCTGCTGTGTGCCACCAGGCACCCGATGTGTTTTCTCTAATGCAGTCATCAGCCTGCAAGGGAGAGGGAGGATCCTCTTGACTTCGTGTGTGGACGACAGTTTTCAGAGAGATTGAAGAACTCAGTTAGCCATAGAGGAAATGGCAGAGCTAGAATTCGATCTCAGGACTCTAGTCCTGGTTCATCCTGCTCCAGCATGTGTGACATCACCCGCTGCCTCTGTGCACGTGCCTGCCTGTGATCACGGCATGAGAACAGTGATGGTATGCAGAGGTGGGAGATGATGCTGCAGCCCGGGGATCCTAGACCTGGAACAGCCAGTGGGGTCTAGACTTGACACTGCCAGTAACGGGGATGGACCTGGGTAAGTCCCTTTGCCAAGTTCTCTGAGCCTCAGTCTCCTTGTCTGTAAGACAAAGTATAAGATTAAGTGTTTCCCATTGGTGACTACTGACGGGAAAGTCTGGCTTCCTTACATTTATGTTACTTATCTTACTTTACTTTTAAAAAATATATGTGTTTTTTATTTATTTCTGAGAGGAAGGGAGAAGGAGAGAGAGAGAAACATCAATGAGAGAGAATCATTGATCGGCTGCCTCCTGCACACCCCGCACTGGGATCGAGCCCACACCCTCAGGAAGGAGGTTCTCCCAGCTACTCTTACTTAGACTAGGATGTCATCAGTACTCTGTCTAGAAGTTGTGGCTGAGTGTCCTGGCAAGAAACATGTACAGATTTACTAGAGGTCACGTGACTAATCAGTGGCAGGTATAGAATCTAAAACTGTAAAACCCCAGATCTTTATAACTACCACCATGACATTGATCGGCCCTCCTTACCCGGTGTTTGCTTTAATAGGAGGGTCATCTCTTAAACCTGACTTGGAGATCAAAGGGACTTCCCAGCGAGAGGCGCTGTGCTTTTCTGGCCTGTGACGCCGCCCCTGGGCACCTGGGAGGGGGACCCCTGGATTGGAGGAACTGAGGGAAGAGAAGGAATGCTGCGACTTGGTTTACTCAGATCTCTCCTGGGTTCTGTTCCGGGACAGGCACTGTGCTGGGCGCTGGGGGTGAAGGTGAGTGAGACTCACTCCCTGCCCAGCACTGAGGACATGGGCTCAGTCTTCCAGCGGCTTCCCCCTGGCTCTCCGGTGGGAGGCCAAGGGGGTTCAGCACTCAGCGGTCCCCGAGAAGGAAGGCTCTGAGGCTGTCATCCTGCGTCTCAGCGAGAGGTGTGCAAGGCAGGGCCCTCCAAACGCACCCCATATACATGCTGCCCGGTGTGGGAGAGTGCTTTTCCTTTGAACTGGAGAGATGGGGCTTTGGCGCCTCAAATGGGAAGGGGATCCGGAGGCGGTAACAGGACCGAACATTCCCCGAGGCACTGAGGAGAGTTTGGCTGGAGATGACTATTTTCAGGGATGAAAATGAGCATGAGCTCAGGGGCCCAGAGGCGGAAGCAGGGCCTGGGAAGACAGACACCTTCTCAGTGACCATTCAGGGCAGTGCATATGTGTGTGTGTGTGTGTGCATGCACATGTGTGTGTCTCTCTGGGCACATGCATATGAAGATGCATGTGTGTTTGCCTATGAAGATGCATGTGATTTATCTGTGCATGTTTTTGAATGTGTGCTTGCTGATGCACATGTGTGTCTGTGCTCGTCTGTGTTCATGTGTGTGTCTTGTGTGTGCATGTCTGCATGTGTGTGTGTGCATGTACCATAAGGGAACCCAGCAGGAAATGTTCTGTTGATGCTCTAGGCAGATGCCTGTTTGCTCTTAGTCTAAGATGGATAGAACTGGGAAAATTGTGAATGGATGTGACTAGGACTCATAAGAATAGAAGCAATGCAAATTTTTAATATTAACAATATTGTTGATGTTTAATGATTCCAAAAATAATTTACAGAACTGATTGTTTTAACCACTGAGATGAAGGAGCAGTGTGAGGTAAGGGGCTCATTTCTGTTAGTATCTGTGCTTTCTGTGATGCCCCCTACTTGCCAGAGACATGGCTGCCTTTGTCTGAGCTGGTTCTCAGTGATTCCTATTGCAGCCTGGCTCTGAATGGTCCTGATGAACCTGAAAGCAAATGAAGGGAGGAAACAACAACAAGCAGCGTCCATCTGCCAGCATTTCTGACCGGAGCTGGAGGACGCGGCCAGTATATCTCACAACGGCTTTCCTTAGGGGAGGAGGCTGGACGGCTGGCCTTGCCCGGAGGCGCTGCGTCCCCAGGGCAGGTAATTATGACAATCTGTGTCGCACACACGGACACACAGAGCCGCAGGAGCTGTTGTCTTTCTCTCTGGGATATGATTGCAATGCAAGTGGCTTCTGCTAACATGCAGCTTCTATGTTTATTTCAAAAACCGATTTTAGTCCTTTTTCTTTCAGTCAAAACTCAAATATTGTATTTCAGGTACTGGCTTGATAATAGTGAAAATCCCGATCTGAATGCACCATCTTTGTTTATTTTGATCAAGAGTTGATTTTCATCTGTGCAGATGAACGTGGTGGTGTATGAATTAAAAAGAAAGCAGGGCCTCTCTTTCTTCATTTACACTGATTAAACACGCGCACACATGCGCACACACACATACACACACCAAAATGTGAATCTAAAGCCAGAAATTATCAAGCTTTGGCTGTCTAATTTTTACAACAGTTTCTGGCTCTGGGAAGGGAGTCTCTGTGCACAGCTGAGAGGCCTTCCCGAGGCCAAGAGCAGCGGCTCTGCAGGCCCAGGCTGCCGGTGGGCAGGGCCTCTCTTAGCCTTAGCCGGTGACTCGGAGAACCCACTAATGAGCACGACTGCCCGACACCTCCCACGCTCACACTGCCTGTGCGATGCGAACGTGTTAGAGTAGCTTCGAGTCACGTAGTACTTCATCTCTACTTCGGTAGAAACAGTGTATTGGGGAAAGGGAGAGCGGCTAATGTCTCGGCACTCCTGGGTGCTAGCAGCCATCCTTGTCCCTTGCGAAGTCCACAATAATCCGGTATTAAAGATGAACTCAACATGCAGCACAGGAAGTATCTGGGCCCACCGGGACAGCTGGGGAGGGACAGCGTGTGCTGGCGGAGAAGGGCTCCAAGGAATAGGCCATTAGAATCCTATTGAGGGTGTCGCGGAGAAAGCAGGGGGAAAAGAAAGGTCAGGAGGGCTCTGATGGAGGTCAGAAGACTGCTTTTAAAGCAAAACGGCCCGGGAACTTTTGTGTAAGCAAGCATGAAGAGCAGAACAAGTCAAACTCCAAAAGGTATCCAAGGCCAGCAGGCTGGGGCCTCCAGAGGGAGGAAGCCGAAGCAGGCACAAAGGCAGGGGTGGGGTGAGGCCTTTAACATTACCTTTAATGCACAGCTCACGGCAGTCCAGGCTGATGAAACATTCCCTAAGAGGGTGTTGATTTACGGCTCTGGTGAATTATAAACAGGCAGCAGGGAGGGAGTGGAACGTTAAGGGGGAACGGGAATAAGACAGCGCTCAGGTCATACAAGCAGGGAAGGGGCTTGCCTCCCGACCCCCATCAGGTGACTGCTGCCTTCCCATTGACAGGAAGTGTTTGGGCCTGAGTCATACTGGCTAAGCTCTAGAACCCTATTGCTAGTGGGTACATATGCTGTGAGGCGCGTGAACGTGGGCTAGTGGTCACAGTATTCCTGAAGCCGGAACATGCTGGAACTGGAAGGAACTTTACACGCCATCTCCTCAGTCTCTTAAATCACAGATGTGCAAACGGAGGCTCAACAAGGTAAGAAACGTGGCTACAATCCACTTAGCCAGGCCGTGGCAGAGCTGGTTTGATGATGGGTCTCCTGGCTGTTGTTCTCTTTCTCTCTCTCTTTACAGTTTTTTCTATTCCTCTGAGACAAAGACTACATCTCTTTTATTGACTGATGAGATTTATTCTTTTTAAAAACAATATTTAATCTATCTAAACACTAACAGAAAATACTCCTCTCCTTTATTTTTCTGGTCAGAGCGCCCATGCATCACATCATCCAAAACTGGGAGGCAGCATTTCCACCCTGGCCAAGGTCCACGCACACTGGTTTTACTGTGACTTCACACGCTATGCCAAACAAATGGCAGCCGAGTTGAAGGAAATGTGATCCAGCAAGGGCTCCAATAGTAATAGGCTCATCCAATCTCCAAACCTAGTTACTTAAACCAGTGATGGCGAACCTATGACACACGTAGCCATTTCTGATGACACACGGCCGCTGAGGCGGCCACATGCCGAGGATGAAACATTTGCGAAATAATGTTTTTTCCTCAAAGTGACACACTACCCGAGTTATGCTCAGTTTTTTGGCAAAGTTTGACACACCAAGCTCAAAAGGTTGCCCATCACTGACTTAAACCTAACTTTGGGGCGTGAAACCATGACTTTTCACCAGTGAATTCATTTGAGAACATCTGGGCCACTACCATGTGCCAGAGTGCCAGAGCAAACTGCAGAGATGCAGTTCCCATGCAAGACTCGTGAGATGTATTGTGCAGCCTAGTGGAGAGAGAGCCATTCGTGTAAAACCCCCAGTGCAGACCAGGAGCACATGGGGATCAGTGCTATGAGTTGGTCAATTGTTTCTGCTTTAGTATTTTTATTCATGCAGACTCAACATTTTAACAAGCCTAGGGGCTATCTAGAAAGCTTAAATCCAAACAAGCAAGCTCCTTATAGCATCTTTATATGTAAAAGCCTAAGCAACCAAGCCACCAGGGGACAGATGCTCAGTGCACAGGGTCGGGCTCCCTCCTGTCTGGATCGGGCCTGTGGGGATTGGGTGAAACTGGCTATCTGGCATCCCCTGAGGGGTCCTGGACTGCGAGAAAGTGCAGGCCAGGCCGAGGGACCCCACCGGTACACGAATCCGTGCACCAGGCCTCTAGTTGAATATAAGAAAGATCTCATTCATGACCTTGTTTCATGTATCTTTACTTACTAAGTGTTTTGACTCGAGCCTGCCACTTTTTGTCTTCAAAGCTCACTAAAGCACTTACACAAGCTAGTCCACTCCACAGTCCTACAGTTACCATTGTCCTTGTTCGGTTGAAGCACCCTAGTTATTACAAATGCCAGGGTTTCCTCTTCCATCCCACCCAGCCCAACCTACCCCTACGGAAATCTTGATAACTCTGACACTGCTTCCAGTCAGGGCTTGAGACCAGTTTGCAGATCTAAGCCGGTTCTCAGACCCAGGCTGAATGACTGAGGTGGAAGCAGGGCCCCCCTGAGGAAGAATCCTGCAATGTTATCGCAAATATGTACTCATTTCCCCATTCTTCCTGAAAAGTGACCATCAGACATTTATTTGTAGAAGAGGAAAAACTTAGAACATTTCTGCTTTCAGATACAAAATTTGACCTGATATTCGAAACCCCACAGTTAAACATGAGTTATGCTTAGAGTAATTAGAAACCTCCGGTCTGGAGGTGAAGTCCAGACCGGAGTCTCTCAAATGCTGGAGTTGTTGGGTTCATGGATCCTCCCTGTGGTTATTTGCTCAGTTTCTGACTGCAGAGTGGTGGGGATACACTTAGCAGCTGGCAGAGCCCTCATGCTGGTTCCCTAATTATGGAGGCATAGCCATTATTGTAGGAAAGGCCAAGTGGAAGCCCCTGAAACTGTCCTACTGCTCCCTCCAACCCTTAGCTCAGCCAAGATAGGAAATTACACCCTAGGAGGAATTGTAGAAATTGGAGCTACCATAAAGGATACAGGAATGACAGTTCCTCTATGTTATTATTCATTTTAATTGTAAGACCTCCACAAAACCTTTATGGGTGGTAATGTGTGATGGTGGATTGCCATAAACTTAATCAAATAATAGTCTCAATTGCAGCTGTTGTGTTGGACACGGGAGTCTTTGCTAGAACAGTCTCTGGCATTACAAATGTGACTACTGACGTCGCATTTTCCCTAGTCTCATTAATAAAGAAAATCCAGAGCAGTTCTATTGTGTGGTAAGGGCATTAACTATCTGGCCCCAGAGCTCAATGAATTCCCTTGTTCTTTGTCCCTATATACTTCTCATGGACCCTTGTCAATTTGGTATTCTGAAGAAGAGTACAAAATAGTACATTGGGCTACCGTATTGATGACAATATGCCAATTAAATTTGACAACTACAATATATTCCCTAGTAAGACACATGTGGGCCAGAAAGTGGGAAAATAACACCATGGAGATTCAAGGACCTGCAGTGAAGCTCAGTGGTCCAGGAATATTGCCATTCCCTCTGAAGGAATGGACACACTGTTGCCTGGTTGCTCTTACCACAAGGAGACATAGCTCTTGGTGAGATTTACTTTTTTATTTTGAAGGCTGCCTATACTTATGCTTAGAATTACTGTTAGAATCAACTTGTTGGGTGTCATGGAAGGCTGATGCTTGCGATGAGGACTAAGTAAGAGAGGACTCTGCATCCAGTCCATGTGACCAGCAGATCTGACACTGTCGATAGTCTCTGTGTAGTCAGAAGAGGAGGCGAGTCAAGGCACAGATGCCTGGGGTCCTTGGGCAACATAATGTTGGCCATGGCTTGTGGGTCAGAGAACTACTTTCCATTTGAAAAAGCAGCTTCTAGGCATGCTACTAGGCTCCAGTATGGAGTGGATGCCTCATCTTCGGAAATAAAGTTATTATGTGACCGAGGCTTCCTATCAGAAGCTGGTTATTATCACATCTACCAATTCCTTAGACTTGGCACTCTTTCCTGAGTCTCTCTTATCTGCCCTCTACTCTTATTCCTGGGGGTCAGTTTTCACAATAATGCAAGCTTTTGTCTCAGGCTCAGTATGGTGGATTGACTCAAGCTAAGACAATAGATGTCCCCCTAATTTAAATTTTTCTGTTGTGTCACCTTCATGGAGTGTGGGAGTGGGCATGCATTTTCATGGTTATATACGCTGGTCGTCACTGGGTTCAGATTCTTCTGCTCTGGCTGTGGATTTTACTTTATTCCCCTGAATTTTTCTCTGCCCGTCGTGCTCTGGTATTTTTTCCCCTGTCCTAGATTCTTTTTCCTTCCAAGAAGGTTTTTCTCTTTTCACTTCCCCAAATGCTGGGCTCTGATAGCTGTGTAAAAAGTGGAACCATTTGTGAAGGCATAAATGGGGTGAAATACTCATGCTTTCCCTTAATTTTCCATTCTGAGAAGTTGCTGGAAACTGTGCAAACATTTGAAAAGGAAAAATCATTTGTGGTATATCTGGAGTATTTCAGAACTTCATAATGTACAATATTTGGATAATCATATAGACCCTGTGGCAATCCTAATTTAAATAACCAGCTTACCCAGGTTGCAGTGTAATTACTTAAATTTTAGAGACAGCCGATTCTCTATAAATAAGTGTGCTGAATTGATTATTCAGGAAGATTTTACTTTATTCTAGATGGATTTGCATTTGTTCTAAATCAGTGAGTAGCAATTTGAAAGAGCGACCACTTGATTTTCAGTAGCAATCAGAACTCAGAAAGCCAAAGCCATGCTTTCCATGTAGCTCCTGGCTCTGATTAATAAGTTAATAGTGTTATTTAAATAGTATGTCAGAGAGAGAAGAGCATATTTCCCCATTTTCCCTTTAGCTGTATATACATATCCATGGCATGTGCAATGGTGTGTGTGTTGGAATCAATCTCATTCAATTAATGCCCCTTCAATAGCGTCTTTCAAGTGATGAGTACCAGAGTGTGTTACAAATGGCTAAAATCAATGCTAAACACTCTACAAGAATGAATGTAAGTCAAATAGAGCAACTGGAGATCATACCTAAACTATAAAATTGGTAAAAAGTCTCTCAAAATGAACCCCAAGGATACAACTCCAAGAGAAAGGTGAGTGGAAAGACCTATCTGATCTCAGAGGTTTTGTAAATGGGCAGAGTTGTGTATGCATCATATCAGTGGACTTTAAGACATGTCATATAATAGAAAACTTGAGATTCAGCAGTTTTTCCATGCCAGCATGTTCATTTAAAACAAAATATAAAAAGTTATTTATTAAAACATTTTAACTCTCTGACAAATCTATATATATAAAAGCCCAGCGACCAAATGGCGTAATGACCAGGGGCGGGGCCAGCCAGCCAACTGCCCGCACCCCTCCCCACAGGCTGGCCAACCTCCCAGGGTTCCTCCCCCCGGGCCAGCCCCCAATAGGCCTCTATCACTGGCCAGGCCGCGGGACCCCATCCATGCACGAATTCGTGCACCGGGCCTCTAGTTCTATCTAATAAAAGAGTAATATGCAAACTGACCATCACTCCAAGACACAAGATGGCCGCCCCCATGTGGTCAAAGATGGCTGCCCCCATGTGGACACAAGATGGCCGCCACAAGATGGCCTGCAGGGGAGGGCAGTTGTGGGCAGTTAGGGGTGACCAGGCTAGCAGAGGAGGGCAGTTGGGAGTGACCAGGCTGGCAGATGAGGGCAGTTGTGGGTGATCAGGCCAGCAGGGATGGCAGTTAGGGGTGACCAGGCCAGCAGAGGAGGGCAGTTGGGAGGGACCAGGCCTACAGCGGAGGGCAGTTGGGAGGGCAGGCCTGCAGTGGAGGGCAGTTGGGGAGGAATCAGGCCTGCAGTGGAGAACAGTTGGGCAGGACCCAGGCCTGCAGGGGAGGGCAGTTGTGGGCGATCAGGCTAGCAGGGAGGGCAATTAGGGGTGTCTGGGCCAGCAGAGGAGGACAGTTAGAGGAGACCAGGCCAGCAGGGAGGGGGGACAGTTGGGGGGACCAGGACAGCAGGGGAGGGCATTTGGGGGGGAATGGGTGGTCGGACATCCCTCAAGAGGTCCCAGATTGGAGAGGGTGCAGGCTGGGCTGAGGGACAATCTCCCCCCCCTGCCATGCATGAATTTCGTGCACCGGGCCTCTAGTTTATAATAAGATATTAAAAGCTGTACTTCTTCAAGGTATCTGGTAAGTATTAATCTATTTTTCAAAGAGAGTGATAAAGCAACTTAGACATAAGATTTTATACTCCATGTTTTACTTATTAAATTTAATTTTAGTCTAGATATTTAAAATATTTTTTCTCATCTTCTTTAGACACATACACACACTCATGCATACACACATGAACACATATACAGTATTTTCTGAATAGCAATTACAGCTTCAAACTCACCCAAGTATTAGATTACTCCTTTTCATAACTTATTATAGATATTGGCAGATTTTTTATAAGCAGTATAAAAATATCAATAAAAAATGAACTTTTCCATCAAAATGTAATACATTCCCTACCACTTAGTAACATCAAAAGATTAAAACATTCTCAATGATCTCAGATATGTCTTTATTTTATGAGTGATAGGAATTATAAATATCCTATATTATTTAAATATCAAATAATCCTCAAGAGGTAACCAAATAATGCCCATATATGAAAAGCATAGTGTCAATTTTGATAGAGTAATGTGGAAGTGTCATACTTACAATGCCAGAAAAATATTTAAGAAAACATTATATTGAAATCAAAGATTTTTAAATTTGAATTTCATGAATAAAAACAAAAGAAAATGAAATATTAGTTGTTCGTTTGCCGCCCAGATTAGCTTGAGGTTTCACTGAGAATTTGAACCACAACTTCTTAATCTTTATGTACCTAACTCCCCACCCAGTGCCTGACACAGAGCTTAATGAATGTATGTGGGACAGAAGAAAACCAAGAGTAATAATCTACAGATTATCCTCACTATGTCCACCGTTAGGATTTTTAATTGAGGATAACTATATTTTTGGAATCTTCTCCCAAAATAGAAAACTTTTTCCTTGACTCAGAAAGGCCATTTGTTGTCTGAACAGAACTCCATGATGCTGAGACACATAAAAGCACAATAGTGCCTCATGAGCCTGGAAGCCGATGGTGAAGGAACTGGGAGCATATGGGAAGCCTGAGCCAGCCAGTAGACCCTGGCGGGAAGGAACAGCTCCGGGAAACACGGCTGGAGAATGCAAGGATGCCCTGAGGACTGCGTCTGACATGAGGCGACTGACTGGTCAGTTCACTGACCGGAAGGAAACAAGTTTGGTTTTAAAGTCAGGTTGCTGGTGTGCAAGTGAAAGTGATTCAAGAAATGGATGAGATAAAAAGCCAAAAGAAGTCAAGATAAAGAAGGGGAACAAGTCAGCAAAGAGTAGAAGGAATAACAGCCAGAGAGTGGCAGTGAAGAAAGTTCCAATGGTGTTGTATAGGACACACCTCTTTGGAAAGAGGGTGGGATGGCGGGAACACTAGGCCAGCAGATGGCTTCATGCACCTCATTTTGATTGCCTCAATATCCAATGTCATGCTTAAGGCAACCCAACAGCTGTCTTGGCCTGTTCACTATTGTTCAGAGAAGAGTTGACCTTAATAGGGCAGAGTGCCCATGTAAGTGCTGTAATCAGGCATTGCATATAAACTGTCCTGCCCTGTGATTCAAAACTTCCCCCAACTGCCAGCAAACACCTCCCTTTGCACTCACTGCAAATGACAAAAGCAAAGTATTTTATATGCAAATGCTGCTGACTGAGACGTGTGAGACACATTAGGAGGGTAGGTGTAACTGGCTGAAGGAAAAACAAAAGGAGAAATTCATGAAGTTACAGAACAGTTTTGCAGGTTCCCACCCCCTCCCTGAAAACAGTCTAGCCCCTTAGTTTCTTTGGTTGTTTTTTTTTAAATGCAGATAAAATTGGCCTATTTTGGCAAAGATCACTAAATTCTAACCTAGCAGGGGCCAGTGAATCAAGTGCCTGAGGGTGTAAGAATAAGGAAAGGCGCACTGCTATTATATGTGCAAATATTTCAGGCTTCAACAAAATAAAACCCCCGATGATGGGAAAACCCTACTCTTCTGGAATTTTCATGGTGTCACCATTCTATACTGTGTGCAGACTATAAACTCTTTCTTAAAGGGACATAAAATTCTTCAAGTCATTTCACAATTGTGTTCACTTTATTCCTTGATCTCAGACCTCAGAGAGTGGACCTGAGTAAGCTGCACCCCCAGAGAATGAGCAATGGAGATGGTTTGGGGTAGTGTTCATATTGCAAGTCCCACATACTGGGAAGCTGCCAGTCCCTAGCAAACCAGGATGTTTGCTCACACTAATTCCATATTTATTTGCCCTCTTATCTGGGGCTATTTGCAGATGTGCATCAGAAACCTGAGAGAGAAAACACCTTTTGGAGCATAATCTACAGAAGGAAGGACTGGGAGCATTTTGGACAATACAGGATGGTGGTTCTCAGACTTGGCTGTGCATTAGCATCATCTGGGATATATATATTTGCACTAAGCTCTTGTATATCATTTTACTTTATTTTTTATCTTTATTGTTGAATGTATTATTTTTCCGCCATTGTCCCCTTCTAGCCGGCACCCGCTCCCCATCCCAGGCCTTCACCACTCTATTGTCTAGGTCCATGGGTTATGCATATGTGCATACAAGATCTTTGGGGTGTCTTTGAAAACTACTACCACCAGGAGTCTTAATGCAGTTGTTGTGGGTGTGGCCTAGGCAAGTTCCCCGGGTGTTCAGCTTACATAGCATGGATGTAAGTTGTAGTATATTTATTAAAAGGGAAGATTTCATAGCAGGAGGAAAATACTGTTGCTAATCACAGCAATATGGGTAATTCTAATAGATATAACATTATTATGTCTAACAGAATGCGTACCTGGAATTTTAAAAATAGGCAAAACTAACAAAGTGATAGAATTCAAAGTAGTGGTTTCCTTTAGAGGGTTGTTGGCTTCTGGCAGAAGCACGGGATGGGCAGCTGGGTGTTAGGGAAGTTCTGTATATTGATTTGGATGTAGATATGAGCAATTCATCAAGCTACATACTTAATCAGTGTGTACTCTGCCATATATAACTTATTCTCAACATTGTTTTAAGCCACACCAGTATATATTTTTCTTGCCCCTTTCTCTCTTAAGCTTCATATCATTTTGAGCTTTAAACTTTTCAAAACTCCTCTTATAGGTCTTTTTCTTAAAAATTTTAATTTTACTTTAGTTTTTCCATGTTATGTCCCTGTCTTTTTAACGTTATAGCGTATATATATATATATATATATATATATATATATATATATATATATAAAATTGAATTTAAAAGGTTATTATATATGTGTGTGTGTGTATATATATATATATATATATAGATCCATGTATGGTTGATCCATTTTATATTTGTATTAGTTGTATGTCTGTTTATGTGTTCATACCAAAATGTTAATGATACTTATCTTTGAGGAGTATGGTTTACAATAAAAACAAAATGTATACTTACACAAATTTGCTATTCTTTAAGTTCCTTTTATCATGAGTAAAATATTATTTATATAATTTTAGAAAAACTGAAATAGTAAAAATATGATCACACAACACTACGATAACTATTCTTATTACCCTGTATTTCCTGCTATAATTTTTTTATGTTCATATGTGTGTTCAGACATTTTTGAGATCATATCATACAGATATTTTATAGCTGGCTTGTCGGGTCTCTCATTCATCAATCTATTTATTTGACATTTATTACCTTTGATGGAAAGCTCTGGTTTATAATGTGGGGAATGCAAGACAAGGAAAGGAAAATATTGAGAATAAAAGAAATCTGCCATTCAAATACTTATAACTTACCTAATTTATTCATTCAGCAAGTATTTCTTAAGGCCCTTTAATGTGCCAGGTACTGTTGTTGATGTGACAAGAATCTTCTGTTCTTAATGGAAACAGAAATCATCAAAATTCATTTGATATGTGTTAGCTTTAGAAGAAAGACATGTTTGGTCTTCAGATGATCTAACAGACATTTAGCACACTAACTGTTAAAATTCTTTAAATGACTAAGGTTTTTGTTCTCTGGAGTTTAAGGTCGCAATCATTGAAATGTCTTTCAGTGAACACATGCTTGCAAACCCACACCAGCTGAATTAATAAATAGAAGATAAATGAGTCCGTCTATGGAAGAGAAGGGACCGACAGAGAGACACATGCAGCCAGGAAATGAGTTCAATGATCACCTTTGTTCCAGGTGCCAACAAATTAAGTGAAGGCGAAGACCATATGGAAGAAAATTCCAAAGTTAATATCAAGGATAATACGGTAATCATAAACAGATTCCTTCCTGTCCGTGGCTTTCATACCGTAGACGCTCCTTTTCCTTGTGTTGGGAAGTTGGCTTCCCTGATGGCAACTGTAGGCGCGGAAAGGCCCGTGGAGTCTGAGATGGTGGTAACCAGGGAGCAGCCGTGGTCCAGGTAGAGGCTGCGGTCCAGGAACCAGGTAGATCCTGGCAGTGAGGGAAATAGGCATGCGGAATTTCAAGGGAGGGACTAACATAAAATAACAATAATAATAATAATAATAATAATAATAAAATACAGTAGAAGGTCCCTGTAGATGGGATGCAGGGTGGGAACTGTGCCTCCAGGACAAGGCAAGGGCTTGTCACTGGAGCAGAGTCTGAGGCCAGGGAGACGCTGCGTTTGGGGCTTGACTCCTTTTTGTTCCTGTTGACAATTTGGTCCCCAAGCTACCGATGCACATGGAGCTCCATCCTATTCAGCCACGGGACCTGACCTTGAGACAAGCTCGTTAAATAGGGGGTCACACCTCTCAATAGTGTGAAGTCCAGGAACTTGTAGGGAGTTGGAAAATCCTGTCCTTCGAGTCACACTTTCCTAGGTCCTCTGATTACTAACCTTAGCTTCTGAGCCTTTGTTCCTCCCCACATTGTGGTACTAGTTTGAGGACCTTCTTTTCTTTTCTTTTCACTTTGATTTTAGATTAAAATGAGAATTATATGAAAAACATTGTGATGGTAGAGATTATTGATTAAATCTTATTTGTATCAGACAAATGCTGGCAACTACATGTTCTCTATGAGGAGTCTTGGATCACTTTATCCTGTGCTTAGGCCGGGTCAGTTAACTAGATAAGTTGATTTAACACAAAGGGCATTTGCCCTCCCCGGACAGTTAGGACGCAGAGCCAATACCTGCTGAACCACAGGGTCTCCATTCTCACTCAGCCTTGGGGATGTCGGGCTGCACTGAGGTTGTCCTGCGTGCTGGCTGCCTGGCTCTGCAGAGTGACCTTGAACACCTTCATCACGGAACTGGTCAAACCTAATTTCCCAAAGGTCAGGAGACTCTTCAGTTATTTCATGTTTGCGTACCTTACTCTTGAAAAGAGAAGATGGCAGCCAGCCTCTTTTTCCATTAATTCAATTTATCCTTTGGAATTTCTCAACTGGTGATCAAGAAAACTGCATTTGTTATAAGTGGAAGGAGCTTAATTGCGTGTTGGTTTTGTTATAGACCTATTTGCAAGTATGCCGAAACCAAAGGCCACCAGGGAAGCAGAATTCGCTGTTTCCAGTGCAGTATTTTTAATTATGTCTTCCCACCTGAGCTTCAGGGCGGAAGTTTCATTTTTCTCCCTGCTCATTATTAGCAAAACCCACAAGGACAGGGTTTTCTAATTTCACATTTTTCTAAATTCAAGTGAACTGAGCATGCAAACTATTCTGAAATGACATTCGAGATGTAGTTCGGATCATATCTGGACTCTGGAATTTCTTCTCTTCACACATATCTGTACATCCTACCAGACTGCCCCTGCTCACATAGCAATGCACGACCACACAATCCGCATGTTGCTGAAAGTGTGTTTGTTGTTTGTTTAATTCATGTCCAGTGTGATTTTGGGCACCACGCAGAGCTTGTGAACATTTAAAAATTAATTAACCAGAATAAAATTGAAATCATGTCTAGGTTCCTTGATAATATCTTCACTGAGACATTAAATAATAAATGAGAGGAAAATTGAAGTGGTGAGATCCCAAGGAGAGAAAACAAAGATTCAGGCCCCCTGAGTTTTTACCCCCCCGTCCTGCCATTGTTTTTCCCTGTGAACTCACGTCTGCTGCATTTTCCTTTTGTTTTCCTGGCTCTAGTGAGCGAGCGATAGCAAGCCCGGGCAGTGCTGCCGGAAGGGAGAATGGATGCCTAGAACTCGCTTTGAGAGCCTCAAGTGAAACACACTGTGCCACATGTGAACGTGATGATTAGTTCATCCTTCATGCCCTTAGTCCTTGCCTCATAGGCTCAGACTGCCCCCCAAGGCACCAAAGACCGGCCGAGGGGTGTTGGTCCTTGTGATGGGAACCCCCGTTCTCCCGCAGATGAACTGAGATAATACACGCCACTTCACTATGTGTGTCATAGACCCTACAGCCTGAGTCTCCACGGTACACTGGGAGTTGAATGATAAGTGACACTGGGTTTAAATGACAGGAAATAGACTCCATACAATTGCTCAGGCCTCTGTGTCCACCAGGCCTTTGTCCACACAGTCGGCCCCTGAAGCCCAGGCCAGACTTCCCTCTGCTTTCCCGGAGCTGACAAGGGAGAAAGTCACTGAGAATCGCCGGCTTCTCTGGACAGCCTCAGGCTGGTCACCACAGTCAGGCCAGGGCTTGGCAGCCTCAGCCCCACCCTGCTCACCGGATCAGACACGATTGCCCCTGGGTACAATTCCAGGGGCCTTCCCATTCAGATAGTTATACAAATGTTTATTAGGCAACTGGGGGAGCTGCCACATACGGATTGTTACCCTAGATTTTTCAGAGTGAAAAATGGAATGAAGCAGTCAGGGTGGTGGGTGAGGGGGTGAGCGTAACGGTCAGACAAGCTGGTGTGGATCAGGGCTCCACTTTTACTGGCTGTATGGCTTCTGGCAAGTTGCGCACTATCATTTCTCTAAACTTCAGTTTCTTCACCCGCCTCTAAGCTAGGACCATACCTAACTTGCTCACCGTTATACCCTTCATGCCTGGTACACTATTTGGCATAAAACAGCTGCTGAAAACCCATTGGATGGATAAAGGTTTTCCTTGAGTCATTTTTACTGCCGGTAACATCTACTGATTTAACAGCCAGGATAGGGAACGGAGGGGCACAGCCGTCTGGACCAGCTCCCTCGTGTGCTTTCCTTGCGGTCTCTATGGGAACAACCTCTGGGTGAGGGAGAAAAGAGGCTCTTCAGTATTTGGCCCGCTGCGCCTGAGCATCTAGCCAGGAGGTCAAGCATGATGCTTACGCTTGTTTTGTGTGGGTCAGCCAGCCCTCCTCCCTCCGAGAATGGAGAGTGCCCGGCAAGGGCTTTGCATTTGGGTAACATTTCGCTTCCTCATATACTCACGGAATTGTGTCTATGTAGAATGTTGCCGTGTTCCCCGTGGCGTCCTTTCAGTTTAATCGCGTGATCCTCCGATAAAGACAGGACTATGGACCTCCCCTGGCTGTGTGTGATGTGGACACACAAGTATGTGGAGTTTTCCTTTCTTTCCTGTTTTAACTCTATGTTAGTCAGTCAGAACTGCATTGCTCCAGAGAACAGCTGTTGTCAGTGTCCACACTCACATCCAACATCCTCTGCAGATCAGGAGGAAAGGTGGAGAGCAGTGGCCCGGGGAATTAGAAGCACGGCTATGGGAGCAGACACAAGCACTACAATACTGTCCGTCTCTGTGAATGGAGTTCATTTATGATTCTAGTTGTGTTCCTTTTGTTGTTCTTCCGCGGCTAATGCCCAAGCCGCCTGAAATGACAGTCTTCATTGTCTATTTTTAGTTTCTGTGTCACCCCACATGTGCCTTTGCTTTGTTTCGGACTCTCTACTTGCAGGAAGGGCTGTTAACACACATGGACTCAGAGACAAGAGCCTGTCCTGCAGCCACTTCCCCTCATTGAGTTGGTGGCGAGCACAAAGGCATGAAAGGAGGCATCCTGCCCGGCTGGTGTGGCTCAGTGGTTGAATGTTGACCCATGAACCAAGAGGTCAAGGTTTGATTCCTGGTCAGAGCTTGGGTTGCAGGCTCCATCCCCAGTGGGGGGTGTGCAGGAGGCAGCCCATCAATGATTCTCTCTCAGCATTGATGTTTCTATTTCTCTGTCCCTCTCCTTTCCTCTCTGAAATCAATACACCCACACACACACACACAGACACACACACACACACACCACACACACACACACACACACACACACACACACACACACACACACACACACATATATGTATATTTTAAAGAAAGGAGGCATCTGCAAATCTGCTCCAAGGGCTCAGCCTGGACTAGGAAACTGGTAGAGTCCTCCATCTCCTAGGACGGTCCCTTAGAGTGTGTGTGCCATGCTCTGCTCTGCGCTTCCCTCTTATCTCAATCTTCCTTACCTCCACCTTCTCCCTCCCTTCAGGACAAGCCCTAAGAAACCACCCTCTGCCCCTCCCTACTAATGGAGCACAATAAATTCAAGCCAATATTTCATGTTTTATTTATCTCCTTTTCTTTATTATTCATCAGAGGCATTTTATATTTCAAAGAAAAGACATTCCAAAATAGCAAAGAAGTCACCTCTTCTCTCTAGAAATATCTAGTAAGCAGAAGTCTAGTTAAACACACTTTACTCAGAATCTGTTTCCACCAAAGAAGGAACACTTTGAGGTGAAAAAATATTTTAGTTTCACCCTCACGTTTTAATTTCTCATGTAAATAGTGTCCAGCTGTAAAAACTCTTATTTATTAAGAGGTGAGAATGAAATTCATGCATTGTAATTCACTTGCTTGTGAAACAGTCAACATTCTTAAGCAAAAATAATTTCACAAATAATTTTAAATCCAAACAAAATCAGCTACTGGTCTGGTTTTCCTAGGGGCTTTTTTTAAAAGGCCAGTATCGGGACAATTTTAGGAACTACTTCAAATTCAATATTTATTTATACTAAGAATAAAGGAACAACAAGGAGAGAAAAAAGTTTAAATTGTGAGATAAAGAAGAAATTCTGGAATCAGAATAGTGTGACATTAGATAAGCAGTTATCTCAATCTCCTTATTTCTTTAAAAAGAGACAAAATAGTACGGACATTCCCTAACTGTTGTTGCTCTGTTGTTCAAGTTGGCAATGACTCACAACTTCATTCAACATAAGAATTCTTGAGGTATCCTTGGTTAATGCATACCTTCTACTGTCCCCGAGGCCTTCGCAAGCTCCCACCTCATTCTCTGCTTTTCCTACTACACATCCTTTGCCCACCAAGCTCTCTGCGGCCCAATCAATTTTTTTCTTTCTAGCATAACTACTATTCCTAAAATGTTTCTTCTGTTATCATAGATGAGCACTGAGTAAGTAGGCTTGTACATTTGATTTGATACTTATATGTGTACTTACAGATCATCAGAAGTCAAGCTTTGTGTATTACATAGTGACATTCCAACTTTCCTTTCATGGGCCAATTTGCCCATTTTGAACATTTGTTCATTAGTTAAGGTATAAATGTTTTATACTGTCACCTAGTGGTGATTGCTTGTCCACCAACAGCTTAATTTTGGCACAGCTGCCATTGTCATAAAAATGTTTTTATAATGATTTGAATACTCTAGTCAACCAATTTTTATTGAGTGGCTAGTATATATCAAGCCCTGTTTTAGGCACTAGGGCTACAGTAGAAAAAGAAAATAACAAGAACCCAAAATCGAAATCCCTGCCTTTGTGGAGCTTATATATTACTAGAGGCCCGGTGCACGGATCTGTGCACGGGTGAGGTCCCTCACCCTGGCCTGCGCCTCCTGCCAAGCCTGCGGGGATCGGGCCAAAACCCAGAAGTCCAACATTCCCTGAGGGATGTAGCAGTTCTGAAGCGGCAGGCAGCTAGGGAGGAGCTTCAGCCGGGGCTGGGCGCAGCTCTGCTGCTGCTGATCCCGGCCCCGCTGCACCTGCCGCTATGGCCGCTGCCGCCACCACTGACTCCAGGTAGCACTGCTGCGGCGGGAGAGGCTCCCACCACCACAGCTGTGCTTGCCAGCCGTGAGCCCGGCTTCTGGCTGAGGGGCGCTCCTGCTTTGGGAGCGCACTGACCACCAGGGGGCAGCTCCTGCATTCAGCGTCTGCCCCCTGGTGGTCAGTGCATGTCATAGCCACTGGTCATTTCAGTTGTTCGGTTGTAAAGGTCGCTTAGGCTTTTATATATATATAGATACTAGTGGCCCAGTGCACGGATTCATGCACATTGAAAGGAAATTAACTAGAAGGTGGGCGGTGGGGCGGGACTGGGCAAGATGGCTGGACATGCCCTGGAGCCAACCTCCTGTGGTCCCTCCCGGGCTGGCCGCACCTGGGGCGGTGCCGCAGCTTCAATGGTGTCTGCAGCCACCACAGTTTGGCAGTAAACCAGATTCGGGGCTGACAGTGCCCCAGCAACAACATAAGCCATGGCCAAAGGTGGAATCACATGGCTCTGTGATCAGGCTCTCTCCTCTCTGGTTCCGGGTTGTATCACCCGAGAACCGCCATTGCCAAGTCACCATAGCTCGGCAGCTCCTGTGTTGAGCATCTGCCCCCTGGTGGTCAGTGTGCATCATATCTACCAGCTGGTCGAATGGTTGTTTAGCCTTTCATATATATAGATTGCAATTTCTTGATTTTTTAAGTAGAAAAGTAAAGAAATGTTTATTAATTGAGAATTGTAGATACGTAATTTTATACAATTGAAACTAATTAGGTGCTAAAATTAGAAAATTTTAGACCTGGATGAGTGCTTATTATGCTGAAAAATTCAAGTATGTTTAAATAGCAACACAAAATTCTGAAAATACAGCCCTGGTCGGTGTGGCTCCGTTGGTTGGGTGTGATCCGTACATAGTTTGATTCCTGGTCAGGGCACATACCCTGATTGTGGGTTTGATCCCTGGTTGGGGAATGTGCAGGAGGCAGCCCATCGATGTTTCACTCTCATGTCAATGTTTATCTAAAACATTAATAAAGAGTTTTTAAGTAAAAATTATGCAAATACCTAACTATCTAAATGCGAAGCATTGAGGATGTCACAATATGTTATTCTAAATGTACTGCTCACAGATACTCTACTTTAGACTGTGATTTATTCTCCACAGAGGTCTGTGTTAGCAATTCTGAAACTATTGTGTGTGTTCTGGGACTGAGAAAATATATTGTGGGTAATGATGGCCAAGAGTCTTTTTTTTCCTTCATGGAAAGTAGTTACAATACTTACCCCTTTTCACAATGGGGTGTAGTTAGAATGAACCATGTGTTGCTGGGTTGGAAGTGGAGGCATCTATTTCATACTGATTTCACATATATATGTAAAAGGCTAGATAGGCACAGAAATAGACATAGATGCATGTAAGTGTGTATGCATATATTTCTGAACTCTTCGTTGAAGGGGCCTAGCAGCTGGAAACCTAATAGCAGTGAGCACACCCAACGCCCAAATCTTAGTTTCTAAATATCATTTTTTAATAATATAAACTACAGTGATGCTTTTTGGAAATACTGAGCCCAGCGTTGGGACAGCGAAAGTACAAAATGAACCTGGAAGAATGGGTGGTGTCAGAAAGGAAGCAAATGCTCAACCAATTATGGGCCCAGCCAGCATGGCTCAGTGGTCGAGTGTCATTCTATAAACCAGGAGGTCATGGTTCCATTCCCGGTTAGGCCATATGCCTGGGTTGGGGGCTTGATCGCCACTGTGGGGCTCGCAGGAGGCAGCCAAACAATGATTCTCTCTCATCATTGAGGTTTTTATCTCTCTCTCCCTCTCCCTTCCTCTCTGAAATCAATAAAAATATTAAAATAAATTTTTTTTAAAATGATGACCGTGTGTTGAAGGTACTAGAGCCAACTTGGAGTTCCCAGGGGCTGCATCTGGAACAATTTGAGCAAAAAATAAATAATGATACTGATGAAGTATAACCCATAATATACAGGCAGTCCTCGGGTTACGTCAACTCGACGTACGTCGTGTCATGGTTACGTTGCCATCTCCCGTTTATTTGTAAAAAAATAAAAGTTCCGTCATTTCGACGTATGTACATATGTGCTTTATGTTTTTTATTATTTATTTACCACAAGTAAAGCTCAGTGATTGTAATCTTTCTTTCAAATTTTTTTTTACTGTTTCACTTCATTACTGCTGTGTATATGCTCCATGTGAGTGACGTAGGTAGGTGCTTATGTAGGTGGGTTCCGACTTATGGCGAAAATCGCATTACATCGCGCCATAGGAACGGATCTCCAACATAACCCAAGGACCTACTGTAAAATTTCATGAACTTATACTAGTATAAATATATAGTTGAAATCAAAATTAAAGGGAAGTAAAGAATAGATAGCTCTTCATTATAATAGAATTTCAATTAATAAATGAAGAAAAATTGATGGAATGTTTAAAAGTCACAACTTGATGAAGACCACAGTAATAATTGTTTCAGGCAAGAATCATTAGTGGATCCTAAAGTTAATGGGAAAATTATCATGAGAAACAATATATACATAAATTCAGTGTATATCTCTATAAGACATGTATTAACTATAAAGGAAAAAATAGCAACTTTATAGCAGATGAACCTAGCACATATCAATTTAACCAAGTAATCAAAGATAACAGCACTAGTAATATATTGATATGATGTAGTGAGAAGGGCATAATATCATTTTAGTCTCAAAAATTGTAACAAGTTTAATCACAAGAAAATAGACAAACCTTGTTGAAGGCTATAAATAAGTGGCTCACCTGTACATTTCAAAAGTTTCAAGGTCATGAAAAACAAAAAACTATCTAAGATTAGAGGCAATCAAGGAGATTAGCAACTAAATGCAATTTACTATCGTGGGTCAGATCTTGGATTAGAGGAAGGACATTAATGAAACAATTGGTGAAATTTGAAAAAGATTTGCAGATTATTTACAAGTAGTTTCAATTTCCTACTTTTAATCATTGTACAATCCTATATAATAAATAGGTAATATGCAAATTGACCCTCACGCCCTCACAAGATGGCTGCCTACAACCAGGCCGGAAGGGGGGTTAGTGAGGGACAACCAAATGACTGAACAAGGAGGCTGCATGGGGCGACCAGGTCAGCAGGGAGGTTAGTGAGGGACGACCAAATGACTGACCAGCAGGCTGTGTGGGGCGACCAGGCCAGCAGTGGGGGGCAGTAAGAGGCAACCAGGCCGGCAGTGGGGGGGGGCAGTTAGGGGCAACCAAACCGGTGGGGAGGGGGTGCAGTTGGGGGCAACCAGGCCGGCAGGGGGGGGCAGTTGGGGGTGATTAGGCTGGCAGGCGGGGCAGTGAGGGGCCACAAGGCCAGCGGGGGGCCCAAGGGGGCAGTTGGGGGTGACCAGGCTGGCAGGGGGGGCAGTTAGGGGCAACCAGGCTGGCAGGGAAGGGGCAGTTGGGCACAACCTGGCTGGCAGCGAGGGGCAGTTAGGGGTGACCAGGCCGGCAGGGGGGCAATTAGTGGTGATCAGGCCAGCATGCAGAGACAGTGAGAGGCAATCAGGCTGGCGGGTTGGGGGGGGGGGGGCAGTTAGGGACGACCAGGCAGGCAGGCAGGTGAGCGATTAGGAGTCAGTGGTCCAGGATTGTGAGAGGAATGTCCAACTGCCAGTTTAGGCCCGATCCCCCAAGGGGTCCCGGATTAGAGAGGGTGCAGGCTGGGCTGAGGGGATCCCCCACCCCCCGTGCATGCATTTCATGCACCGAGCCTCTAGTGGTTATATAAAATGTTAACTATTGGGGTAGCTGGAGGAAGGGTATACTGAAATTCTTTTTGTATTATTTTTGCAAGTAGGAAATTATTTTGTGAATGTCCAAATATACCTATCAAAAGACATAAAATTATCAGAGTGGTAAGAAAACAAGACCCAACTATATGCTGTGTATAAGAAACCCCCGTTAAATATAAAGGCTCAGATCATTAAAAGTAAGTAGATGGATAAAGATACACCATCCTAACACTAATCAAAAGAAAGCTGAAGTACTAGTACAAATATTAATTTTAGACAAAGCAGACATAAAAGCAAGGAAAATATCAGAAAGAAGGAGGGAAATTATACAATCATAAAAGGATCCATTCCCCAACAATACATAATAACCACTAATCTACACTAATAAAAGAGAAACATGCAAATTGACCATAACTCTGCTATGCCCACAAGCCATGCCAACCAGCCAATCAGGAGTGAGTATGCAAATTAACCCAACCAAGATGGCAGCGGCCACGGAGCTGGATTGAGCAGGATGCTTGGGTTTCCCCGGCAATGGAGGAAACCAAGCTTCCCACCCACCCTGGCCGGCCCTGGCCTTCACTCAAGGAGGTGCTGAAAAAAAAAGAAAAAAGGGAAAAAAAGGAGGGACTGGGAGCTTGGGTCACGGGGGGGGGGGGGGGGTGATCAGGCCAGGATGGGGTGACAGTTGTGGGTGATCAGGCTGGTGGGGGGCGGGGCCGTTGGGGGTAAGCAGACCAGCAGGGGGGCCAGTTGGGGGTGAGCAGGCCATCAGTGGGAGTCAGTTGGAGGTGATCAGGACAGCGGGGGGGCGGGCAGTTTGGAGTGAGCAGGCCAGCAGGGGGGCAGTTGGGGGTGAGCAAGCCAATGGGGAGGGAAGGTGGGGGCGAGCAGGCCAGCAGGGGGGACAGTTGGGGGTGATCAGGCTGGCGGGGGGGGGGGCATTTGGGGGTGAGCAGGCCAGCAGGCAGAGTGGTTAGGGGCAATCAGGCAGGCAGGTGAGAGGCTGGAGCCAGCAGTCCTGGATTGTGAGAGGGATGTCCGACTGCCTGTTTAGGCCCGATCCCTGTAAACCGGCAGTAGGACATCCTTTGAGGGGTCCCAGATTGGAGAGGGTGAAGGCCGAGCTGAGGAACACCGCCCCCCAACCCCACCCTGTGCACAAATTTCATGCACCAGGCCACTAGTATACTATATGCAGCCAACAACAGTCTCAAAACAGATGAAGCTAAAACTGAGAGAAATGAAGAAAAAGAGACAAATCAACTATTGGTGTTGCGTACTTCAGCATCCCCCTTTCAGTAACTGAGAGAGCAGGTAAATTACTGAGTGTCCAAGTGACCTGCACAGCACCATCAGTGATGCGGTCTAAGTGCCAGTTACAGGACCCTCCATCCAACACCAGCAGAACACACGTTCTTCTCAAGCTCACATGGAGCATTTACGGAAATAGGCCACATTTAGACCACAAAACGCACCTTATAATTTTAGAAGTATAGAAATCATACAAAGTATGTCCACAGACCACATGGAATTAAATTAGGAATCATTAACAGAAAGGTAGCTGGAATATAAAACTACATTTTGAGTTAATTTTTGTATAAATTGTAAGGTCAGTGTCTGGGTTCATGTTTATGCATACGGATATCCAATTATTCCAGCAACATGTCTTGAAAAACATTTCTTCATTGAGTTGTCTTTGTACTTTTGCAAATATCAGTTGGTTATATTTTGTTTGGGTCTATTTGTGGGCTGTATTATTCCACGGATCTGTGTGTCTGTTCCTTCACCAATGGCTTATTGTCTTGATTATTGTACCATTATAACAAATCTTTAATTGGATAATGTTAAGTCCTCCAATTTTGTTCTTCTTCAGTGTTACATTGGTTATTCAGGTTCCTTTAATTTCCATATAAATTTTAGGATCAGCTTGTTGATATCTATAGAATAGCTTGTGGCAATTTTGATTGGGTTTGCATAAAATCTATAGACCAAGTTGGAAGGAATTGACATTTAAAAAAATGTTAAGTATTACAATACATGAACATGGGATATCATTCCATTTTTGAAAGATCTTTGACTATTTTCATCAGAATTTTCTAACTTTTCACATACAGATCTTGTGTATATTTTGTTGGAGTTATGCACAATTACTTTTATTTTGGTGCTGACTTTCTGTTACTGATTTCTAATTTAAGCTTCTGAAATCTATGCAGAAACAGCTCTAAATATTCCATGGAGTGTTGACCACAAAACTGTTTAGAAAGCAGGGGATTCCACCAAATTTAAATTGATGATTCTATATATAAGGATTCAACGTATATTCTGTAGGGTGACAGCTCAGAACAAGAATGAAAGCAGCAGGGGCTGACTGATATAGTACATTTACTAGTAGGTATGTAATAACCATATCCAAACATTATATATATGTACCCTGCATGCACCTTAACCTTAGACCGATTTCATATGTGTCAACTCTTATACCCCCCTATTCAGATGGGTTCAGATGGGGGAATAATGCATTCGCATTTTCAGGGTACATGGATGGTATCATACATCTGAAAAAAAATGCCTCTTGTTTTCGTTGTTTTAATAAGTGTAAAAAGTTCTATTTGAGAAGTTTCTCTTTTCCTTTGGGGACTCAGTATACCTCCCAGGAATCTGAGATACAGGCTTTGCCTTTCATTCTGCAATGGCTTGAAATAAACCTCAAGTGAAAATGCTAAATAGTAGCGAGGAGAACGGGATTTTTCAGTAAGAGTTTTACAAAGGTGCCCTGGCCCATGTGGCTTGTTGGTTGAGCATCATCCTGTGCACCAAAAGGTTGCGGGTTCGATTCCTGGTCAGGGCACATGCCTGGGTTGTGGGCTTGATCTCTAGTAGGGGTCCTGTTTCGTAGTTAGATTGCTTTGTCATTTTCTACATTCAGTCCTGGGATCCCTGACCTCCAACATGATTTAAAATTTGCATACATTACGATTTGATCTTTGTGCGGCAGAGATCACTGGTTTTGACAAATGAATAGTGTCTTGAATTCACTAGTATAGGGCCATCGAGAATAGCTCTATCATCCAAAAAAATCCCCTCTTCACCTATTCAAATGATCTCCACACCAAACATTTGGAAACCACTGGCCTTTTCACCGCCCCCAGAGCTTTGCCTGTTCTAGAATGTCATAGAATAGGAAGAGACTGACTTGCAGTTAGCAATATGCATTTACGATTTATCTATATCTTTTCACTTTGTTCCTTCACACTATTGCACTGTATAGGTGTACCATGCTGGTTTACCCAGTCACCTTCAGAAGGACTCTCATGGGCTTCCAGTTGTTGGTGATCACTGGTGAAAACTCTCACAAGCAGCTTTCTGTGTGGACAGAGAGTTTCAGACTGGTTGGGTAGAAGAAACCTCAGCGTGATGGCTGGATTTCATAGGTTCCCAACCCTATGTCTTGTTTTGTAAGAAACTGCTTAAACTGTCTTTCAAAATGATTGTACCATTTTGCAAAACCACCAGCAATAAATAGCATCTTCTATTGTTCTACCTCCTTCTCAGCAATCAGTATGGTCAGATTTTTTTTTTTAATTTAGCCATTGTGATAGGTGTAGTGTTATTTTATTGTGTTTAAATAATATACTTTATTGATTTTTTACAGAGAGGAAGGGAGAGGGATAGAGAGTCAGAAACATCCATGAGGGAGAAACATCGATCAGCTGCCTCCTGCACACCTCCTACTGGGGATGGGCCCGCAACCAAGGTACATGCCCTTGACCGGAATCGAACCTGGGACCCTGGAGTCCGCAGGCCGACGCTCTATCCACTGAGCCAAACCGGTTAGGGCAATTGTGTTTAAATTTACAACTGACTAACGACAAGTGGTGCTGAGCATCTTTTCTCTGTGCATTGGCCAGGTGTTTATCTTCTCGCGTGAGACATATGCTTAGCGTTCTGGTCCATTTTTAATTGTTTGTTTTCTAATTGTTGAGTTTGCAGTTTCCTTTTGTTTGTTTGTGGTTTGTTTTTATATATTTGGGTTACAAGTCCTTTATCAGATATGATGTGTGTTTTGCAGATATTGTCTCCCAGTCTGTGGCTTGTTTTTTCATTCTCTTAAGAGTGTTTTTACAGAGCAGTTTTTATTTCCAGTAAAGTCCAAATTACATCTTCCTTTCACGGATCATGCTTTTGATGTTGTATTTGAAAACTCATTGCCAAACTGAAGGTCACATAGATTTTCTCTCTAATTTTTCTAGAAGTTTTATCATTTTACAGTTAGGGCTATGGTTTTTTTTTTTTAAGTTAATTTCTATGTAAAGTGTATAGTCTGTGTTTAATTTTCTTTTTCTTTTTTCATTGCGTGCGAATATCTACTTGCTCCAGCACCATTTGTTGAAAAGAATATCTCTTCTCCATTGATTGCCGTTGCTCCTTCGTCAGTATATTTATTTGGGTCCGTTTCTGGAGTCTCCATTCCCCTCCACTGACCAATGGGAATGTCCTCCAGTTGCCAGAACCACACTGTGTATGTTACTGTGGCTTTATAGCATTTTCTAAAATGGTGTCCTGTGTGTCCTACATCTTTGTTCTCCTTCATGATACTCTTAGCTATGCTAGGTCTTGTACTTTTCCAGATAGATGTTAGAATTAATTGGTTAATTTCTACAAAATAACTCAGAGTTTTGTACTTTTCTGTACATAGATCCTGTACATTTTTATTTTAGATTTATATCTAAGTATTTCAGAGTTTTTTGGTGCTATTACAAATGGTATTAAATTTCAAATTACAAGTGTTCATTGTTGCTTTATAGGAGCAATTGATTTTTGTGTATTGATCTTGCAATCTAACTATAATTGCTTATTGGTTTTAGGTGTTTTGATTTGTAGATTATTGATGGTTTTCTACATAGACAATCAGGTCCTTTATGAAAAAGACTAGAGGCCCGGTGCATGGAAATTCAGCCCGGCCTGCCACCTCTCACAGTCTGGGAGCCCTAAAGGGCGGGAGGCGACCCGGCGATAAAGGGAAGGTGATGCCCCCGTCACATCTCTGCTGCTGCCACTGCCGCCAGCACAAGCCTCGGCTGGCCCTGGTTACCTGTGCCTCAGGCCGGCCCTGGGTGGCTGGGGGTCTGAGGGGCCTGGGGGACTCCAGAGGCAGGCGCGCAGAGCGGCCGGGCCGGAGGGGACTGGGTGCCACCATCTTGTGGCTGTGGGCACCGCCATCTTTGAGGGCATGGCAGTCAATTAGCATATTTCCTCTTTATTAGATAGGATAGTTTTATTTCTTCTTTCCCAATATGTGTACCTATTCTTCCCTTTAATTCCTTCCTCTCTCCCTCCCACCCTCACTTCTTCCCTCCATCTCCCTTCTTTCTTTCTTCATCTTATTGTACTAGCTAGCACTTGTCATACTGTGTTGAATAGGAGTAGTGAGGTGGGACATTCTTGCCTTGACCCCAAATATTGGGGGAAATTATCTAGTTGCTCACCATTAAATATGAAGTTAGCTTTAGGAGTTTTGTAGATGTTCTTTGTCAGTCTGAGAAAATTCCTTTATTCCTAGTTTGCCGGAAACAAATCAGTTTCACTAAAAGAGAGATGTTGACAGGAAGCCAGGAAGGCTGGTCAACAACCTTAATTGCTCTAACCACTCACCCTTTAGTTGAGACATTGTTAGCTGAAGCAGCTTCCACCTTGGTTTGTCCCATTAAGTTTCTGTTATTTCCTGCCTAAGGGCTACATGTATATTTCTGTTTATCCTGGCTAAGATGTTTTCCCCAAAGCCTCAATAAAAGGGATGGCAGAGCCAGAGCAGTCAGTAGTTCTCCCACTAGAGGTAGACTACCGCCTGGCCCCCCATTTCGCCAAATTGAATTTCTTCAAGTCTCCATTCATTTGTGTGCGGCCCTTCTTCAGAACTCGAACCCTGAACCGGAACCCTGGACCACGCGGGACGTGGAAGGGGATTCCTACACTAGTTAGCTGAGAATTTTATCATCAATGGTGTTGGATTTTGTCAAAAGCTTTATCTTTATCAATTGATATGGTCGTATGATTTTTTAGCTTCTTGGTATGGTAGATAACAATGATTGAATTTTAAATGTTGAACCGGCCTTCTATATCTGGAATAAATCTAACTTGGTCAGGGGGTATAATGTTTTTATATATTGTTATTGCTAACATTTTATTGAGGATATTTAATCTATGTTTATAAGAGATATTGGTCTGTAGTTTTTTCTTTCCTACGATGTCTTAGTCTTGTTTTGGCATTAAGGTAATGATGGCCTCATAGAATGAGTTAAGAACTGTTCCCTTAGCTTCCAGTTTTTAGAAGAGATTGTGGAATGAAATAATTTCTTCCTTAAATGGTAGAATTTGGTAGAATTTACCAGTGAGACATACTGGGCTTAGTATTTTCTTTTTTGGAAAGTTATTAATATTTGTTCAATTTAATAGATATAGGTCTATTGAGATTATTTGTATCGCCTAGTGTGAGTTTTGGTAGTTTTTGTCATTCAAGGAATTGGTACATTTTAACTAAGTTATCAAATGGGTAGGCATAGTCTTGTTCATAGCATTCGCTCTTACTATCCTTTTAATGTATATGTGATGAGTTGTAATGACATATTTCTGAATGTGGTAATTTATATCTTCTTTTTCCTTGGTCAGTCTGTTAGAGGTTTGTTTCTATTTTTGTGTGTTTTTCAAAGAACTTGCTTTTGGTTTTATTGATTTTTCTCCAGTTTTCCTATTTTCCATTTATGTGATTTCTTTTATAATTTTGTATTATTTCCTTTCTTCTTCCTGTTTGGGCTTCTTTTGCTTTTTTTCTTAGTTTCCTAAGGTGAAAGGTAGGTTACTATTGTAAGATTTTTAAAATTTTTTTTTGCTTTTCTAACATATGTATTGAATGATATAAATTACCCGTTAAGCACTGCTTTTGCTGCATCTCACAAATTTTTATGTTAATTGATTTGAGAGAGAGAGATGGGGAGGGAGGGAGAGAGAGAGAGAGAGAAAGATCAATGTGAGAGAGAAACAACCAGTTGCTTCCCCAATGCACACTGGTCGGGAATGCAACCCACCCTCCCTTGGTGCATGGGACAAAGTTCCAACCAACTGAGCCACACCAGCCAGGGTCACAAATTTTTAATAAGATGTATATTTATTTTAATTTAGTGCAGAATATTTTTTATTTTTTTCTCAAGACTCTTTTTTAACCCATGTATTATTTATAAGTGTTTTGTTTAATCTTCAAAATTTGGGGATTTTTTCAGCTATCCTTCTGTTATTGATTTCTCATTTACTAGTAATTCCGTATCATCTGAGGACATACTTTATATAATTTATATTCTTAAATATTTATAAATTTTGTTGTTTGGTCCAGAATGTGGTATAACTTGATAACTGTTCCATGTGAGCTTGAGAGGAATGTGCACGCTGCTGTTGTTGGAGTGTCCTATAACTGTCTCTTCAATCAAGTTGATTGATAGTGCTGTTTGGGCCATCTATATCCTCATTGATTTTCTGCCTGCTTTATCTATCAACACTGGCAGAGAGCTGTTGAAGTCTCAACTGTAGTGGTGGATTTATTTCTCCTTGCAATTCTACCAGGTTTGGCTGACATATTTTGGTAGTAGGCACAAGCACATTAATGAAATTGTTGTGTGTAATTGAAAAACCGATCACATTATCATTATATACCCCTTATTTATTCCTGATAATTTTTATTGTTCTGAGGTATGCTTGTTTGAAATTAATATAGACCAGCTTCTTTTTCTTTAATTTCTTGTTTTAATTTTTTCCATCACCATTTAGCTGCCCTATCCTCTCCTCCAATGCCACCACCCTTCTCCCCTCCATAATCACCACACTGTTGTCTGTGTCCATGAGTTTTCTCCCTTTTTTTCTCAATCCCTCCACACCCTCCACACACACACACACACACACACACATACACACACACACACACACACACACACACACACACACACCAGAGCTGTCTACTCTCTATGAGTCTTAGACCAGCATTTTTAATTACATCAACATGCTATATCTTTCTCTATTCTTTTACTTTTAATCTATAGGAATTCTTATATTTAAACTCTGTTTCTTGTGGATGAAATATGGTGGTGTCTTCTTTTGCCTTCCACTCTGACAATCTCTGTCTTTTAATTGGTGTGTTTAGACCATTTACATTTAAATTTATCATATTTATGTCATTGGATCAGTATCTATCATTTTGTAGCTATTTTTTTTATTTATTGTATTCCTTGTTTCTTTTTCTCCATTTTTACCATCTTCTCTGATTTTAATTATTTTCTATGATCCCATTTTACTTCCTCTCTCAGTATATCAGTTATACTTTAAAATATTGTTAGTGATTGATCTATAGAGTTTGCATGTTTATAGCTTTTTAGAAGTAAACTTTTCAATTGAAGATTAACATACATGGGGAAAAGGGCACTAATAATAAGTATATAACTAAATGGATTTTCATAAAGCTAACAACCTGTGTAATTAGCACACAGATAAGGAAACAAAATGTTGTGTCCTCCACCAGTCACTGTGACCAAAAGAAACGCTATACTGACTTCTATTATCGTAGATTAATTTTTGGCTGTTTTTAAATAAAATCTTTCATGGTTTAGTTTTGTTGTTACTTGTGCTGGCTTTTATAGATAACTAGAGGCCCGATGCATGGAGATTTCCACAAGAATGGGCCTTGCTTCCCCTGGCTGCCGGCACCGCCTTCACTCCAGCTGGAGCCGCCTTTTCGCTCTGGCCCGGAGCTGCCTTTCTGCCTTCCCACGCTGCCCAGAGGCCCGGAGCTGCTGGGGCGGTGCGGAATGCCTGCATCATCACCATGGCGATGATGCAAGCATCCCGCCCCACCCCAGCCGCTCAGCACCTGTGTCTGCAAATTAACCCACCATCTTTGTTGGGTTAATTTGCATATCCACTCCTGATTGGCTGGTGGATGTCGTGAAGGTATGGTCAATTTGCATCTTACTCTTTTATTATTGTAGATAGTTGGGGTTCTTGTTGTTGGACATTTCTAATTGTATGCTCACGTTTGTTTATCTTAATCTGGAGCAAACCTGACTAATCAAATTGTGGATGTTTTTCCTTATAGAGAATTTATATTTACTATGAGCTGGAGGCAAGGCTGACCTCATTTCTATTTTAACACCCATCAAGGTCTCTGGCTTAATACAGGAATTTCGGGCACAGATCTAGCAATGTACTGCTGATCTAATGCTCAGTTTCCCACTGTAATGTTGATATTGACTTTTCTCATAAGATACTCTAGCCCAGTGGTCGGCAAACCGCGGCTCACGAGCCACATGCGGCTCTTTGGCCCCTTGAGTCTTCTAACGCCACTTCTTCAAAATAGACTCGCCCAGGCCGAAAACCGACTTCTGCGCACGGGCCACGAAGTTTCAATCGCACTGTACGTGCACGCCCGCACGAGGTATTCTGTGGAAGAGCCACACTCACGGGGCCAAAGAGCGCATGTGGCTCGCGAGCCGCGGTTTGTCGACCACTGCTGTAGCCCCTTTAGTGTGTTGTCTGATTACTGTTCAGTATTCAATGGATATTTTTGGAGGAGTGGTGTGGAAATAAGATACTGTCCCCATGTCCTTTGAGCCCAGCGATGCAATCAGATGTACCCATGTGTGCATCCTTGAGCTGTTTCCTTGAAGAAGGGCCTTTTAGAGTCTCTGGACAGCCACACACTAAAAGCAGAAATCTATATTGAACTTATTCTTAAAATGTATAAAGCAATAGTGTGCCTTTACTTTGATGAGTAGTCACAGGAAAGTGAGCCAGTGTTATCACTATTTATTTCATAATTAAATTGGTACTTATAAATGGCATAGTTTTCTGATATTTAAAAAATAATGGTCATTTGAATATTTTGAAACAGTTTTTACAAGTATAAGGCAGAAGTCACAATTTTACTTGGGCTTAGTAAATTTCATATTCAAACAAAATAGTAAGCTCAAATGATTTTATTTGTCAAAGAAATCTTAATATTTCAAGGATGAATGTTGTTTCAAAATTCATCTGAGGATCTATCACTGATCCTGAAGGAGATGCCTCATCTTCCTCTTGTATGTGGGGGTTTGTTCCAATCATCACACCTAATTATAAATTAATGGCGAAAATGACTCTTAAAGGTTTGATTGCCTCGTAGTATAATTGAGGCTGTTTTTAATAAGTTGGGCTGTCTGATAGGTTAGGCAATAGGTGTCTCCTGAACAAATTTGTAAAGCTCTGCTTGGAAGATTAGTTCAACCTGAACTTCACAATTTATTAAGATAAATGGGTATGTGGCCCAGGATCACCAAACGGACAGTTTGAGTTGAATTGCCCAAGAGGTATGAGCATATAAGAGGGACACTTCATTTTTTAAGTTAATTCATTTCCAAAACTCAATATAAGCTATAAAAAGAAATTAAATGTTGGAGACCTCTGAATGGTTACACTGCTTGTTGGTCAACAGGCCTAATGAAAGAATCTCCCATAGTGTTGGGAAATGCTCATTTTAGGAGGGAAAACATGAAAATATAAAACTTTTCTGCCTTGCTTTTTAATGCCTATTACAGTACTTAGTCCCAGTGAAACTAAGGGTAGTTATTCCTTCAACTCCCCTGTCCCCTATTTTTTTTCAAAAGAGAGAGAGAGAGAGAGAGAGAGAGAGAAAACCAGTGTTTTAGTATTATTACAGTTATTTTCCAGAGTTTTAACTCAGATGGCTCCCCTGTGAAAACTATTTCTAGAGTCTGTGGTTTTAACAAGGATATTTCTGTTTTTATGACTTTTATCTTTCAAGTTAAACAAAGGTCCTACTTACACTGAATAACAATATAAGACATAAGGAATAGATGATGATGATATTAATTGGCTCACTTAACAGAAATCAGAGTAAAAATTGGACATATGTTAAAGTCTAATGAAAGTTGGGCAGTGGTAGGTTGCTCCCTTTTCTCAAAACAGGTATTTTTTATGAGATAGTAACTATTCTAAAAGTAGTATAGGAATTCTACAGTAGCACTGACCATTGCATTGAAGATGAATATGTGGATTGCTCTGTTAAGACATATATTTTGGAGAAAAGATAAGCCATATGGCTAGTGGGAAATAAAGCAATATTTGGGGCCAGAAAAATGTACTATATTCTCTGTTACAATGGACATGAGCACCAGACTATTATATTACTTTGGAGTTTATCATAGCTATAACGGCTAGATAAAGATGGCTGCAGAATTGTTGAATGACATGTGACTATAAAATGCAGGAACTGGCTGTGCCATGGACTTGCTTACATAGAGATGTTAAAGGTGGGAATTAAAAAGAAATTCAGCAAATCCATTAAATTGTCAAATCTAATGTATTCTTAGTTTGCACACTTACTCGTAAGTATTTATGGAAATTAATTCTTGGCCAATGCATTATCCTATATAATAAAAGGCTAATATGCAAATCGACCAAATGGTGGAATGACTGGTCGCTACCATGTGCACTGACCACCAGGGGGCAGATGCTCAATGCAGGAGCTGCCCCTGCTGGCCTCCCACAGGGGGAACGCTGCTCAGCCAGAGGCCCTGAGCTGGGCTCACTGCTGGCAAGCACAGTGGCAGTGGTGGGAGCCTCTCCCCGTGGGCCTAAGCCATCAGTTGGACATCCCCCGAGGACTCCCAGACTGTGAGAGGCCACAGGCCAGGCTGAGGGACTGCTCCCCCGCCCTCCGAGTTCACGAATTTCGTGTACCGGGCCTCTAGTATGTAATGATGATCATACCAACCTAAAGTATCAGTTAATTTGGGGCCAAACAATGACATTAAATTTCTAAACTTCTCCTTTGGATGGAAAATGGAATAAAGCTACTGATACTATAGCTTAAAAAAATAAACAGAAATGTTTTTCTGTGTCTTAGTAATGATAGCCATATAGATCAGACAATATTTAAACTCTCTCAAATGTATTTCTTTCCTGAACTGAAGGAGAGCGATAGCATATCTCAGATAGGCTCTTTTCAAAATAATTTGGGAGAAGAGTGAATAGAATGGAAGTCACTAATAAAATCAGATTGGTGACATTTTTTACGCAATTCCAAATGTCCCTATCTGCATGAGCTGTGCATTTCTGCTTCTTTGTTTATTCTGTTCCATTTTGAAATGTTACCATGCTATATAGTAATCAAGTTGCTGATTGTGTTGGCCATGTGCTTCCTTTACTAACTCCTTTTGCTTGAAAGAGTTACTTATGCATAAAGATGTTCAGAACTTCCCAGTTTCAAAGGAGGAACTACAATCAATCCAACACAATCTCTAATGAAAAAGGATCAAAACCTCGTAGGGACTCAACTCAGCAAAGTCATTATTTGGTGCCTTCAATGACAGGATCTCTCAAAGGCCATCCTCAAATTTTAAATTCCTGTTTTCACATGCCGCCCGGTCTTGGTCTAATCTAGAATAGATCTAACCCGAGCTTTCAATCTTCCCTTTAAAAACTTAAAATGATTTTAAAGCCACATACGTGTTGGAACTCACTGAAAGTTTAGGTCTGTTTCTTGGGCTTTCCCACAGTCAGGGTTATACCAACAGAACCCAACTTCGGCCGTTCAGTGCATGACGTTCTCTTTCAGTCATAGGGTGTACCTGTGTTCAAATCAATATAAAAAAATGGAGGCTTGCTCTTTGGAGGGATGGGGGGATGTGGGTAGAGGCGATGTCATTCATTCCTGTGGTTTTAAAGTCACTGTATTTATAACTCCAGACCAGACGGTTTTTGTAGTTTTTGCTTCTATATTCAAATGCCTACATGAACAATTCTCCCCATATTTCAAATTTAACTTTCCTGAAATTAATTCTTCCTGCCTCTCCTCCCACCCTGCTTCTACTCCTACCTCAGCCTCCAGCTCCCACTTTGTTCCTCCCCCAAACTCCCCTCTCTAAGTCAATGGCCTTACTAGCCAGACTACTGAAGCTACGAAAACACACAGTCATCCTTGACCCAAACTTTTCCCTCCCCTGCCACTTGCAGCCCCTTGCCTTTTTCCATATTTAAAACATATCTCCAACCCATCATTTCTCTTCTTTCACTCCAACCATCACTTTCTAATCCATCACCACAGTAATTCAGCTAAGCTGCCAGGACCACTTCACGCTTCCTAACGAGTCTTCTTGCTTCCATGCTGGCCCCGTTGCCATCCTTCACCTCAGAGTGGAGTGAAACTTATAAAAATGCATTTCATGTCATATAATTCTCCTGCTTAAAACCCTCTATTGATTTTCCGCTGGGTCAATTATAAAATGCAAAGTTCTTATCATGGAGAGCATGTCCTCCAAGATCTGGCCAGAGAGGACTATGCCGACCTCAGACCCTACCTCTCTTTCAAGCTCAGTAAGGGCCAGTGGCCCTGGCCTTGCTTTCATTCCTCAAATGTGCCAACAGCTCTTCCCTTCAGACCTCTGTGCTGTGACTGTCGGTCCCCTTCCTGGATCTTTTCTGATTGACCCTTTGCCATCCTTTAAGTCCCAAGATACCTGTTACGCATTTAGAGAGAACAACACTTACCTTATCTCAAGCACCAGTTATTTCCTTGCTTATGTTTTCTGTAGAAAAAATGTAGTTGCTTTAGATGAGGAGCATCTATCTACCTATCTATATATCTGTTATTGACTACTTTAATTCTAGAGCCTACCAGGATAATTGATGCTCAGTAAATATTTGTTGAATGAAAGCATAATTATATGAATGGATGAAGGCTTATTTATTCTTTGAACACTTATAATTACAGATTATATGTTGTTTGTACTGCAACATTTTGTTGATGAATATGTAGTGTTGGGTGAATATCTGTGATTGATAGTAAAAGGTAAGATTTTCAGATTTAAAAAATGTCATAAACAAAATCACCTTAGGTTGGGAGATATTTTATAAGAAAATCATATTGATTATACCTCAACATTTGAATTATCTTTAATGAAAATATAATTCTTGCCTGGCCAGTGTGCTCAGTGGTTGAGCATCAACCTATGAACCAAGAGGTCACGGTTTGATTCCCAGTCAGGGCACATGCCTGGGTAGCAGGCTCCATCCTCAGTAGGGGGTGTGTAGGAGGCAGACAATCAATGATTCTCTGTCATCATTGATGTTTCTCTCTCTCTTTACCTCTCCCTTCCTCTCTGAAATCAATAAAAAATATACTTAAAATATAATTCTCTGATATAATAATTCTGACTTCCTCCCCCTATAAGTAGCCATCAGGACCCTGGGCCAGGGGTAGGGATTTGTATTCGATATGAGGATGAAGTCACTTTTTGGAGAGAGATGCTTTGTAGAGAGCAATTCTGAAGTCATCTTCTTGGGAAATGCAATGTTAAGTTCCAGTAGCCCAGTGGTCGGCAAACTCATTAGTCAACAGAGCAACAGAGCCAAATATCAACAGCACAACGATTGAAATTTCTTTTGAGAGCCACATTTTTTAAACTTAAACTTCTTCTAAGGCCACTTCTTCAACATAGACTTGCCCAGGCCGTGATATTTTGTGGAAGAGCCACACGCAAGGGGCCAAAGAGCCGCATGTGGCTCGCGAGCCGCAGTTTGCTGACCACTGCAGTAGCCTGTTTACATGAAGCATACGGGAGCTGGTGAACGGCTCAGGATGACCCTCCAGGTGGGGCTGGGAAGCCCTGACTCTAGAGGAGTTAAAAGTAAAGGAGGGAAATAAATCCAAAGCTGCTGAGACGGATGTTCCATTTGTCAGATACACATGCTCTTCATCAGGATGGGGACTATCCAGGCCATGGACCGTATAAGGCCTTTGAAATCATTTGGTCTGGCCCTGCCAAGGCATAATGGGTGAGTTAATAAAATATTCGACCAAATATAGCAGGCTACTTTGTAAGTTGATAATTTTGTATGGCCTGTGAATGATGTTGGAAATATCCAAATGGCCCTTGGCAGGAAAAGCTTCCCCACCGCTGCTAGTGGTGAAAGATGTGGACAGCCTAGACAAGCAACAATGAGTACAAGTATAGACCGAAGTACGTTTGGGTCCCACTATGCAAAGGAGAATCCACGTGGCTCTGAGAGCTTGGCCCATACAATTCTAGGGCTCTTAATTCCTTTGGTCCAATGTGAATATTATTTCAATAATTAACTGTTCATCTGTTCCTTCTAAAAAGAATGCATCTTGTATGACTTTTAATTTTGTGGGTTTTTTCTTTTTGCTTGTATACCAAATTTAGTTAATACAGCTGAGAGTTAATTACACATTAACTTGTATTCTGTGAATTCTTATGTCTAAAGTGCTCTAATTTCTGTGCCTTAGAGTATCAAGTATAGTCATAAATCTAATGAACTTGTGTATGTGGTGAGGCCGGGTATTTTCTTAAGACCAACTTTATCCAAACACTACCCAGCAAAAGTCAAAAGGGATGGCCAAGGATTGTGCCTGCCTGCTTCTTCTCTCTCTCTCCCCTCCCTGTACTATATTAACTAACTCAAAATATATTTACTAAGCACTTACTATATGCATTTTTCATTGTGCTACAGTAACTGAGGAAAAAAACAACAAAACTCTCAGGGGTCTTCCATTCAAGATTCTATTTGACTAATGAAACTATAAATAGCGTACAAGGGGGATATACTCCTTATAATCTAAAACAATGTCTTATAAACTATTGGTTGCAGTCATCTTTTGTTGAATCATAAAATAAACGTACAGGATTGGGACCACACTTTACATCAGAGTAATAATAATAAATGGGAACAAATGGCAAATCTCCGTGTGTATTGCATGTAATAAAATATTTTTTCATAACCTTTTTTGGGGACAAATGTGCTGATGTGCTGTATGTCAATTAAAGTGCATGTCTCACTATGAGACAAGGTTCAAAATGTTTGCAAGACAGTGTGCAGAGGAGTTTAAAGACATGGTTTTAACGTGAGTAGCCACGGAAGGAAGGCTTCATGGGTCTGAAAGTACTTGGCTAAGACTTCGAGGAGATGAGATGACTTTTCAGACACAAGGCTACCAAAAGGAATTGGGAAACCGTGAGTTAAGTTTAGATCACCACAAGAGAAAGTAAACTTGACAGAACCACAGCGTACTCTTGAATGAACGGCCACCCTAGGACTAACTCTGCTTCCTGAATCTTGCAGGAACCACGCAACCACATACAATAAACAAAGTCTAGATCTCCCCGCTTGGACGCATTCTCTATCTCTGATGCCACAAGGAAAACTTTTAGCAGAGCTGTTCTTGTGAGGTACACCACACTGAGGTGATGCAAAAGATCCTTCTGTTCAACTGCTTGTTCCAAATATTTATGTGTTTAAGAAACCACATTCTTAAAAGGCCTACAGATAAGTACCCAAGTCCACACGTCGTTCACAGTGACTCCCCCGCACACTTGGATGAGATTATTAGATACAATTGTGTCTTCTAGCCCACGTGTGCTCTCTGAGCTCTATTGGTCTCCTACTTATTGGGGGGAAATTCAAGGACTCAGGACAACGGATTTATGTTAACATTTTAATGTGGATACAAAAGGAGGAAATAAGAAGAATCAAAGCAGTCAGGGTGGCCTCCAGAGAAGAGGAGCTGTTGTTGCAGGAGTCTTGCGAGTTAATGAGAATTCACCCGGGACTCCAGAGGGGCGGGGGGGGGGGGGTGGTGGATAAAAACTCTTCCTTTGCAGCTGGCCCTCTCCCTCATTTGTTGCTCCAATAAGCAGTAATTAGGTCCTGAGCTAATGGTGTCAGCTGATCTGCCGTTTTTAGGCTAGACCCAGAGGAATCTCCATGGAAACCCTGCTGGAGTCGTCCCCCCACCTGGATGCTGAGTGCTCCTTTCCGCCACCTGGCTGCCGCCCGGCCCCGGCTGCCTCCGCCCGCCGCGAACCTGCAGCCTGCGGCGCGCGCCCTGCCCCCGGGATCCCTAAATGGGACAATTCTGCCCGTGACGTCAGCGCCCAGCCGTCTCCACAGAAACTTTTGTCCCGTTGACCAATCAGCGCGCTTGGAGAGGGCCGGGGAGGTGGGGGCGGGAGCGGAGGGGAGCGGGAGGGGTGCGGGTGAGGGGAGAGGCGAGAGGTTTCGTGTGTGCGGAGCTGCTCGCGCTCTGCCCGGGCTGTCAGTCCCGGCTCCCGCCGCCGGAGACCTTCCCAGGGACGCGCGCCCCCCCGCGCCCCGCACCCCCTCGCTCTCACGCACGCACACCCTCCGCCTGGCCGAGCAGGAGCTACTGACCATTTCGCGAGCGCCGGGACCGGCTGCGGCGCAGGGGGCACACACACGGCGTTCCCATTCGGGGCTTTCGTTCCGGACACGACGACCAGGGGCGAAGGTGGGCTGGGACGCGCGCCGGGCGCCGGGCACCGGGCCGCCCGCCGGGCACCGCCGCCTCCCGGGACGGGCGCGGGCCTCCGCCGAGAGTAGAATAAAGAGGAGCGGCCGCAATCGCGGAGCGCGGAGGACGGGGACTCCCCCACTCCCGGCCCTTTGGCGGACGATGGCGATCCTGCGTGGAGGAGCCGCTGGTTGCATCTGCGTGAGAAGCTCGTGCCCAGGAACTCACATTTGGCTCCTCTGAGCGGTGGAGGGGTGCCCATGACGTGGCAGAGGGGACACAGACGCCCGAAACCTCCTGTGTGAACTGCAAACTGTAACCAAGCAAGGGGGGGGGGGGGTGATTTCTCGGTAGATCTCATTTCCACGCGCAGGGCTTCAAGCATCTGCATCACAGACGTCCTCCTCGGCCTGTGCCCGGGTCCGCTGGCGCCACGGGAGTCCTGTCTGAGGACCCGGCACCCGCGGGGCGCCCTGCCTCCACCCAGCGGCCTGCCTCCGTCTGCCCGCACCTCCCCGAAGCGGAGACCTGTGCGGGGCCCCACTCTCCCCGCCGTGGAGCGACGGCCCCGTCTCCACGGATGCCTTTTGCCAATTCTGGGACTTACCTCCCGGAACCTATATGGGGGCTGGCATTCAGCCTCAATGCCTCGGAAGAAATGGTATTTTAAGCCGCTTCAAAAATACCTTTTAAAAATGTCCTGTGCAGCAGGATTTGATAGGCTTACCCACACGACAGGTAAGAACTTTCTCTCCTCCTAGTGTCTCAGCGCCCCACGCAGGGGAGGCCGAGGCGGAACCGGGCCCCGGAGGAAGGGCGGCCGGGGGCTCCGAGCTCCGAGGCGCCAGGCCGGGCGGCTGTTCTCCGGAGGCGCAGCCCTCCTCCCGGCCCGCGGGGCCCAGGCTTCAGGGGCGCACGCGGGGAGGCGGCGCTGCGCGCACCTGCCCAGCCCAGGACGCAGCCCAGGACGCAGCCCAGGGGCGAGGCGAGGCCAGGCGAGGAGGGACCACCTGAAGTCAATATCGGGATTTGTAATCAACCAAGGAATGAGATTTTAATTATTCAAAACCCAGCTCCTCCGGCTCGATGCTGGTGGGATGGTCCTAGTCGCACAATTTTAGACCCATCGCGGAGGAGGAGAGCGTCCGAGCCGGCCATCGCCGCCGTTGCCGACGGACCGGAGGAGACTTGGCCGCACGGGGCACTGATCACGGGTGCCTGGCCGGACCCTCCGCCCTTCCCCGCCCCGAGACGGGCTCCGGCGGCGGCGGCGGCGGCCGGGACCTCGTGTGCCCGCATCGTGGCGGGGGCCGCCTTTTTCATGAGCCCGGGGTGAACAGGTGCGAAGCGCGCGGGGAGCCTCGGGCGGCCGCCCGGCGGGCGCGGGGAGCATGGAGAGCGAGCGCGACATGTACCGCCAGTTCCAGGACTGGTGCCTCCGGACTTACGGCGACTCGGGCAAGACCAAGACGGTGACCCGGAAAAAATACGAGCGGATCGTGCAGCTCCTCCACGGCTCCGAGTCCAGCTCCACGGACAACGCGAAATTTAAATTCTGGGTGAAGTCCAAGGGCTTCCAGCTGGGCCAGCCCGAGGAGGTGCGCGCGGGCGGCGGCGCCAAGCCGGTGCTCTACGTGCCGGTCAAGACCACGGTGAGTGCCGCGCCCGCCGCGGTTGTTTGTCTGCGGCGGCCGCCCTGCGGGGAGGGGGCGCGGGGGGGAGGGGGGCGCCGTGAGCCACCGTTGGCTCGTGTGCCCCCTCCCCCCGCAACCCCCTCCCCAAGTCGCCCCCACTCTCAGCAGCCAGGCGGGTCCCCCCCCCCCCACCCCGCGCGGAGGCTTTGTGGTCCTTTATTTTAAAGCGGCAGCGCCGCTCCGAGCCCGCCGCCCGCGCCTCGCGTGCGCCCCCGCTGCGGGCCGCGCTGCCGGCGCCTCCTGCCTCCGGCCCGGGCTCGGGCGGCGTCCCGCGCCCCCGGTGCGGGGCCATTGTCCCGGGTCCCGCCGGGCGCCTGGCGCGTGTCCGCCTTCGCCGCCGCGCGTGCAGGCCGCGCCGGAGCCCCAGCCGCGCGCGCTCAGCGCAGACGATGCTGATCGATAGGCTGCGGTGTCTCCTTATTGGTACACAGCCCGAGTGTGGCGCTAGTCGTGCCCGCGGGTCCCCTCCCCGACACGGCCAGGCTTTGTGGTCACGGAGCCGCCCGGGAGGCGCGCGGCGGTCCGGTCGCCGCGGTGGCCCCCGGAGATCCAGCCCGGACCGCTTAGATGGTGGATGCGGTTCTGGGATCACGCCTCCCCGCCCCCACCCCTGCCCCGCGTCCCCTTCCACAAATAAAGGCGCCGCTGCGCGCTGAGCCACAAAGAGAGATGGGCCGGGGCGCCCGCAGACGGGGCTGGCGGTGGTGCCTCCTCCGGGGATGGCACTAGCCTCGGGGCCGCGCCGCGCTGGGCCCGGGCGCTGCAGGGCGCCGGCGCGGGGCGCCCAGGGGGTCCGCCTGGCCGGGCGGCCGGGAGCGGCGGCGGCGGTTTCCTTTGAGAGAAGATGGGAACCGGTAGGATCTCAGATCAGATCCCCGAGACCTCGCTCTCCATCGCGCCACGGTGGGTACCGGCCCGGAGGAGGGCGGGGGCGGGGGTCTGGCTCCGGTGCGTTTCTGCCCGGCTTTGGGGCTGCGGGAGCGTGGCTGCCCGTCCTCCCTCCGGACGTAACGGTTCCCTGCAGCCTTCCTGGCGGGCGCTGGAAAGGAGGGGCGTGCAGAGCCATTCTTCCCTCTCCAACGGCGCATGTTACATTGGAAAGAGGCACAGGAAAGGTTTTCCCAGGGGCTCTTGGAGGACTCTTTGGAAAAGGATTGGTGGCTTCCCGAGGTTGGGTGTAGATATCTGAGGGAAGTGTATTTGTTTTGGAATTTATACGAGAAGTGGAAATGAAGGTGAAGGGAGACACAGCAAAGTTCTGCTGTGTTGTTGTTGTTTTTTAATGTTGTTGTTGGAAGTTTCCAGGAAGTCATCTGTAAATGCAGCTTGCTTTAACGTGTGGCGTTGCTAAAGAAAATGCTGAGATTACTGTCTTGTCTCACTGAACAATGAGGGGGAGAGGGCCGTGGATTAAAACTGAGGATCATTTACAGCTGGATGAGCCCGAAGTCTGTTGTAGCCAATGAAGTGTTTTGATTAATTTGTATTAGGAGGAGCATTAAGAACCCGATTTAAAAAAACAACAAATTATTGTTGGACAGAATTGGAATTCAGAGCATCAGACTGTATTTTCCTTTGGGCAATATTGAGGTAATTAAGTGAATAAAATAATTGTTTAAGATCTATTTACCTAAATATGATTTAATAATATTGTATATGTTTTTTAAAACATTGCTAGCTGGGAAGTTTGTTTTTAATTCTTTTCATGTTACCTGCTGATAGCTTCCCCTGGTCCAGTAAGTTTATACTTGCATAAATTTGGTTATATCCACTATGTATAAGACATTAATTAAACATTCTAAATAATAGAAATTCTGTAATGGTTACCGAGGCACTGAGATACACATGGATGCCAGTAATTCAAACCAGCATTCTTATACTCAGATACACACATTTTTCATTCGAAAATTAATGCAGAGTTGTTAAAGAATTACTGCTAATACACCTAATATAGCGTAACAACTCCTGGGTTACGAATGAAGAAAACATTTTTTTTTCTCTTTTCAGTAAAGATTCCACATATTTATGGGAGAAAATGTAATCCATCAATTGATATTCTTGATTAACAGTTTCCATGGAGTATTTAAAAGCCCTGCTCTTCATTCAAGCCTGTTTTGAAATGTTGAAGAGGTGTTTAATTCATGACTCTTCTGTTGCTCTTTATGAAATTTTTATGCTGCTCCAGACAGAATCATAGGCTCCTCCTTCTCTGAGAGACAGCCAATCGTCATTTCAACAAGTTAAAAAAAAAAATGGTCCCTTTTTAGCCAGTGTTTCCCCACATCTCAAATTATTTCCTCCTTAGAAATACCTTGATTTTTTTAACAGCCGGAGTGCAATCACCAGAGAATCAGAAACCATATTTTCTTTTCCTTCAAAGGCATACATGGGTTGAAGTAAAATGCTGTATTTGAATAGTATTTTAAGTAGACTGAGACTCATTCCAGCTCCTTGAAGCTGGCTTGCTGTCAGTGAGAGAGATTTGCACCTGAGGTTGCTGTTGGTAATTAGACATCATTACTGCTGAGAAAAGGGAGAGAGAGAAGGGGAGAGGACAGGCTGTGGCTAATTAACTACTTGTGTTTAATGAAAGAAAGGGAGACTGATAGCAACTGGGAGGTTGGCTGTACTAGGAGAGAGCAGACACCCCACACACAGTTAATTGAAACAATATCTTTCAATCCAAAAGAAGCTAGGCTCTACCTCTTATTTTACCCAAAGAATTTAGAGGTAGCGTTGAGAATATGCTTTCTTCTAAAGCTCATATTTAACCGATGATAACATCAAGCAAGTGTCAATTGGCTTAAAATAAAAAATACGTAGAATACTGGAAAAAATAAAAATGCCCTTTAATATTTGTCCTGGCCGTGGCTAACGCTGAGAGGACATATCTCTCACTGTTTAGATTACTTTGTGGCTGAGGAGATACTGATTGGTCACCAAGCAACAGCATCCTGCAACTCAGCCATTTTAGGCCTAGGTGGGACCTGTTTGAGTGTGCACGCAGGCGCACACGTGTACACACACACACACACACACACACACACGCAGCTTGTGGAGCATGGCATCTAGGTTTTTTCCCATACTACCACTTTTATTTTTACATGTTCTTTCACTAAAGGTGTCAGGAATTTAGAAGAATGGCATGCTGAATAACTAACTTGTAATAGTTCTGTAAAAGATATAGCAAGTTTCTGACACTGGTTCCAAAAAATGTTTAATCAGTGATCATTTTATTTTATTTTATTTTATTTATTTTTTAAGTATATTTTATTGATTTTTTTTTTACAGAGAGGAAGGGAGAGGGATAGAGAGTTAGAAACATCGATGAGAGAGAAACATCAATCAGCTGCCTCCTGCACACCTCCTACTGGGGATGTGCCCGCAACCAAGGTACATGCCCTTGACCGAATCGAACCTGGGACCTCTCAGTCCACAGGCCGATACTCTGTCCACTAAGCCAAACCAGCTAGAGCAATCAGTGATCATTTTAAATTAGCATTACTATGGTTACTCTAGTTTACAAAGTTAAGAGTTCTAGTTTAGTTTGTTTTTAGCAACTTTTTGTCTTGATGGACATTTTTTTGTTTTTCTGGCAGCAATTAGTTGAAACAGCACACAATTTAAACTACCAAAACACATTATACCACTTGATATTATGAAAAGTAAATTTGGAAAATCACCAGAAAACTCATTAAGGCTTTCCATTAGTCGTGTGACTCACGCATTATAGTGTATTTGTAAAAAGCCCCCTACACTGTATAGAGCAATAGGAAATTTGGTGAACTCGCATTTTTATTTGTTTTCCAATCTTACTCCAACAGGCTAATGAATATCCAAACCGTAAAATCAGGTAACGTGAGTGATGCTTTTCGTGACCTGTGTGTGTAGGGACAGACACTTGCATCTAATTTTTGCCTTTCATGTATTTTTCCCTTCTATTTATTCCACTGGGGAACATGAAATGAATTTTTTATCCAGAAAGGAAAATGCCTTATCTGTAGTATGCCATTTAAAAAGGCTGATTTATTCAGTTCTGCAATCATGTAGCCGTAGATTTCACATTGTTCTTGCTGTGCATGCTACTAATTGTTACTGTACAGTAATTAGAATAAATATTCATGGACTGTTTCATGTACAGTTACTGGCTTTTTGTTTGTTTCATTTTCTCTGTTTTGGGTTATAAATTCTTGAGGCTACATCAGATGGAAGGAAATAATGCCTCATACAGAGTCTGTATACATCCTACCTGGCCTAACTTCATGCCTAAGGCATATAGCACATATATTAGGCCTTGATCTGGATCCTATAGAACTTCCAGAAAACAGAGCTGAGGAGCAGCACTAGCTATGTATTAGGAGACGTTGTATCTATGACAGAGACAAATCACAATTGTAGTCACTGAGACATAAGGGAAATTTTGCTTATCCCCTGATAACGTTCACAGTGGGCATTGCTATTGATAACTGATGCATTTTTCTCTGCATTTAAAGTGTTTAGAGACATTCCCTACATAGACTAGGTCTTTGGAGTCAAAAGATTCCCGTACGAATCTCAGCAATGTAGGTTATTAGTTGACTTTAGTGGCCCCTTATGAGTTGCACTGAGGAATAAATTGTGAATGGCAAGTCCCTAGCACAGCGCCTATGTAAGGCTCTCAGGGAATAGTGGGTACCTTTACTAGAGACCAGTTTGGCATGTGCCGGGGTTCTTGTTCCAGCATTAAGAAGTGTTCAGCAATCTGGAGAAAGGCTGTGCATAGATTAAGTAAGAGTCCAAAGACGAAAGATAATTTTGAAAGGCATTGGGGGTCAGAGGAGCTTCAGCTAAAGGAGCTAAAGTTCTCCTTGTCTCAGGACACTTGCTTTTTATTAACACAATTTGTCCTAAGGCAAGGTGGAGATAATACACTTCAAAGGGTAGGGTACAGAAACATTGTCAGATTGGGGAATAGGCTACGGCTATTCAGGTGTTTGGCCAACAGGAGGCAATAACATGTCGATTGAGAAGCTCTGAGCTGTCTGGCAGCAAACACTCATCCTATTCAGGTTTGGGGGAAGTGCCTTTCAGCCATTCTAACAGGTGATTGCATATGTGACTCAGCCCTTGTTGAGTCCCCAAGTTTCATCAACCTTTTGATGAAACTCTTGTAATTATGACATGCTGGAATTGGCTTCTGGCAGGCAGGCATGAGAATTAGGGGTCAAGAGGCTTGTAGATATAACTCACCTGAATATAAGGAGGAAATCAGACCCTATTAATCTATCTTATATAATGAAAGGCTAATATGCAAATCAACCGAATGGCAGAATGACTGGTCACAATGATGTGCACTGACCACCAGAGGGGCAGACGATCAATGCAGGAGCTGCCCCCTGGTGGTCAGTGTGCTCCCACAGGGGGAGCACCGCTCAGCCAGAAGCTGGGTTCATGGTTGGCAAGCACAGCAGCAGTGGCGGGAGCCTCTCCCGCCTCCACGGCAGCGCTAAGGATGTCTGATTGATGACTTAGGCCCACTCCCCATGGGGAACGGGCCTAAGCCATCAGTCGGACATCCCCCGAGGGGCTCCCAGACTGCGAGAGGGCACAGTCCAGGCTGAGGGGCCCCTCCCCCGAGAGTGCACGAATCTATATAAAAGCCTAAGCAACTGAACGACCAAACGACCAGTTGCCCAGTTGCCATGATATGCACTGACCACCAGGGGGCAGACGCTCAAGGCAGGAGCTGCCACCTGGCGGTCAGTGCACTCCCACAGCCAACCTCCTTTGGCCGGCCAACCTCCTGTGGTCCCTTCCCTCAGCCGGCCGGCCCCCCCATCAGCCTTGATTGGGGGCCTGGCTGGCCAACCTCCCGTGGTTCCTCCCCCAGGCTGGCCCTCCCATGGCCCTGATGGGGGGGTCAAACCAGACAACCTCCCATGGTCCTTCCCCCCCAGCCAGCCGGCCAACCTCCCATGGTCCCTCCCCCGGCCAGCTGGCCTCCCAATTGGCCCTGATTGCCAGCCAGGCTGAGGAATCCCACTCATGCACGAATTCATGCACCAGTCCTCTAGTATATGAAGACTACCCCACACTTATTTTCTATAACATCAATTCTCTTTTAAAATATATTTTTATTGATTTGAGAGAGAAAAGGAGAGGGAGAGAGAGAAACATCAGTAATGAGAGAGAATCATTGGCTGCCTCCTGCATGGCCCCTACTGGGGATTGAGCCCCCAACCCAGACATGTGCCCTGACCAGAATCGAACCTGGGACTCTTCAGTCCACAGGCTGATGCTCTATCCACTGAGTCATACTGGCCAGGGCTGATACCAATTCTTGACTTTTCCATTGGTTCCTTGTCTTACTAGTAACCACAGTAGGATGAGGGGCAAGATTCAGCACTCATATATATTGTTTCTAAACCTCTTGTGCCAGCTAAGATTCAACTTTTAAGTATCCTTAAAAGTTTAGACCAGTGATGGCAAACCTATGACACGCGTGTCAGCACTGACACGCGTAGCCATTTCTGATGACACGCAGCCGCATGCCGAGGATGAAACATTTGCTGCTCCTGAGGATGAAACATTTGCGACTAGAGTCTTGGAGTTAGTTTTTTCCTCAAAGTGACACACTACCCGAGTTATGCTCAGTTTTTTGGCGAAGTTTGACACACCAAGCTCAAAAGGTTGCCCATCACTGGTCTAGACTTTCTGCATAGGATAAAGGAAAGATGAAAAAGCAGATACAAGGATGTGGCAGCAGAAGTTCTAAGAACTTCAATCCTGTGTAGAGAGCATAGAGACTTTTCCCTAATAGCTGTTGTATTTGCTAAGACTCTTGATATCTAACCAGGAGATATGAAAGTGACTCTAATACGTTTTAGATTACATTCATTTTCATAATACTGGGATAACAAGATAAAATATACTTTGGACACATAGATGGCAGGGTATAGATTTTAGAACAAGATTTAAATCCTAGATTTGATATTTACTGGAGCTAGGAGTTAGGGGAAGTTTCTTAAAGATGCAGTTTCTCTTTGTGAATGTCAATAATAATATTTATCTAACTGGCTTTGAATAAGAATAAATAATTATAATTCATAAGCATATAGCATAAACCTAGCACATAATAAATGTTAAAACATAGATACTCTTTCAAATATTATTAAGAAATCAAGAACACCATGATATAATGAAAATTGGGTATATGTTATAAACTCAAAACATGGTAACAAAGAGTTAAAATACTATATATATGTGTGTGTGTGTGTGTGTGTGTGTGTGTGTGTGTATATGTATTATTCAGCTATTTTTTCCTGCCTACTTCATTTTTATAAAATAAAAATGACTTTGTAAAACCGGTATATTCCCATTATATAAAAAATCTAAGTGAAAAGGAAATAAAGTTGAAAAGTCATACTAAATTGCCCACCTAGATATAACCACCATTAACTAACTATGAGTATTATTATAGATGTCTCTCTAAAGATTTATACCAAAGTATTAGATATAACAATTGATATAATGATTAATATGGACAGGCAGAAATAATTTTCCAAACCTGGTTGATAATTAGATGCTAATTTAAGTAAGAAGAATAAAAATATTAACAAAATGTAACAAAAGAGAGACATGAAATTCAAAAAATTGCTAATAGAAAAATACTTCTTCCCAGGGGTATTTATTTCTGAAGTTAATGGAAAAGATTAAGAGATGGAATTATTTTTACCTATACATTTCAATGTTATACATATCATTGACTTTCTCCTATGGTAGATGAGGAACAAGCCTATTTCACTTTCTACCTCCTTGTTACTTCCTATTTATATTGTATTACATTTATTATAGTATGATTGTTTTATATTTCATTGTTTTTATTATATTTATTATATCATAGTATCTCTCTATATATAAAAGCCTAAGCAATCATTCGACCAGTAGCTGTGGCGCGCACTGACTACCAAGGGGCAGAAGTAAATAAAACATCCAGAGCAAATGCTCCAACCGGTAGGTTAGCTTTCTGCTGGGATCTGGCCAATCAGGACTGGGCGAGACTGGCTGGACACACCCTAGATGAATCCGTGCACTGGGCTGATTTCAGCCAATCCCCGCAGGCCAGGATGAGGGACCCCACCGGTGCATGATCAGGCAGGGAGGGACAGCAGGAGGGCTCCAGGGCATGTCCAGCCAGGCTCGCCCAGTCCCGATCTGGGCCTATTGGGTCCAGCCGGCCAGAGAGGGACCCCACTGGTGCACGAGTCCGTGCACCGGGCCTCTAGTATATTATAATTGTTTTTACTGTCAAGTATTTTTGTATTTATGTTATAGTATATAATTTAGTTCTTACAATTATTTTTCCTTTGTCTTAATTTCAATGCTTATCCATTCTTTGGCCTGGGTTTCCTTCCTTCTGAATCGTTGATTTGATTCATTACTTGATAGACTGTCATTACTGATTTAAAAAAAAAATCTCAGGAATGTTTCATGTGTTCTATTCTTTGAGATCTGTCTGCAATTGAAAATATTTTTCATTTGCCTTTTTTTTCATAAAGTACAACTTAACTAGGTAAACTCTTACCCTTTGCAATAGCATGGATGAACCTGGAGATTATTATGCTAAGTGAAATAAGCCAGTCAGAGAAAGACACATTCCATACGATCTCACTTATACGTGGAAACTAATGAACAAAAAAACTGATGAACAAAATAGAACCAGAGGCATGGATACTCAGAACAGACTGACAGCTGTCAGAGTGGGGGGTGGGGGGGGGAGTGGGACTGGATGAAAGAAGGCAAAGGGATTAGCCAAGGAACATACATGCATAACTCATAGCCACAGACAACAGTGAGGTGATGGTAGAGGGAAGTGGGGGTAAGGGATGGGTAGAGGCAGGGGAAAATAGGGACATCTGTAATAGTGTCGACAATAAAAATAAAGTTAAAATGGATGAATAAATATTTAGGGATGATATTAAAATATACATTTTTGTATTTGCTTATTCAATAGGCCAGGGGTCCTCAAACTCTTTAAACAGGCGGCAGTTCACTGTCCCTCAGACCGTTAGAGGGCCGGACTATAGTTTAAAGAAAACTATGAACAAATTCCTATGCACACTGCACATAGCTTATTTTGAATTAAAAAAACAAAACGGCAAAAACACCCGCATGTGGCCCGCGGGCCGTAGTTTGAGGATGCCTGCAGTAGGCCATCTCGTATACTCTTTGGGGTATACATATACGAATTTGGAGACAAGTCTTCTAATCCATAGTGAAATATTGCTTCACAGCAGAGCACTGTGGTTAAGACCTTACACTTCAGCTAAATATGACCTCCTCTATTACAAGGGGTTCCTCCGTTCTTCGCCTGCACAATATTGAAGTGAGATCTAAGCCATTCCAACCTGTGACATCCACAAGAGAACTAATGCACTTGGTGTTGGTTCGAGGGAAGAGATTTCATCCAAGGCCTATTCAGGGAAAGGTGCCCAGTTAAGAGCTGACGTGTAGGGTACAGTGGGAAACGAGGTTGGAAAATTAGGCTGGGGAAAAAAAATGATGCAAACTCTTTTCTGCCATGTTCAAAAGTTTGGACTTCATTCTGTAGGGAGTGGCAGCTACTGAAAGTGTTTAAGCAGGTATGTCACGATTTAGGTCTTCTTAGACGTAGAGGAGAGATGTCTCTCAGTGGTTTATGTTGCAGAATATAAATCAGATGATTAAAGAATAAAAGTTAAATAGTTCCATTGACTCAATATCATGTTTGATCTATAGTTATAAATAAATGTTATGTGGGTATTAAAATCAAATTATCAAGCAGTAAATCAATGTAATTCAATACTTGATGTTGCTGTGTAATTGAATCAGCTGTACAGATGTCTTCATTAATTCAAAGAAAATATTAAAAGTAAGATTCTATAAAACTTAAGAAAGAATAGATTTAAAGGCACTTAAAAAGAACATGTATGGATCAATAAGTGGATTTTAGTTTCGTTTGGTTGGGGGCCTAGGAGAAATAATTGTTGACCTCTTAGTTGTTACTACATCAACAATTGCAAAGACTTCCCAAAGAAATCTTTCTGAAAACCCAAGTAGAGAATTCTATATAGAAGGCTTACTCAAGCACAGACCTTCAAAGTAAAGTGAACGTCAATTGAAAAATTTCTTAACACATGGAGTTTATTCTTTAAGGCAATATTCTAAATCTTATCCCAAGTTGTTTCTTGTTGTTACTTTGATTTTATATCCACGTGTCTGTCTCTGCCATTAAGAGTCTTCCCCATGGTTTTATACTTTGTGGTAAGCAGGATTCTACAATAACTCCCCCATGGGTGTAGGTGGAACCTGTGAGTATGATGAGCTATGACTCCTGTCTTTCTGTCGTGCTGTCTGGTAGGTACCATTTGCTTTAAGAAAGGGGATCTTTCAGGTGAGTCTGACTTAGTCACACTAGCCCTTTGAAAGAGAGCTTTCTTCCTGGCTCCAGGCAGGATAAGCGAGAGGGTAGCAAAGCCTGAGATGGATTCAATGCAAAGAAGATTCTCTGTTGTTGAGATGGAAGGGGCCACGTGGTTAGAGCTGACATTGCTGAGAGCATGCTTTGCCACAGCTAGCAACACAGTGGGGACTCAAGTCCTACAACCACAAGGACTTAATTCTGCCAGCAACACAAGGGAGCCTGGAAGTGGATCTTTTCCTAGTTGAGCTTCCAAATAAAAATGCAGCTGGCTGACATCTTGATTCCAACTTCATGAGGACCTGAGCAGAGGACCCATTTGAAATCTGCCCACAGGAATTGTGAGATAATCAGTTTGTGATGTTTCAAGCCACCCAATTTGTCACGATCAGTTGTGTAGCAAAAGAAAATGAATGCATAAGCGTTAGGCATTAATTTTCCCAAAAGCATTTGTGCAGTTAAAGCAAGTCTACTTGTTAAGAAACATATTTGACTTAAGATTATTTTTGGTTTAAAATACAGCTGGGAACAACTTAAATGTTCTTTTATCCTAATGTGTTGCCATTTTTATAGTTTTTGATGAGACAGTCATCCATAATTTAGTAAAATATATAATAGTTAACAAATAATTTGAAATATTTAATGATGGCATATATGTTATATATATGTAATATATAAATCACCTTTATTTTTCTTCTAATGTTTTAATTTTAAACATTTTTATTTTATTGTATTTCATCTATCTGCTAAATAGAACACAATATGGCCTACTGTGTTATCTTTTTGATGAGAGTATGGTGACAGATGAGGCACATATCAGGAGATTATTATTCACATAATTATATTAATGCATATTTAAAAGTTTTTAAAAATATTTTTTGATTTCAGAGAGGAAGGGAGAGAGAAAGATAGATAGAAACATCAATGATGAGAGAGAATCATTGATTGGCTGCCTGATTGAGCCAGTAACCTGGCCCTGCTCCTTACTGGGAATCAAACTGTGACCTCCTGGTTCATAGGGCTGATGCTCAACCACTGAGCAACACTGGCCAGGTTTAAGAATTTTTGAAGACAATACATAGAATAAACTATAACAAAACATAACATTTGTTCTGATCTATAGAAATAACCATTCTATAATTTTATTTTTAAATAATTATCCTATATAATAAAAGGGTAATATGTAAATAGACCAAATGACAGAACAACTGAACAACCAATCAAAGCGTAATATGCTAATGATATGCTAGGGCTGCTCAACTGCTCGCTATGACGTGCACTGACCACCAGGGGTGCAGACAGTCAACTGGTCGACCAGTCGCTATGACATGCACTGGCCACCAGGGGATAGATGCTCTGACCGGTAGGTTAGCTTGCTGCTGGGGTCTGGCCAATCGGGACTGAGCGAGATGGGCTGGACACGCCCTGGAGCCCTCTTGAGGTCCCACGCCAGCTTGATCGTGCACCAGTGGGGTCCCTCAGCCTGGCCTGTGCCCTCTCGAAATCTGGGACCCCTCAGGGGATGTTGGAGAGCCGGTTTCAGCTCAATCCTGCAGGCCACTCTCCTTGGGAGGGCGCCAGATGCAGGGCTCATGGCTGGTGAGTGCTGCTGTGGCAGCGCGAGCCTCTCCTGATGGGGACTGATTGGGTGAGAGCCCACAGCAGGCTCAGTGGGGCCGGGATGAGCAGGAGTGGCAGGTAGGAGCTTCAGGTGGTGTTGGACTGTGGGTTTTGGCTGGATCCCTATAAGCCACCCAGAGGGACCCCGCCTGTGCATGAATTTGTGCACCGGGCCTCTAGTTTTAATATAATACTATACATTTTAAAGAATACATAATCTATGGGAGTAGAATATGGAAAATAACCATAACAGGTTGATCTTTTTCCATTGTTAAGATGTTAGAGGGAACTGGAAATGAGAGAGAAGGAAAACTACTTTGATTTTCTTCCCTTTTCTCTCTTTGAGGTTTATGCAACAGGCTCTTCTGTCCACTCTTCCTGATTTTAATCGGGTTCATTGTGGTAGTTCTTCTCACGGCTACTGATTTTCCAAGTGCTTGGAACTGCAAGAAAGCTGGAAGGTTGAGGAGAAGAGTCAGAAATAAGCCCAGGAGTTGAAAGCTTAACGTGGGTAATAACGAGAAGAAATAACCTGTCATAGATAAGGTGACCAGATAGGGACTTTTTTAAAACGCCGTAGGACGCGGGACAAATTGTTAAAAATCGGGACTGTCCCGCCAAAAGCAGGACGATCTGGTCACCTTAGTCATAGAGGCAGAGCGGGTGTTCTCAGTAGCAGTCATTCCGTTTCTTTCTTCCTTTCTAAAGTTATAACGCGTTTTCAGAAAAGATCACATGGCTATTTGTGTCTCGTCGTTCGGTATGGAGAGAGTAGTCATTGAAGTGAGGTTGGTCGGTGTTTTTTGAAGCTTTGCTGATGTGGTTGGAGTTGGGGTTGGGTGGGGGAGAATAGCCCCGGCCTGAAGTGAGGAGGCAGCCTTTCCCTGGGTGTTGAGAGGACCTAACTGCAGTTGCCAGATGGTGGAGGGTTTAGGCTTTAATCTAGGGACGTGGGTCACGACTGAGTGGCACATGTTAGGATCTAGTGTCCTAGCTGGGCCATATTAGTACTGTGCTGTAACCAATTGACCTAATTAGGTGAGGTTTTCAAATCTAATATCAAAGGTTTGTTTGTATTGCAGCTGTGGGCCGCTGTTCTCCTGCTGGTCTCTGCTGGCCTGCTCCTGGGTGTTTACCTGAGGTCAAGAAATGAGTTTTGCTCTCTTTGTTAGAGCTCATTTTTCTCTCTGAGAGCTACCATTACAAAACAATTCATTTGCTGATGTGATTGGCCTCACTTACTTGGAATATGTTAATTTAGAGTTAGCGTGAATTTGAACAGGGGTAGAATGCCACTACCTTGAACTACCTATTAAAGGAGGATTTATCTGCAAATTCATAATTAATAAGATATAGCAAGGGGGCATGCTTATCTTCTATAATGAGAAAAAAACTTTCCCTTAAACCAGCTCTATCCTCAGATAAACAATTCATATGTCCAATTAATCATAAAATGGCTTTCTACTTAGTACAGTAGGTGTTATGAATTAAGTTCCCTTTAGCTAATTTGCATTACTGTGTTTGTTGCCAATGCATAGAGCATTAAGAGTGATGTGTTTCTTGGAACTTCAAAATAAGGAAGATAATATATCCCTCTAGAATTAAAAGTTTAAAATAATCAAAGTTAAGCAATTCAGTGATATTTAAAGTCACTTTTAAAGTGACAGAGCGGGGGGGGCCCTAGCCGGTTTGGCTCAGTGGATAGAGCGTTGGCCTGCGGACTGAAGGGTCCCAGGTTCGATTCCGGTCTAAGGGCATGTACCTTGGTTGCGGGCACATCCCCAGTAGAGGGTGTGCAGGAGGCAGCTGATCGATGTTTCTCTCTCATCGATGTTTCTAACTCTCTATCCCTCTCCTTTCCTCTCTGTAAAAAATCAATAAAATATATTTAAAAATAAATAAAGTGACAGAGCGGCTACCAAGCTTTAAGATTGGATGGTATCTTGCATGAAAATATTATAAAAGCTCTCTTAATAGAGCATCACTAGTAAATGAACCAAAAATCTCTCTTCTCTCTACAGCATACTGATTCCCAGGGTGTGGACACACTCATGCATAGTAGTCCTCCCTGTAGTTACTTGCAATTTGTGCACATAAAATTGAGTTGTATGCAGAGCATTGGTTATGTTCTTTCCATGCCTCTCTTTGCTAGTGTCATTTGTAAGTATGTGATTTAAATATTTCATAAACTATGAAGTGATTGCAAGAACTTAATACTTTATAAAGACTCACATGTGAATCACTGAAAACAACTGGGAAAATAGGGGGAAAGAAGGAAAACAGGTTTCTACTCTGCCTGGATTGCTTCTCGTTCTCCTTTAAAGTAACTGAGACTGGAAATCAGAGCAATGACTATTTAAAGAAGGCTCCAAGCGGCATGTCCATCAGCAGACGCACATTGAAACACCTTTGTCCTATCTCAAAAGTTTAGACAAAAAAAGTTAAGCAAATAATTATATGTAATATGTATTAAGTGAAAACTTGATATTAAAACGTGTATTTTATGGCTTCCAGCTTATTGGGGGTGCAGAGCAGATGTCTGTGGATGACCTGCTGCTGCTCCCCCATGCTGCCAGCAATATTGAAATCAACGCTCATATGATCCAACCCTGTCTCTGCTTAATTGGCTCACGTAGTGACAGGCAGCCCGGACCCATTGCTTGTCTGGTTACAGATTCTGGCGACCGGGAAGGGGATGTAAGCAGGGGACTCCTTGGGTGAGTACTGGGGATCCCACTTGCTGCCTGGACCGGGGTTTCTCGGGGCTGAGGCCTGGACTCTTATTTGCAGCACCGCCAGGAATTTTCCTGTTCGGAGTCCCAGCCCCAGCCTCAGCCATGCCCGTTGTCTCACCTAAGACGTAAGTTGAATCAAGCGTTTTTGTATGACAGGAGGAGGAATCAAGCGTGTTTGTATGCTCCCGCTCGTCTGGGCTTCTTTGTAAGGAAGCACGTACTGTGTATGGCACGGGAGGCATTTCACTGCCTCTCCTCTGGGCGAGCCCGATCAGCTCCGGATGGTAGGAGACCTCCAGTGGCCCTTGGCCTGGTCTCCAAGCCCTTAGTCTGTTCCAAGAACACCATGCAGGATAAATGCCTCAAAAAACATACACATAGGGGTATCATTTTCAAATTACAGAAAACCCAAGATAAAGAAGAAAAAAAATCCTGAAAGAAACCAGAGGAATAAAATACCTTACCTATATCGAATCAAAGATCACAATGACATCCAACTTCACAGAAATAATGAGTTAAGTAAAAAAGAAATATCTAAGGAGTTATAAAATTGTGTTTTTGTACCATATATGATTAAATCACAGTCATTCAATTTAGAGGAAATAGTCATTCGTTGGATATTATTTCCTGAACCTTTAAGTGTGGCTTCTCTAAGGCAAACTCAATGTGACATAAACTATTGCAGGGGAAAAGTCTCTTCCTGAGTGATTCTGTAAAGGCCAAGAACTCTTTCCATTTCTATGGGAATTCACTGCCAATTCCTGTTCTGCCGTGAAAGGCTGACATAAATCTCCAGAGAAATATTTGCGTGAAGACCCTAAATGCCTGCTGCGAACATCTACTCAAAATTCGTGTTGTATTGACAGTAGTTCAGTGATGGCAACTTCTCTAGGACAGGCCATTTAGCTTACTAGTGTTATTTAGTGAATTAGAGTGTGTTCTCAAACCAGTTTGTGATTCTAACTCTGTGAATCTGACTCTAATGGTTTAAGATGTGAATGTGTGTGGTTTCCAGTCCCAACTGGCTCTGAGGAGCAATTTCCTTACTTTGATTAAAACAAGATGATGGAGTCCTTGTAATCTAGTTGGCTGTCCTTGGTACTTCTTTGCGCACGCATGCAAGCAGCCGTCTCCTCCTAACTTTAAGATTTCATGAACCAGATACAATAGTAGAGATGATTTCTCTGTGTCCTAGAGGAATATAAAGGAAACACTATTTTCAGCAAGGACATTTCTGAAGGGAATCTGTTATTTAATAATAAATGCATTCTTTCCAAACATAAGAAGAAAACAAAGGTGCATGACATGGTGCATAATGACCTTTTTTTTTTTTGGTCAGAAAATGAGATTTTATTACCTTTTCTGGGTCTCCGTGAATACATCTATTTCCTGTGTGGTCTTCCATAGTTATCTAGTTTTTTAAGTGGGAAAGTTGGGTGGGGATTAGATTGGAGATTAGAAAAATAAGTTCATAATATATGGGCAGAGGTTTTTAAAAAACAAAATATTAATCCACGTTTGCACCTGATGTCAATGTCATGATATTTCACCTAACTGGAGTAATGCTAGCAAGGAATTCCAGACAGGGAGACACTTATTAAGGTTTCAGATATCTTGGCTAATGTTAATGGAGAATAAAATGCATACAACCACTTATAAAATTGGCATAATTGGCCTCAATGCAATGCCAGCATAAAAGCTTATTTTGGTACATACAGGTATACAGCTAAATTGCATACGTCTTGGGAAAACTAACGTGCTTTACAGACACTGAGACTTAAAGGAAAACCTGGTGGTATGACTTTAAAAGAATACTATCTATCAATAGACATAAAATTTACACAAGCTCAATTTGGCCTTTTCATTATTTTGCATTAACAGAAGCATCAAGATTTGCAACTTCTGTTTTTACTTGGCTGCTGGGATTTTTTCTGTTGATAAATATTAATTTGGTATTTGTGACTCATCCTTAGATTATTCTTTTTATTAATTTCAGCTTCGAGAAAGAGTAATTTGAAAGGGCATATACAGGTCAGAAATAAAATCCATAAAATTTGCATTTGAGAGAAAGGATGCAGTCATGCTTTAGTATTTTATAAAAACTCTTTCAATAATTTCTGGTAAAGTGCCATTTTCAATATTATTTGTAAGATTTTACACAAACCTGTAATCACAAGAATCTGGTAAGTCATTTGAAAATCCCCTTTTCACGGTAAACTTCTGTTAGTTTGAATTAATTAGGTTGGAGTCAGTTAAAGATCTGTATGTTAAGTCTTAGCTCTTTAAAATATATTTGCATTTAGGTGTGTAATCTCTATTAAATTACATGCAAAAATAATCTACAGTCTTATTCAAAAACTGCTGAAGCTGAGAGAGCTAATATAGTAGCTTTTGGAAAATGATTAAGATGGGACAAAATGAGTAACATATTTTAAAATATATATATATATATTTATTGATTTTTTACAGAGAGGAAGGGAGAGGGATAGAGAGTTAGAAACATCAGTGAGAGAGAAACATCGACCATCTGCCTCCTGCACACCCTACTGGGTATGTGCCCACAACCAAGGTACATGCCCTCGACCAGAATTGAACCTGGGATCCTTGAGTCTGCAGGCCAACACTCTATCTACTGAGCCAAACCAGTTAGGGCAAGTAACATCTTTTTATGGAAAATTAAAAGATACATAAGTTTAACAAAAAAGTTGACTACATTTCTTCTTTCTTCTTCTACCTGCTTCCCTTAATAGTCAAAACAGTAAATTTCAAAGAGCTACACACCCATGAGAGCTCTTTGTGCAGATGCCAACAAAGTCTTCTGAATACGTTTAGGTAAAAATCTAGCCAAGATTTAAGAGCTTTAATAGACTATCTGGACATAGTGGAGAGATTTACATACGATGTTCTAGCACAGCATAATACACAGCGCCTCACTTATACAAGCGAATAATTGCAGAAGAAAAGTGACGTGTGTGTGTGTGTGTGTGTGTGTGTGTGTGTGTGTGTGTATAGATGAAGTCTGAACAATGTAGGGTAAATTAGGCACATCTAGACATGTGGCAGACTTATGGACAGCCCCCCGACCCCCATTTCTCTCTGGCCCATCTCTGCTGGCAGAGCCTGCTCCCCACGTGAAGGTTGAATATGCTTGTATATTTGCTTTCCCAGCTTCCCTGTAGCTAGGGCATTGGAATAGAAACTCAATCTGGCCAGTGGAAGCTAGGGACAGTCTTTTGTGAGGCTTCAGGACAGTTAGTTTTCCATCAGTAAACAAAGAAAAAGTGTAAGACACTCTTCGTTGCTGGGAGCGGTGGTGTGGACCACGGGAAGCCTGGGCTCCGGAAGCCGTCTGCCAGTCGCCAGAGTGAGAGCTGGCGTGGGGTGATGAGAGGAGACCCATGGGAAGCACCTACTTGGAGCAGAATAACATCTCCTTGACTCAGAACCAAATCTGGAACAGCATTGCCCCCGGGAATTTTTGTGTGCAAAAATATTAATTGTATAAATAATTTAAGACAGCTATTTTGCTTATTACAGCAAAATCATGTTAACTGACACATGTCAATTGTTCTCATTATATTTAATATGTGCCTGTGTATATGATGTAAATCAGTGAAGTTATTAGAATTGGGTACAGATGCACTCAAGTATTTATGGCATTTTCTTTCTTTTTTCTTTTTTAAATATATTTCATTGATTTTTAACAGAGAGGAAGGGAGAGGGATAGAGAGCCAGAAACATCGTTGAGAGAGAAACATTGATCCACTGCCTCCTGCACACCCCCTACTGAGGATGTGCCCGCAACCAAGGCACATGCCCTTGACCGGAATTGAACCCGGGACCCTTGAGTCCGAAAGCCGACGCTCTATTCACTGAGCCAAACCAGCCTCGGCTATGGCATTTTCTTTATCTCCTATGTCCAGAGCCTCCTGAAACTGTATCCATAGTGAAATAGCCATATTTTTAGGAAAACAAAGCTAAACTTGGGTTCTCATGTCTGCGCTATGATTGCAAATGAGTTTGTTAGGTTATTCAGTGATTATTGAGCAGTATCTCCATGCTTTGCAATAACATAGGATACTTTTGATACAATGAAGCCTGCTTGGCTATTTGGCTTTTAGCATGGTTTTGTAACTGCATATAAAACAGTTTTACATCATACCTATGTATAAAATATCACATACAGTTGTTTTAAAATACAAAGTAGTTCCTATAATATATTGATGTGAATGGAGTCATACTACATTTTTAGAGTGGGAAATAAATATACAACCATAATAAAATGCAAAGTAACTTTGAAGTTATTGTCAAAACATGGTTACATGTATATTTAAGTAAAATGTTAATTAAGTTTTAAACTATCAAAACCTAAAAATGCATTCACTATTTTGTATGTTAGCAGGGTCTTTGGACTCTTTCCTTGCAAATTCACTCAGGTTATGAGTGTGTAGCTCAAGGAGGAGGAAGAAACCGTGACTCCCTCTAAACGGATAAATCCTACCAACAATTAACAGCACACATCTTACTCGTGGTAACTGGGTCATTCATTTTCATACGTAATGGACAGTACATCCATTCATACAAATATTGAGTATGTGAACATAATAGAATTGTACTGAACTTAAACTTATTTGACATTTATTTATGGAAGAGCATTTGAGAGGTATAAAAATCATTTATATCATTTGTCCAGTTGCGTTACATTTTAAGAAACTATGGTAATTTATATTCCAAGCTTATATTTGCATGTGATCTGTTACAGATGGCCTGTAGCCATCCTTATTAAGAGATAAGCATTTTCAGCTCTTGTAAATTTTGGTGAATGAATATCAATCTGTTTTGCCTTTTTATATAGACTATAATTTCAGATGAAAGCCTGCTGTTTATAAATCTGAATTCCTGCCAAAATAGAGATGCTGAAATTCATTTGGATACTACCTGTGTGCAGTGGAGTGTGTGTGTGTGTGTGTGTGTGTACTAGAGGCCCGGTGCACGAAATTTGTGCACGGGGGCGGGGGAGGGGGTTGTCCCTCAGCCCAGCCTGCACCCTCTCCAATCTGGGACCCCTCGAGGGATGTCCGACTTCCCGTTTAACATGATTCCACAGATCGGGCCTAAACGGGCAGTCGGACATCCCTGTCAAAATCCAGAACTGCTGGCTCCCAACTACTCATCTGCCTGCCTTCCTGATTGCCCCTAACTGCTTCTGCCTGCCAGCCTGATCACCCCCTAACCACTCCCCTGCCAGCCTGTTTGCCCCCAACTTCCCTCCTCTGCCGGCCTGGTCACTCCTAACTACCCTCCCCTGCAGGCTTGATCACCCACAACTGCCCTCCCTTGCAGGCCTGGTCCCTCCCAACTGCCCTCCCCTGCTGGCCTGATCACCCACAACTGTCCTCCCTTGCAGGTCTGGTCCCTCCCAACTGTCCTCCCCTGCTGGCCATCTTGTGGTGGCCATCTTGTGTCCACATGGGGTCAGGATCTTTGACCACATGGGGGCAGCCATCTTGTGTGTTGGAGTGATGGTCAATCTGCATATTACTCTTTTATTAGATAGGATAGAGGCCTGGTGCATGGGTGGAGGCCAGCTGGTTTGCCCTGAAGGGTGTCTTGGATCAGGGTGGGGGTTCCCTTGGGGTGTGGGGTGTCCTGGGTGAGGGGCCTGTTGTGGTTTGCAGGCTGGCCACGCCCCCCAGTGACCCAAGCGGAGGCCCTGGTATCTGGGATTTATTTATCTTCTATAATTGAAACTTTGTAGCCTTGAGTGGAGACCAAGGCAGGCCAGAGCTGCAGAAGCTTGGCTTTCTCCATCGCCAAGGGCAACCCTAGCCTCCTGCTCTCTCCAGCTCTGTCGCTGCCACTATTTCTGTTGGGATTTATTTATCTTCTATAATTGAAACTTTGTAGCCTTAAGTGGAGGCCTGTGCTGGCCAGGGTGTGCCGAAAGCTTGGCTTCCTCTATCACTGGGGAAACCCAAGCTTCCCTCCTGCTCTCTCCGTGGCTGCAGCCATCTTTGTTGGGTTAATTTGCATACTTGCTCATGATTGGCTGGTGGGTGTGGCTTGTGGGCGTGGCTTGTGGGTGTAGCAGAGTACTGGTTAATTTGGATATTACTCTTTTATTAGATAGGATATATATACACACATATATGTATGTATATATATTTATTTTTCTCTACTATTTAAATTATAACTTAAGCAACCATAGTTCAATATGTAGTTTATATAGTTTAGATTGGAAATCTGGTGAGGTCAAAGCAATAAGCAAAAAGATGGTTAAGAATGCATCTCCAAGCCAAGTGTCAACGTGAATTTTCTGGATTCAAATATATTTAACCATATGTAAGAAATGAAAATAAAAAATTTTGAACTCAAAGGATTTAACCTTAGTCTTTTCAAATCAATTTACTCCAAAACTAGAGTAACAATTTAAAATATACCAAATGGCATATGATCTTGAAATATTTTATTAGCTATCAGGGAAAAACTTAAATGTGTATCTTGATAATCATTAACATTATGGTAACAGGAGAACATTCGACTTTGGGTGGTGGGCACACTGTGCAATATACAGATCTTGGAACATAGAAACCCACACCTGACACCTGAAACCTATATGTTTGGGTTGACCAATGTCACCCCAATAAATTTAATCTAAAAAAATAACATTATTGGTAGTAGAAACTGTTTGATTTGCTCACAATATACAGGGGTGACAGTGGCAATATAGTACAATAATCTCTATAATAAAGAGCCAGGGTGTAACAACCGATCACGACCAAAGGCTGACCATCCGGAAGTCAATGCTGGGTTGCCATGGCGACCCAGCACTGAGTACTGTGACTGTAGACCTGGTGACCCAGCAGTGACTTCTGCGGGGGCTGCGAATCAGGCTCGGAAAGAGACCTGAAGAGAGAAGCAGGGGCTGATCTGCAGCTTTTGACCAGCACTTGCCTCTTTCTTTCCCTCCAAGCCTGGCCAGCAGCCTTGCCTCCATTTCTCTTCCAGCCTCCACTGGGGCTGCTGATCACCACTGCCTTTCTGATCAGGCCCTGCTGATAGGCCCAGAGATGCTGACTGGCATAGAAACTGACCAATCAGAACCAAATCTGGGTCAACTGTGAGGAGCCAATAGCTGCCTAGGAGGTGGAGCTTTTGACACTGACTGGCATAGAAAGTGACCAATTAGAATCAAATTGACCAGCAGAGGAGGGCAGTTGGGGGTGAGATCAGGCCGGCAGGGGAGAGCAGTTGGGGCAACCAGGCCGGCAAGGGGAGGGCAGTTGGGGGCGAGATCAGGTCAGCTGGGGAGGGCCAATGGGGGCAAGATCAGGTCGGCAGGGGAGGGCCGTTGGGGGCGAGATCAGGCCAGAAGGGGAGGGCCTTTGGGGATGAGATCAGGTCGGCAGGGGAGGGCAGTTGGGGGCAACCAGGCTGGCAGGGGGTGGCAGTTGGGGGCGAGATCAGGCCGGCAGGGGAGGGCAGTTGGGGGCAACCAGGTTGGCAGGAGAGGGTAGTTGGGGGTGAGATCAGGCCTAAACCGGCAGTTGGACATCCCCCAAGGGCTCCCCGATTGGAGAGGGTGCAGGCTGGGCTGAGGGAACCACCCCCTCCATGCATGAGTTTTGTGCACCGGGCCACTAGTTAGTAAATAATAATACAAGAATAAACTCTGTGTTTCAGGTATTCACAACTGTAAACCTTCTTTTGCCAGTCCCTGTATTACTTACTCTAGAATAGTGCCCAGTATATAGTAAACACTCAATAAATGTTTGGTGAATGAATTAACTTGGAAAGTCAAATTGCCGTTGCTCAAGGTTTGGGGAGGTCATCCAGCGCATGTCCCCTTTGATCTCTCGCCATCAGACAAGCAACACCCCAGCAGTCGTATACTAAGGCCATTTGGGGTCACAAATGTATATTGTGATGAGAAAGAACATCATCTGTGAATAAATACTATATGAATATATTTTTGCAAATACTCCTAATTACAACTCTAATAATTATTAATTCCAGCGTTGTTTCCTAGAGTCCTCCAAGGGAGAATGCATCCTTCCAATCAATTGACAATTCTTTTTAATTCCTTCCTTTTTTTTCTTTTTCACTTGAATCCCAGCACTTATTCAATAACTAATTCAAGGCATTATAGTACATTCAGTGGGTGACAAAAAGATGAATAACTTTGGCTATCCTTAAGAAGTTAGTAATTAAAGTGAAGATATAATGTGTATAAAAGTAGTTGCAATACTGCCTTGTCGAGTGGCTCAGTGGTTGAGCGTCAACCTAGAAACCAGGAGATCACAGTTGGATTCCAGGTCAAGGCACATGCCCAGGTTGCAGGTTTGATCCCCCAATGTGGGGCATGCAGGAGGCAGCTGGTATATACCTTCCTCTCTGAAATCAATAAAAGAATATTTTAAAAAAATCACTGATATGGATAAACAAGAAGGTGTAGAGGTCGGAAACATAATTACTAATGGATGAATTTATTCACCTAATTCCTAGCCGCCCCCCCCCTTTTTTTTTTGTTATTTTATGCTTTATTAACTAGAGAAGATCCTTGAATGTTCAAATAAGGAATTTAGACTTTACTCAGTTTCCCATTGGTTTTAATGTTAGAGGATGGAAAGAAAACATGATCTTAAGATCTGTATGATAAAGTGAACAGAATGGATCATGGACAAAGTGGACAGACTGAAACATGGAGAACACTGTTGTTTTGGTAGGGCAGACCTGAGCTAGGGTAGCGGCAGTGGAAAATGAAAAGATAGACTTGGCATGAATTTGGGTTTGGCATCGTCGTCATTGTGCCATAGACAACTTATAAACACTGATTGTGCAAAAGTAGCAGAACATGGAATTTGGGGTTGAAGTAGATACTGTTTTATTATGCAATTATCTATCATATTAGCTCTTACAATAAGCCCTATTATCCTTTTAAAACATGTTTATTTTCGTTTTTTTAATATATTTTTATTGATTTCAGAGAGGAAGGGAGGGAGAGAGAGAGAGAGAGACATCAATGATGAGAGACAACCATTGATTGGCTGCCTCCTGCACGCCCCCGCACTGGGGATCGAGCCCACAGCCCAGGCATGTGCCCTTGACTAGAATCGAACCTGGGACCCTTGAGTCCACAGGCCGATGCTCTATCCACTGAACCAAACTGGCCAGCGCTGTTTATTTTCTTTATAGTTAGGTTTAGACTAGAGGCCTGGTGCACGTATTCATGCACTGGTGGGGTCCCTCGGCCTGGCCTGTGCTCTCTTACAATCCAGCCAGGGAGGGACCATGGGAGGTTGGCCAGCTGGGGAGGGACCATGGGAGGGCTCACCCAGTCCTGATAGGCCAGAACCCAGCAGCAAGCTAACCTACTGGTTGGAGCGTCTGCCCCCTGGTGGTCAGTGTGCATCATAGCAACTAGTAGAACGGTCGAACGAGTGGGCGCATGAACGGTCGGACACTTAGCATATTACGCTTTTATTATATAGGATTGCAACTAAACGTTTTTAAAAGGATAATAGGGCTTTAATATTGACAGTGGGTGAGGGAGGAAGAATAATAGACTCAGAGGTTGAGCCTGGATTGTTGGTGCAATGGGGTTACAGGCAGCAGGGGAGACTTGAGGCAGGTTTGTGTCTGATGTATGTAGAACACGTAATGTGTTTGTTTTGGAAATAGGAAACTTGAAGATTCTTAACACATAAGTGAGACATTTCTAGCAAGGAATTAGCAATAAAGCGTGACCAATTCAGAGAAGTCCAAACTGGTTCGCAAGTCATGCTTATACAGGTTGCGAACTTGGTGGAGTCAAAAGTATGAAGGTGAGTAAAGAAAAGGACAAGAGAAATATGCACACTTAAGTCCTGTGAACTTTTGTTGGGCATGTATCCGTTCTCAGCTATTCTAGGTGTGTGATAGTCAAAGGATTCTGTTCTTATACATTCTCACTTCCATTTTCAGTAGTGGTTCACAGCTATTATATTGCTGCTGCTGAAGGACTCTGAGGGGAGTACCGGTCACTTGGTTTTGGTTGACAGGGAACATATCAGGTTGGCTAACGTAATTTTATGCTATGGTTTATATTTGTGAAATTTACATAAATGACATATTGTATGATATCCTGAATTCACCATAGTGGACCAGGGAAATTAGATGTGTTAAAACATAAAAAATAATGTAACACAATGAAGTGAACAAAAGAGAGAATACGGGTGTACCTGTGTCAGGATAAATGGACTTCCATGTGTAGTATTTCGCCCAGATACCCAAAAAGTAAAGCTACATAGAAAATATAATGATGAATATCTGAAAGTTTGGTTTTTGACTGTGCATGTATGCATCCTCTTTTCCTTGACGCTGGCACTAGTAAAGCTATCAAACAGCACTTGACATGAAAGTTTTTGCTTTAATTTCTAAAAGAGAAAACACTCCGATATCTTTGTAAAACAATCAAAACTGTCTTTCGAGCAAGACTAAAACAGCAGTTTCTGTAATAAAATAAATCAGTAAGGCAAGGCCAAAATGTTATGTGACATTTTCTAAAAATGAAGATATCTTTGCCAAAACAAGCTTGGTTGTTTCTGATAACACTAGAGACCTGGTGCACGAAATTTGTGCACTCGGATGGGGGTGTCCCTCAGCCCAGCCTGCACCCTCTCACAGTCTGGGAGCCCTCAGCAGACCTGGCCTAAGTCAGCAGTCGGACATCCTTAGCGCCACCTCCGCTGCGCTCGCCAGCCATGAGCCCGGCTCAGGGCTTCTGGCTGAGCAGCACTCCCCCATGGGAGCGCACTACCAGGGGGCAGCTCCTGCATTGAGCGTCTGCCCCCTGGTGGTCAGTGCGCATCATTGCGACCAGTCATTCCACCATTTGGTCGATTTGCATATTAGCCTTTTATTATATAGGATTATTATATAGGATTGTGAAAGTAGTTATAAGTCTAATAACTAATCTGAAGGGGAAAATATTTTTCTGATCAAAGGACTGTTAGTTGTCACATCACATTAGGCATAGAGTGTAAAATAAAAATTTATGTATATGTTCTAGATAGATGATATTTTATTCACTTTTGAGGCAGAGGGAGAGGAGCTAAATTGTTAGCTTGCAAGAAGGGCAGAATCTCAGATCCTTCATAGTTCTTGACAGTTAGCCAGATTTTAAGATAGACATTGTTTCCCAGGGGGTCTGGGGGGAATGAAGGCAAGCGAGACTGAGAAGTGAACTGATAATTGGAAAGATAGAACAGTACGAGGTAACTGAAATCCTTAACTAGGGACAAAATAGACAGTGAGTATAGTGAGTGGGTGAGATGCCAGGAAAGAAAAATGTGAACCCCTAATCTGAGATAATGTTTTGCCTCCACAGAGATTTCTACTAATTACCTTTGAACCCTAACTTTTCCTTTCCCTAATTGCAGTCTCATCGATTTATTACTTCTGTGTTTTCTTCACATTTGTTTATGCAAACATTTGGTTTCTTGTGGTTTATTTTCATAAAGAGTTTGACAGTGGGCCATGTGATTACTTCCGTAAATCACACAGATAGCCTTTATATCAGCTACGTATTCCTTTCCCCTTCCCATCTAAAGGAGATTGGTTGAGCCTCCATTCTGAAATTTGAAAAGTCAGATGCTCTTCCCAAATTTCTGAGAATTCGTGAGGGACTTTTATTGACATGTAATTAAAAAAATACATATTTTTATTGATTTCAGAGAGGAAGGGAGAGGGAAAGGGAGAGGGAGAGAGAGGGAGAGAGAGAGAGGGAGAGAGAGAGAGAGAGAGAGAGAGAGAGAGAGAGAGAGAGAGAGAGAAACATCAATGATGAGAGGGAATCACTGATTGGCTGCCTCCTGCACGCCCCCCACTGGGGATCGAGCTCACAACCCTGGCATGTGCCTTTGACTGGAACTGAACCCAGGACCCTTTAGTCTGCAGATGGATGCTCTATACACTGAGCCAAACCAGCTAGGGCTGCCAGGTCATTTTTTATCTGAATCCCTGCTTTCTCAGAATTTGTGTTATTCACTGTCCCTTGTGGCTCTTGCTGTGTCATCAGATTGAAATCACCCAAACATGAAACTCAGGCTCTTCCTTGAATTCCTTACTGCCACCTGCCTTACTCCATGTTCTCTCTCTTTGTTGTAGATTTTGCTGACATTTGGGGTGAAATATCAAAGTAATGCAAACAGCATACAAGCACACCAGTATTAGTTATCCTTGTATAAATGCTCCTGACTTCTCTTCATGTGGCTTGCCCACTTTCCATTATATTGGTACATATGTTTTTAAAATATGTTTTATTATTGCTTTCAGAGAGGAAGGGAGAGAGAAATAGAAACATTAATGCTGAGAGAGAATCATTGATTGGCTGCCTCCTGGACGCCCCACACTGGGATTGAGCCCACAACCTGAGCATGTGCCCTGACTGGGCATCGAACCATGACCTCCTGGTTCATAGGTTGATGCTCAACCACAGAGCCACACCAGCGGGGCATAGATTAGTATATTTTTAATTGAAATGTCCTTCTTAGAAATATAATATGCTATTATACATAAACATATAATAAGATATGTATTGTACAGACATATACTATAATATACATAATATTGTATAATATTATAATGGTATGATAACAATAATAGAAATGGTAGAAATTATTTTCTTATTCAGAGAAATTTAGCAATTAGCACTGTGCTAAAGTTTTAAGTTACTTTGCAAGGTTAGTATGTTCAATGTTTTAGAAAAAAACACTCTTCTCGAATTTGTTTTTGTAAACAGCTATAATCCTCTTTATTTATGTAGGTGGGTAGTAATGTTCCCTTTTAAGTGCCTTATTTAAGTAACCTGAATCTTTCCTCTTTTTGCAATTAGTCAGTCTAGCTAAAGATTCATCCTTGCTTTCGATCTTTTCCATGAGCCAACTTTTGATTTCATCGATTCTTGTCTTATTCCTTATTTCATTATTTCATGCTTGCTTGCATTTGGTTTGCTTGTCTTTTTAGCTCCTCATGTGGAAAATTAGGCTATTTATTTTCTTCTTTCAAATCAGGGGTGGACGTGCAGCCTGCAGGCCATATCAGGGCCAAGAGATCATTTGGTCTGGCCCTGCCAAAGCATTGGGGTGAGTTAATTAAATGTTTGGCCGAATAGAACAGGCAACTTTTTACGTCGATAATTTTGTATGGCTTGCGAATGATGTTGCAAATAGCCCAATGGCCCTTGGCAGAAGAAAGGTTCCCCACCCGTTTTAAATGTAGGCAATTACCATGATGAATTTCTCTCAAGCACTTCCTTTGTTGTGTTCCATAAGTTTTTATAAGTTACTCGAGGCCCAGTGCACAGATTCGTGCACCAGTGGTGTCCCTCAGCCTGGCCTGTGCCCTCTCACAATCTGGGACCCCTCGGGGGATGTCGGACTGCTGGTTTCAGCTGACCTGCGGGGATCAGGCCGAAATCGGTAGTCCGACACCCCCCGAGGGATGTAGTAGTGTGCAAAGCGGCAGGTGGCCTGGGAGGAGCCCGAGCCCAGGCCAGGTGCCACACTGCTCCTACTCATCCCAGCCCCACTGCACCTGCCACCACCGCCAGCTCAGTAGCGCTGCCATGGAGGCAGGAGAGGCTCGCGCCACCGCATCTGTGCTCGCCAGCTGTGAGCCCGATGTCTGGTGCCTGTCGATCAGCTGAGCAGTGCTCCCCCTGTGGGAGCACACTGACCACTAGGAGGCAGCTTCTGCATTGAGCGTCTGCCCCCTGGTGGTCACTGTGCATCATAGCGACCAGTCGACCAGTTGTTCAGTCATTTGGTTGCTTAGGCTTTTATATAAATAGACTAGAGGCCCGGTGCACGGATTCATGCATGTGTGGAGTCGCTCGGCCTGGCTGGTGATTGGGGCCAATCAGAGCCATCTGGCCCAGTCCTGATCGGACCCATTGGAGCCAGCTGGCTGAGGGGAGAGACTGCAGGAGGTTGGCTTGCTGCGGGAGATTGGCTTTGGGAGCACACTGACCACCAGGGGACAGCTCCTGCGTTAAGCATATGCCCCCCTGGTGGTCAGTGAGCATCATAGCGACCGGTTAACTGGTCTTTTGGTTGACGGGTCGTAACAGTTGCTTAGGCTTTTATATATATAGGTGTTTTTGATTTTTATTTATCTTAAAGTATTGACTCACTGGTTATTTTCCACAGATTTGCTAGTTTTCCAACTTTATTTGTTATTGATTTATAATTTCTCTATATGTGACTTTAGAATATATCTTCTATGATTTCAATTCTTTTTCATTTGTTAACACATTTCAAGGCCTACCATATGGCCTGAAATGCAGAATATTATGTATGAACTTGAGAAGAATATGTATTTCTGCTCTTGCTGGGTAGAGATGTCTGTCTGGTTTAGTTGGTTTATAATGTTGTTCCAGTTGTCTATTTCTTTGCTGCTCTTCTGTCTAGTTGTTTGATTCATTATTTGAAAGTTGAGTATTAAAGTTGAAGTCTATTACACCCCTCAGTTCTGTCAGTTTTTTCTTCTTGTATTTGTGGCTCTGTTATTCGTTGTATATTTGTTAATTATTATATATTCTTGCGGATTGGCATTTTTATAATTATAAAATATCATTCTTTGTCTCTAGGAATAATTTTTATCTTAAAATCTATTTGGTCTATTATTATAGCCTCTTCACCTCTCTTTTGCTTTATGTTTACATGGTATGTCTTTTTATCCTTCAACATTTTGTGTCTAGATATAAAATGTGTGTCTCATAGATATTTTTTCTGGATGTTTTAAAATCTATTCTGCCATGTGTTTTTTTTAATTGTTCTACTTAGTCTATTTACATGTGATGTTACTGCTGATAAAAAAGGACTTACTTCTACTAATTTGTTATTTGTTTACAATTTGTATGTCATATCTCCTGTTTCTACCTTTTCATTGTCTTCATTTGTATTCAATGGTTATTTGCTTATGTACCTTTTTAGTTTTCTTTTTATTTCTTTTACTACATATTTTTGAGTAATTTTCTTAGTGGTTGCTGTGGAGATTTTCATCAACTTCTTAACATATAATAGTCCAGCTGGAATTTTTACCATCAGAATTTCAATAGTAGACAAAACCTTTGCTCCTAATTATTGCTTTATACATTCATGTTTTTAATTAGATAGGAGAAAAAAATTTTAAACAAAAAATACCTTGTGCTATATTTACTTCTCTTTTTATATTTATCTGTGTAGTTACCTTTATCAGAGCTCTTTATTTCTTTATGTGGATTAAAGTCACTGTCTAGTTTCCTCTCCTTTTAGCCTGAAGACCATCCTTCAGTATTTCTTTAGGTCAGATATACTATCTGGGAATGTTTTAATTTCTCCTTTTGAAGGATAGTTTTGCTGAATATAGAATTCTGACTGACACTCTTTTTTTTCTTTTTCCTTTAGCACTTACAACATATAGTTTCTGGCCTTCCTGCTTTCAAGCCTCCCTGGTTTTTGACTTAAAAAAAAACACCCTGTCACACTGAGAATCTCTGCCAATGATGAGCTGCTTCTCTCTTGTTGCTTTCAATATGTCCTTTGTCTTTAACTGCCTGCAGTTTGATGAAGTATCTGGGTGTCTTTGGCTGCTTGGGCTGCCATAACAAAATGTCATAGTCTGGTGGCTTAAACAGCAATAATTACTTTTTCGCAGTTTTGGAGGCTGGAAGTCCAATATCCGGGTATCGGCATAGTCAGTTTCTGTTGAGAGCTATGTTCCTAGCCTGTAGGTGGCCACCTAGTCGCTGTCCTCACCTGGTGGGGAAGGAACACAAGTTCCCACCCTCGTGACCTCATCTCATGCTTATTCCCTTTCAAAAGCCCCATCTCCAAATACCATCACGTTGGGGACTACAGCTTCGAGCTATGAATTACAGGCATACACCAATCCGTCCATAATTCTAACCTCGTTGGAGTTCATTGAGCTTTCTGTATGTGTGGATTCATTATTTTCATTGAATTTGGCGAGTTTTCCCCATTCTTTTCCAAAATGCTTTCTCTGCTCCTTTCTCACGTCTCTCAACCTGGGACTCTCATTACACATTGGTGTCCCACAGGTCTCTCAGGTGCTATTCATTTTTCTCTATTTTTTTCTTTCTTTCTGCTTTTCAGAATGGATCATTTCCGTTGACGTTGCGTTCACTGATTCTTTCTTCTGCTCAAATAACTCTTGCCTTTGGTTCTTCTGCTTTCGTCTGCTGAGCCCCTTTCGTGAATTGTTCATTGCAGTGATTCTACTTTTCAAACTTGGAATTCATATCGGGTCCTTTCTTAAGACAGATAGTTTTTCTCATTATTGATATTTCTGTTTGGTATGATAATGTCTTCAGACTTTTGTTCTTTATACATGATGTTCTTAAGCTCTTTGTACATATTTAAATAGCTGATTTAAACTGTTTTTCTAGAAAATCCAACAATTGGGTTTCCTCTGAGATCATTTTTATTGATTGATTTTACTCGTGTGTATGGGTACTTCTTTGTTTCTTTGAATATGTCATTCAATTTATTATTGAAAAATGGATATTTTCAATAGCATGATGTGGGAATTCTGGAAATGAAAAATTTTTTTTCCTCTCTAGGTTTTGTTGTTGCTGCCGGTTACAGTTGTATTGTTTTTTTGGTTTAATGAATCTTCTGAATTAATTCTGTCAAGTCTGTATTGCTTGTCATGTGTAGCCACTGATGTCTTTTCTCTGCGAGAGTAGTCTATCTAATTTTGAAGAATGACTTTCTTAAATTTCTGGAACCAGTACATGTCCCAGTATATGCTAAGGGGCTGTCTATGTTAGGGCAAAACTTTGACACTGAGCCATGGAGCTGACAACTATTTCCTAACCTTTACTTCCTACCTTTGTAGAGTCTGGAGGCCAGTTAGAAGTGAGACCTCAGGGCTTCAGTAAGCATGCACACATCAGCATGTCAGAGCCTTTCAGTACCCAATGGGCATCTCATTCCATAGTTTTTACTTTGAAGCTTGTGTTTAGTCTGAGTCAAATATTGACTTAAATGTTACCCACTGTCTTAGGCAGCTGCAATGGGAAAACTTTTTTTTTTTTTTTATAATTGCTTTCCATAAATTCTCCCGGAAGAAGGCTTTCACACTGGGCGAGCTCTGAGTCATGTCGACTTCAGACAGCCTGCTAAATGGGATCTCCCAGAGAACCACTAGACAGGTGAGAGAAGACGGCTGTCCTCTGGTACCCAGGCTTTGACAAGGTTCCGGTTTTATTCTCTTCTCTCTGATGCCTACCAGGCTGTACTAATCATGTGGGCTGCGGTTTTTCCAGGGCACTGCAGAGCCACACCGGAGGGGATGGAACGAGTGCCAGTTAAAGCACCGTACATTTTCCCGTTCTTTCCAAGGTGCAGGCCTTTTTCTCTAATGCATGATCACAGGGTTGGTGTAAGCCTTTGATGAGTGCCCAGTGATTTGGGAAAGTTGATTCTGACCATTTTTTTTTTTTTTTTTTTTGCCACTTTTCCCCATTGCTTTAGGAAGAGCATATTTTCAGAGGTCCTCACTCTGCCATTTTGGTTGATGTCACTTCCATGCACTGAATTTGAATGGTACAGCTAATAGTAAGCTTCCCGCCCACGTGTGTGGGGTTAGGCTGGCAGTTAGCTCAGGACCACGCTAAAGGAGCAAGCAAGCTGGTCGGGCACTGCTCACTGACTAAAGCAGGGCCGTTTGCCAACCATCGTCCACTTATCTGGTTTAGCTGCTCCGAGTCACTCTCTGAGGTCCTGTGTTTCCTAAGGAATTTTTAAACTTTAATTAAAACAGTAAAGAAGCCTCAGTTGACATCAAAAGGAGGTCCCCAAATGAAGAAATAGTGAACAGTTACTATGATTGAAGTTAAAATATTATCATTCACATTGATAAAAACATATCACCCGTGTTGGGATGAATTTTTCCCCCAGTAAAAGCACATGTAGACCACACATGGCACTGCCCAAATTCTGATTTTGATACATTTGTAACATCTGTGAGTGTGGCAAAGCATTGCCATTCGAGAATTAATATAATACTCTGAATATAGATCAAGATATGTGGAGCCCCAGAGCAGGTTGGTAATTTGGTGCCACTTAAGTAGATAGTCTTTGAATGTGTTTTCAGTATTTATTAGTATTTGGTGGATACAGGAGAAAATGATTTTCTATTTATAAAATATTTACTTCTTTATTTTCATTAAAAAATTAAAAATAATTATATTTTAATTAATTTAGAAGATGAAAATTTCTTATTTTAATCAGCATTTAAACTTGGATACTTCAAAATTACATCAGTTAATAGATTAATATGAATATACTAGAGGCCTGGTGCACGAATTCATGCATCTGTGGGGTCCCTCGGCCTGGCCTGAGGGATCGGGCCAAAACCGGTTCTCCAACATCCCCTGAGGGGTCCTGGATTGAGAGAGGGCACAGGCCAGGCCGAGGGCCCCCACTGGTGCATGATGGGGGCAGGGGAGGTTGGCCAGCCGGGTAGTGACTGCAGGAGGGCTCCAGGGCGTGTTCGGCCCGTCTCGCTCAGTCCCGATCAGCCAGACCCCAGCAGCAAGCTAACCTACTGGTTGGAGCGACTGCCCCCTGGTGGTCAGTGCACATCATAGGGAGCGGTTGAGCAGCCTTACCATATCATTAGCATATTAAGCTTTGATTGGTTGAACAGCCGACCAGATGACTGGACACTTAACATATTAGGCTTTTATTATATAGGATTGATGTAGTTATCAAAAAACATTTAGGTCACTTGATATTATAATGCTAGGTGATGATATAGTAGAAATATTTAATAATTTAAGTATTTAATAGAACCTCACCTAGGTTGTAAAAATATAATTTGTAATAATTTGAAAAATGTGTTATATATGTATTTTTTATATATACACTGAGTGGCCAGATTATTATGACCTCTGAACGCATAATAATCTGGCCACTCAGTGTATATCCTATATAATAAAAGGCCTAATATGCAAATTGTCCCCTCAACCAGGAGTTCGACCAGCAGGCAGGCCGGCCAACCGCTCATGTCCCCTCCCCCTGGCCAGGCTGGCCGGACCCCACCCATGCACAGAATTCATGCACCGGGCCTCTAATACACACACACACACACACACACACACACACACACACACTCTGAGTGGCCAGATTATTATGCATTCAGAGATCATAATCTGGCCACTCAGTGTATATATAATATATATGTACAGTGTGTATACACACATACATACATACATATATATTAAATTCTAGGTTAGAGGTTATTGGAATTTTAAATACAATATTGTTTTCTGTCTCAAGGAATGCCCTATTCAGATTGAAAGAAAACAATAATAAAGTAATGTATTAAAAAATGACAGGTGATATTAAGATTGCATATTCCTCTATTCATCAACAAACAGAGACCTTTGATTCCAGAAGGGAGGTCCCATAGGAGTATAGCACATACAAGTATGCACAGTACTTATACTTGATAATAAAAACTATATTGCTAGTCATGTATTTACTATATGTGTATTGTTATTTTAGAGTTCACTCTTTATACTTAAAAAAAAGTTTGTTGTAATACCATATGCTGCTGTGCAGACAGCAGCCTCATTCATCTCGTGTTCACCTCGTCACTTTCTTGATTGCGTCATTCGCTCTGGTGCTCGCTGTAATCCTGAGTTGTGTGGTACAGTGACATGCTGGAGAGCTTACAGCCCAGGAACAGTAGGCCATACCCTCTGGCCTCGGTGTGTAGCAGGCTATCCACCTGGGTCCGTGTAAGTCACTCCATGATGTTCGCACAATGACAGAACTGGCTAGTGATGCATTTTTTGGAACGTATCCTAGTCTTTAAGTGGCACATGCTGTACAGTTACCCTTACTCAATATGGGCAAAAAGGGACATTTGGTATTTGAGGGCATGAGTCATATTCTGGGGGAGATAGATTTCTGCCACTATAGAAAGAGGTTGGCCGTTTTGGAGATGATTAATGACATACTGTCTTTATTAACCCCCTACTTACAGCACATCACGTTTAAGATGGAATTCTTTAGGAAAATCACCTTGGCAAATAACTGCCTTGTAAAGCTGAGTGTATCAGTGCGCAGACATCAGGGCCCATCCGAACTGCCAGTCAGATAGCGCTTCCGTTTGCATTTTAAGGCACACACAGAATCTCAGAACTCTCCTCCAAAGATCCTTTGTTTTAGGATCCAGATTTACTTAGCTCCCAAATATATACATGTACACCTATGTAAAAGATTGCCCTAAAATTTCTTAGGCAAACTAGTAAGCTTATTTTAATTGACAAATACTTTTTGTTTCCATGTGTATGTTCTCCAGTTAAATACTATCTTTGCCAAACGTGCTAGGTCAGGAAGTCAACATTTAGCAACACACCGACTTAGCAAGCATCCCCACATATGTTAGGAAAAATCAACGATACAATGTATATTCAGCAATACCTATATTGCTTATGATTTGTTTTCAAATTTTGTGGATCATATTAAAAAGATAATAACAAAAGCTTTTATCATGAAAATTCCATAAAATGTTAATTATTGTCCAAGAAGATGACAGATCCACCTTGTAAACACTGGAAAAATCTGTCCTAAAAAATTTCAGCCAGAGAGTGAACAGCCGTTTCGTTGGCTCTTCCTTGGTTTACACCCGAACAACAGCGTTTCTTTCTTTCAAAATCGGGGCGCACTTGGATGCTTTCGAAAGCAAGACAGCAGCCCCCACTGACGCAGCTGCCGGGAGAGCCGCCCTCCTCTGCCTGAGCGGGTTTTGCTCCAGGAAATAAACACCCGATTCTGTCCTTTCGGGCTCTGAGCAGCATCAGGTTCCGAGTGCAATTTTGAGTTGTCCGCTAGGGGCGCCTCGGCGGGACACGGTTCAGGGTTCGGCTGGCTGCGGGGTGGCAGGATGCGCGGGTGATACCTGCACCCCAGTCCCGCCTGTCTCCCCTGGGAAGCCCGGGTCCCCGGAGCCCCCGGCTGCACCGGCGCCTCCAGCCCCTCCGCCCTGCGCTCCCGGGGCGCCTGGGAGGGGCGGAGAGAAGGGGGAGGGCTCGGGGGTGTCCTCGGCCCTGGGGGTCACTCCAGGTGGGCGACAAGTGCTGCTCAGTGGGCAGGGACGCAGAGGGCGTGAGGCATCGAGTCCCATCCCGCGGGGTCCCCTGGCCTCGGCCCGGCTTCCAGGTGGGGGCGGGATGGGGCCTTGGCCTGCCTCCCGCAGGCGTTGCCGTTGCCAGGGCAACCGTGCGGTTGGCCAGGGACACGGAGGCTGAGCGCGGCGGCGGGGCGGGCGTGGGGCGTGTGGGTGGAGGAGCAGCCCAGCCCAGCGCCAGGTAGCGAGGTCGGAGGCCCGGCGGGGGCTGTGGGGTGCAGGGCCCCTTCCTCCCTCCCACCCCTCCTGGGTTGTCATGGAGACGCTGGGGCAGCCTCGCCTGCACCCGCTGCTGCTCCTGCAGGCGCTGGAGTGGAAACAGCAACCAGAGCCCTTCTGCCCCCAGGAACCCCATCCCAGCAGCTGCCGCCTCTGGCCCGCCTCCCACAAACAGGAAATGAGCGGGCAGGTGTCCACAAGTCCCCCCGGGTCTCCCCCCCACCCCCGTCCACGCCTTGGTTTACTCGGCTTTCCACCCAGATTTCTCCATCTCTGCGCCCCCTTCTCCCCCAATAACCGCGGAGGATGGAAGCGTGGCCCCTTCACCCGGGGTCTGCCAGGCTCTCCTGCTGGCAGGCAGCTCCCCAGCTCCGCAGGACACTGGCCTGACCACATCCAGGGTCCGGCAGAAAGCGCTTCCAGTCCTGGGTCCCCCTCATTACGGAAGATGGTGCAATGCCGCGTGTTCACCCATAGGACAGGGGTACCATTCGTAGGAATGTCCTCGTGATGAAATGCACTGCTTTTTGACACCTGAGTGAGATCACAGGTGTTGGAATATCTGGGGACATAATGGAGGAAAAAAAACACAGGCTGCTCAGAAGCCTGTCCTTGTTTCTTCGTGTGTGTGTGTGTGTGTGTGTGTGTGTGTGTGTTTCCCCCCTCACTCTATATGTCAATCCGGTGCGAAAATCCCTCTGTTCTGGGCTCTGCTTCTTCCATGTTTGAGGTCAGCTTTTGGCTTTGCAAAGGGGGCTGTTTTAGCCGGGGTCTGCCTTTGAACTGGGGCGGGAGGGGGTGGCCTAGAATACTGACACTTAGCTCAGGTTCAAGATGACGTGCACGATGCCTCTCTCCCGACTCCAGACGCGAATGCTCTTAGCAGGAAGGACTGCCCGATGAGAGCAGGTGGCGGCCTCGGTGGCCTTGAGTTGCCAGCCGTACCCGGCAGGCCCTGCGGACCGCTGTTGGTCACAACCCCTGGCTTCTCGGTGTCTGCCTGCTTCCTGTGGATACGGCCCGGCTTTCATGCCCCGAAAGCTCCCTGGAGCGTTCGCTGCTGATAATCACGAGTTTCCTCCCATAGTTCTGCAGTTTTGACGAGACCAGCCCTTTCAGCTGACTTGAATACTCTGTCTTCAGAAAATCCCAACAATGCAGGACAACTATTTCTTTCCTAAAGCCGATGGGTGAGATACGTAATGATGTGGGTTTTCCCCACACTTTCTGTGTCATGGAGAGTTTTATCTAGTCCAAGCCCCCGGTAAAGCCATGAATGTGAGACACACTTGTCTTCGGTGTCCTATCCCTTCGGTGTTCCCCAAGCACGGAATCTGGTTCTGCCTTTCATCTGTCATCCCTCTTGACCTAACCTGTCCTTTTCCTTGAAAATCTCCCCATCTCTCCTGGCACTTCTCTGCCCTCTTCGAAAGCTCTTTCTCAGTCTTTCACTTTTTCCTCTTTTTTTTTTATTATTGCATATTGCTTTTCCGTTTTATCCATCTTACCTATTTTCCTGGGCCTTCTCCTTCCCATCCATAGCGTCACACGCCCTGTCATTCTCTTGTCTCTTTACTCTGTGTTATCTTGTGCAGACGTTGCTTGAAGTCCAGACCCCTATTTCTAGCTCCTTCATGGACCTTGATACTTGTCTTCCCTGTAGGCATCTTCAGTTCAACCCATCCCTGACTCAACCCTGTCCCTTTCCAACCTCTTATTCTGTTCTGACGTTCACGCTCTGTGATAGTTACACGGTAGCTGACGCGGAGCATGCGGACAACCATGGATAAGCTGGCACTGGGATCAAGCTGCCTTGGTTCATAGCCAAGCTCCACAACTTGCTAGCAGTGTCATTTGGGACAATTGCTTAACCTTTCTGCTATTCTCGGGACTTTGCAGGAAGTTAAATACAGGCAGTCCTCGGGTTACGTCGGACTCGACGAACGTCGTTTTGTGGTTACGTCGCCATCTCCCATCCTATATAATAAAGGTGTAATATGCAAATGGTCGTTATGCCCTGAAGTGTAACGACCGACCACGTAACAACCAGATCATGGATCAGCAGGAGGGTGGGGCAGCGAGCTACAAGTGGGCAGCGGAGAGCTACAGGAGGGGGCAGGGCAGCAAGCTATGAGGGGGGGCAGGGGAGGGGGGCAGCTGGCTGAGAGCTACTGGAGGGCGGCAGCGAGCTACTGGTGAACTACTGGCGCACGGATTCGTGCACAGGGCTACTAGTTTATAAAAAAAAAAGTTCTGTCATTTCGATGTATGTACATATGTGCTTTATGTTTTTTACTAGCGGCCCAGTGCATGATTGAATCATGCACGTGTAAGGGTCCCCTACACGCTTTCGCTTTTCGCGGTGGAGCTGGGTGCCTGTCTGCTGGTGCACCAGGCCTTTCAGAAGCCTCTGGCTCGGCGCTTCTGAAAGGCCTGGTGCCGGAGCAGACAGGCACCCAGCTCCCCCACTTTTGATGGTCCGCGGCCGCTGAGGGGGGCTACCCTGCTCTTGAGAGGCGCAGGGGGCGGGACTCCTGCCCCCTGCGCCTCTCAATGGCCGCTGAGGGGGCTGCCGTGGACATCTGGCTACCCTGCCGTTGAGAGGCGCAGCTGGGTGTCCACGGCAGGCCCCCTCAGCGGCCGTGGATCTGGCTGTTGAGAGGCGCAGGGGGCGGGAGTCCCACCCCCTGCACCTCTCAACAGCAGGGTAACCCCCCTCAGTGGCAGCGGATCTGTGCCTCTCAATGGCCGGATAGGCCACCCCGAGTCCCGCCCCCCAGCCTCCCGCCGCCCAATCGTGGGCATAGCGGAGTGATGGTAATTTACATGTTACTCTATTATTAGATAGGATTATTTACCACAAGTAAAGGTCAGGAATTGTTGTCTTTCTTTTACATTTTTTTTTTTACTGTTTCATTTCATTACTGCTGTGTATGTGCTCCATGTGAGTGACGTAGGTGCTTATGTAGGTGGGTTCTGACTTAACGGCGAAAATCGTGTTCTGTCGCGCTGTAGGAACGGATCTCCCACGTAACCCGTGGACCTACTGTAGTGCACATATTACCCAGTGCATGTAAGTGCTCAATTGATGTTAGAAGACGTTGGCTGTGAGAGGGGGGTCTTGAGATCTCATGAAAGGATTTTTATGCCGCCACTTGGGGGGAGTTCCGCAGCCTTTACTTCTAACATACGGAAAGTCTAAGAACCAGAAGGGGAAGGGCATACGCTAACCTTCAGGGCGGAGGACATAGGGAACGTTTTCGCAAACGGGCATTTTCAGTTGCTACTCCGCAAATATCTCTTCTTGGGAAAATTCTCTTTGTGGAAAGAACGTCTTGTTCCTTGCTGATTGTTTTGAAACTCACTTTCCTTAAGCCTGCGTTTTGTCATTTTAGTTTTCTTTTTCTGAGTGCTCAGAGAGAAAGATGAACATGGAATTGTGAATCATGGCAAGAGTGATGGGATGCCTTTAAGGTGGGAAAAACTGGACCTGGCTGCTACGTGGTGGCCTTTTCCCTGCCCTGCTCCTTCCATAGTAAACACTCCTCAGTGATTCCAAACTTACATTTCCATTGGTTCCCATCTCCCATACTGACTGCCTGTTTTGTCAAACAGTACTGTCCTTTAAATGTTAAACCCATTTTCTGCTCCTTTTCCCTTGTATCTTTGCACATGTCCTATGTGTCTGTCAGGTCTGGCCAGTAAATGAGGCAGACGCTCCGACTTGTCCTTCGTATTCATTGTTTTCCTCCTCAGAGGAACAGCGCCCTCTGACTTACAGCTGACACGTGGCTGCATTTGCTCGCTTTCCTTGCCTCTCGGCGTGGTCCAGTGATGGAGTGTGGACCTCAGGCAGGCATGATGAGCACACCTTATTTCCTGTACTCTCTCACTTGTACTTCTGGATGGGAATGAGTGAAGTCTGGAGAGCCCTGGGCAGTCACGTGTTTCTGACAGCAGAGCCACGTCCAGCCCACTGGACTGTTAGATGAGAGATAAATACATTTCCATCTACTTAAGCTACAATATCTGGAGGTCCTTTTATTACGATACAGTCTCTGTCTTAACACAGTAGTTTGTAAACATTATGATTCATGTTTGTGGTGGCATTTCATTTTTTAATTTGCAATTTCCTGATGACATACTAGTAGGACATCTTTTCACACGCTTGATTTCCATTTGTACATCTTCTTCAGTGAGATATCCTTTCAGATATTTTGCCCATTTTGTAATCGGACTTCTGTTTTCTTATTGTAGGATTTTAAGACTTTGTATATTTTGGATAATAATTTTTTATCAGATATATCTTTTGCAAATATTTTCTCCCCGCGTGTGACTTACCTTCTCAGTCTCTTGACTGTGTCTCTCACAGAGCAGAACTTTTTAATTATAATGAAGTCCAGCCTATGAATTATGTTTTTCATCCATAGTACCTCAGTGTTGTACCAAAAAAAAAAAAAAATCATTGTCATGCCCAAGTTCATGGAGATATTTTTCCTATATTCTAGGCGTTTGTATCGTTTGGAACTTGTACATTTGGGACTATGCTCCATTTGGAATCACTCTTTATGAAGAGTGCAGCTCTGTGTCTAGATTCTCTTTCTGTGTGCATGTAGATGTCTATGTTTCTAGCACCAGTTGTTGAAAAGACAATCTTTTTCCATTGTATTGCCTTTGCTCCTTTGTTAAAGATCACTGCATATTTATGTGGGTCCACTCAGGTACCTTATATTCTGTTGCATGGATCCAGTTGTCTGTTCTCTTGTCTGTATGACACTGTCTTGATTACAGTAGCTTTTAGGAAACTTTGAAGTTGGGTAGTGTCAATCCTCTCACCTTGCTCTCCTTTAATATCGTGTTGGCTTTTCTGGGTGCCCTTTACTTTTTTTTTAGGGAACTATCACCAGAACTGTGTCTCTTTATGTCAAAGGCTTAGTCAGGCATTATAAGGACACACATTATCCTCTATAATAAAAGCCTAATATGCTAAGTGCCCAGTCGTCCGTTCAACCAATCAACGTGTAATATGCTAATGATATGCTAAGACCACTCAACCACTCACTATGATGTGCACTGACCACCAGGGGGCAGACAGTCAACTGGTCAACCAGTCGCTATGACGTGCACTGACCACCAGGGGGCAGGAGGCACTCCAACTGGTAGGTTAGCTTGCTGCTAGGGTCTGGCCAATCAGGACTGAGTGAGACAGGCTGGACACACCCTGGAGCCTTCCCGCAGTCCCTCCCCAGCTGGCCAATGTCCCGCGTCCCTCCCTGGCCCCAATTGTGCACCAGTGGGGTCCCTCGGTCTGGCCTGCGCCCTCTCTCAATCTGGGACCCCTCGGGGGATGTTGGAGAGCTGGTATGGGTCCGATGCCACTCAACACAGGAGCTGCCTCCTGGTGGTCAGTGCGTTCCCACAGGGGGAGCACCACTCAGCCAGAAGCCGGGCAGCACTAAGGATGTATGACTGCCACCTACGTTGTCAGTTGGACATCCCCCGAGGATTCTCAAACTGTGAGAGGGTGCAGGCCAGGCTGAGGGACCTCCCCACCACACTGAGTGGACTAATTTCATGCACTGGGCCTCTAGTCTATCTATAATAATAAAAGCGTAATATGCTAATTAGACTTGACAGCCTTCCAAGATGAAGCTGGGGCTCCAGCCGTGGAATTGAGGCAGCTGCCGCAGCTGCGACAGAGGGATCCAGGCAGCCGTGGCTACAAAGGCCTACTCCTGCCCAAATTTCAGGCATCGGGCCTCTGTAATAAAATCACAACTTACCTTTGTTGAGTGCTTACTAATTCCATGCAAAGTTCCGGTAATCCTCAAATCAAGCCAAACAGATAAGTGTTATAATGATCTTCATATTTCCAATGAAAAAAATCCAAGGACCAAATAAATGTAATGGAATTGCCCAAGGAAACTTGGGAAGTAAATAATGGAATATGATAGTTTACTTCCAAGAGGCATAATGTGCTGTCTCTTCCCAATACCTATAAGCATGAGCCAACTGCTTGGCAAAGAGTGTGTACAAATTATCCAGGTTATAGAGACACACATTATGTTATAATTGGATGTTTACTGACCAAGTACTATATACCAAGGACTACTCTTGGTATTAACATTTCTCAGTAATGATCACTAAGCGTCTTTTCCTGGTGAGCTCACTGTGCAGAGTAAGGATCTGATAGTGCTGAGATCATTTAAAATACAACCTAGTCACTTTCCCCCCCACAATAGTGCCAAACTGGGATCAACCTAGATGCCCATCAACAGGAAAATGGACAAATTGTGACTTAGCCATGCAATGGGACATTATTCAGATGTAAAAAGCATGAACTCTGATGCACACAAAAACATGAATACATCTCTAAATTATTATACCAAATGGAAAAAGTGAGACACGGAAGTACACAAGTACATACTTTATAATCCCAGTATGTAAGCGTTTGGAATATGCAAATACTAACCTGGTAGTTGAAATCATCATTGCTTTTAAGGACTTGACTAAGAAAGAATATGAAAGGATTATCTAGGGCAGTGGTTGGCAAACTCATTAGTCAACAGAGCCAAATATCAACAGTACAACGATTGAAATTTCTTTTGAGAGCCAAATTTTTTAAGCTTAAACTTCTTCTAACGCCACTTCTTCAGAATAGACTTGCCCAGGCCGTGGTATTTTGTGGAAGAGCCACACTCAAGGGGCCAAAGAGCCGCATGTGGCTCGCGAGCCTCGGTTTGCCGACCACTGATCTAGGGTGATGGGAATGTTATTTGATACATTTACTTATACTGGCTGAACAATATACTTAAGATCTGAGCATTTCGCTGTATACAAATTATAAAAAAATGAAGAAATAAAAAAATAAAGAAATAAAAAAACAAAATAAAATATGAAATGCCAAAAATTGGAATGAGCGAAGGGAGGCAGAAGCACAGGGAAATAAGTGAGTAACGTAGCTTTAAGGAGTCAGGAATTGCTCCATGGAAGACTGGTCATGTGAGTTGGGTTTTGAAGACTGAACAGGAATTTGCCAGTTAAAAGACATTCCAAGGGAAAAGCAGAGCGCACATTCATTTATTGATTTCTGATTTATCTACTCAAAAATTATGGTCCATTTATTTTCTGCTTGGTACAATCCTGTGTTCTTGTGATGCAGCAGTGAAAAAGACAAATGCAGTTTTTGCCTGCAGAAAGCTTAGATTCTAATGGGGAAGTCATAAGTCATAAGTTTTATGGAAACTTCATAAAAACTTTCAGGGAAAGTTGAGTTCATTGTCATTAGAATGTGTTGGAATGATACGAGATAAGGTGGGTAGTGGTAAGTAAATTGGAATCAGATTAAGAATATTTAAATGTATAATAAATTAAGGAGTGTGAATTGTATCTTAGAGGTGTGAGAGTCTAGTAGACATTTATAAATCCTAAATTGATGTAGTTACCATGTTTTTATTTTTTAATTACAGTTAACGTTTACTATTATATTAGTTTCAGAGATAGTTATAATTTTTAAGGAAGATTGTTTGGACTCTTTGAGGACACATTGGAATAGAGAGAAACTATAGTGGAAAAGTGGTAAAGAGAATGCTGTTCCCACAGTTAAGCCAAGGTCGGCAGAAAGTCAGTACATGTGCCACTCACATTGTTTAGCCCATCGTAGGCAATGCCGACCCAGAAAAGGACTCTTCCTCACCAAGTCAGAACCAGGCTCGAACCCTGCACACACTTGATCAAAAGCAGGGTTGGCACATGCACTCTAGGTGACTTCTGGTGGAGCTTCCAAAAGTCATTTCCTGGGTTCTGGAATCAGGAGCCCAGTAGGAAAAGGAAGGGAGTAGATTGGAGAGCTAGTTCACAGGTAGAATTATTTGATGACTGGATAAGAGACTGATTCAGACTTTTATATTGTGAATCTGGGTGACAGTAACATTAATGATAATAATAATAGCAATAAGTCATGGCACAGAATGCATCTAGATTCTTGGGGAAGTGTGGTAGTCTTGACAAAGATCACACTTCCACATCTCATTAATTAATGTTCACATTTACTTCTCAGAGAAAGTCTACTGTAGCTCTTCTGATCAATGTAGAGTAAAGAACCTTTGTTTCTGGGCTTTAATTCCTTTCCTTATGATTAGGTCAATAATTTTTACTTCGTTGTCAAATGCACATAGCTCAATTCTTACCCTCAGAGCTTTCCTAAAATTCTCTCCCCCTCCTCCCCCTCCCTGCCCCTGGGACTATGACTCACAAGATGGGTTTCTTAGCTGCAAGGGCTTTAAATTATTTTTTATTTTGTTAGCATCTCCTTCCAAATATACTCATGCATTCTAGGCCATTGGCCACGAACACCATATGTCTTGTGACCTGTTAATTTTGTTATCATTGAGTGTTCAGTGAATACTAGCATCTCTGAAACTCATTTTTGTTTGCCTCGCTCTGGTTCCTAGTACTAAGGGTGTAACTTGACCACTCTTGCAGCTAACGGTTGTGTCTGCTCGTTAAGGGAAAATGCGAGAAGATACCTTTGTGCTGCTCCGTCACAGCCAAATACTGCTTTATCCACAATGGTGACCGAAGGAGATGGCTCAGGTGACTAAATCTTCAGATGAACCCCACATTTACATAAAAACAAATCCGTCCTCAGGGAGAGAGAAAAATTCCTTTCTGCCTTTTTCCTTGTTTACTCCGTAAGCTGTTAATAGATGTTAGCTCGAGGAGATGATGAAAAGGCAGGGGAGCCCGGCCGGCGTGGCCCAGGGGCTGAGCGTCCACCCATGAACCAGGAGGTCACGGTTGGATTCCCGGTCAGGGCACATGCCCTGGTGCAAGCTCGATCCCCAGCGTGGGGCGTGGAGAAGGCCGCCGACCCATGACTCTCTCTCATCGTTGATGTTTCTGTCTCTCTCTCCGTCTCCCTCCCTCTCTGAAATCAGTAAGAATATGTTTAAGAAGAAAAGCAGGGGAGCAGGCAGCCTCAGTGAGGCGTGGTCCATCAGGACCGTGAGAGGGAAAGTGGTTTGTGCTTCCTGGGCAGCGGCCGCCGCCGGGGAGGCGGTGGGAGCCACTCCTGCGAGACAGCATCTGACAGCAGCCGGCGCAGCCGGAGCATATGGCCGGGCAGGGCCGCCCAGGCTGCCCTGTGCCCACGGCCTTGGCGCCTCGGGACTCAGGCTTCTGTTTGTGCGGAAGGAGCACGAACACGCTCCGTAAATACTTGTAATTATCTTCTCGTTGAAGACACAAAAGCTTGGACCTCAGTACTGTGTTCTTGGGTAAACCGTCAGTCCTGGAGAGAAGTGGAATTGCATGTTCTCTGTTTTTGCAGATGGATTGCTGGTGTAAAATGAATGCGTTTTTATAGGGTCGCCACTCAAGACACTCATGTTTATTTTTTTAGGTTGAAGTATTATTTTAGGTGGAAACACTTCATTTCTCTCTCTGTGCTACTTTGTTCTATTTTATTTCTTTCCCCATAAATACTGTTTGTTTGAATTTTTACAAGTTATTGTGTTGTTTCCCTTTTTTAAAGAAAAGAATGGTTCGTCACAAACACTTTGGAAGATATTGAAGAATGCTGCAGATTAAAGGTTCATAATTTGGTTTATCAGTGTGCTATTTTTTATGTAATTAGGGTGAACTTATTCAATAGCCAATACATAAAACCAAAGATTTATTTCAGTTCCAGATTTTTACAAATTATTTGCTTTGCCAGATGTTTTGTTGTCGTTGTGTGTGTGTGTGTGGATACGTGAGTGAACTGAAGGCCTGAGGGCCAAATGGCAGGGTCGGCCCCCCGAGGCTGAAAAGAGAGCTTCGGGCCACTTTGGGAATGAGCCCGTTCTGCCTGGATACATGAAAACCTCTCTTTTCCCGTCTCTCTCCTCTTCCCAGGGGAGCCTGCTTCAGCGCCGGAGCCCTGGGTGTGTGACCTGGTGCAGTGCAGTGATTGAGAAAGTTACTTACGTGCCCTGGTTCAGTGTGGGAACATGTTTTTGTTTAAACAACTTTATGTGTTCACTTTGTGTTAAATACATTTATTTATTTTATTTATTTTTTTACTAATTTGTGCTGCTTGTTTTGCTTCTGTTTCAGGATGGCGTAGGGGTGGACGAGAAGCTGTCCCTGCGGCGGGTGGCGGTGGTCGAAGATTTCTTCGACATCATCTACTCCATGCACGTGGAGACCGGGCCCCATGGGGAACAGATCCGGAAGCACGCTGGGCAGAAGAGAACTTACAAAGCGGTAAGTTACCAAGGCCCTGAAAAGGGACGAGGCGTGCATTGGGAAACTTGGTGTTAGGAATGCTTATTACAACGGGGTTAGATAAGGATAAATATCCTATCTGCGACATAAATTAGACCATCTCATGGTCACACCCGACATTTAAACTGTAATTTAATTATCACTGGTTCTGTTTTGGTTGTGTGTTCACCAAGTCTATTGTATGTAATTTAAACCGGTCTCTTCGAGTCTCATAGAGTTTTCTGTAAATATACATAATATGTGGCAGTCCCAGTCAAATGTGTTATTTATTCACTGCATCATAATATGGCTGGAACTTTTGAATATTGGTACTACCACTACAGTTTTAACATTTCTTCCCCTTCAAATCATATTAATATGTTTAGGCAGTTCCTCTTTAATGCTTATAATCACACGGATAAGAAAATTTTATGTACTCTTTAAATGTCTCCTTATATAAATACATTGTACCAAAGGGTATACATTTCTTACAGAATAGGTTATTAAAAGATATGTGTAATTTTTATAGATTTAATGCCCTTGGACATTTTAAAATGGATATATATATATATATATATATATATATATATAAAATGTTTATATCATAAATTATGTGAAAAGAAGGTTTAATTAACTGTTAGAGATTGAAATATATATTGTCAAGCTGGAGTTATATATTATTTCTAAAGTGTCTAATTATTACTTACTGTTTGATCTAGACACTTTAATCTAGCTTTTTATTTAATTAAAAAGTTTATGGAATCCTCTTAATATCGATATTTCATCCTTTCTAGGAAAATGGAACAGTAAATTATTCTTTTCCACTATGAGCCAAGTGTACGTCAGAAGTACTTTATCAGCAATCAGAAGAATATGCTTTTTTAGAATTCTTATTGAACTTTGCTTTTGGCTGCCTTTATATTAACTGTTTTCAGCTATATTGATACACAATATCAGTCTGGATCCATTTTTTTTTCAGATACAGAAAAAATGTGTGAAATGCTCAAAGTTTCAGATCCAGGTACCTATGTTTGAAAACTAGCTACTGAGCATAAGAAAGAGCTTCTTTTCCATAACTATTTTTTGCTATATTTCCAGGGTCATAGCGAACCTGTGTAGTTGCATAATAACCCCTAATCCATGTCGTATTTCTCTCTCCTTCTCTATGGTTTTGTTTCTTGGCTGTTTCCAAACTGCATGGTTTGTGGGAGGCTCTATTGTAGGTTTCCTCCCATAATTCTGCCACAGAAACTTTCTTTTGACTTATTCCTCTCATGACTAATGGCGGAGGCCTGCCTTCTTTAGGATAGTTTTATGTCGACTAATATCCCTGCAAATGCTCCTTTCACCTGTCTCCTAAGCCAGGGTTTTATCTCTGGATGGCGATAGGAAAACAATTGAATATTGATCTACTAATATCACTAACTGTGTACTCTTTGATAGTTCTGTTTTCATGAAATAACTACCTGAACTTGATAGGACTTTGTAAGGTAGACATACATCAGTTTAATTGTATTAAATGAAAAGCTAACAAGAAATGAGTGGTTTCATTGTCTGTAGGAGGGTGGCAGCCAAATCTGATTAAATGCCAAAAGCAATTTAAAATAACTTAATCTTTCCAATGTGCTAGATTGAGATCTTAAACTAAAGTGGGAACATGAGTCAGAGACGTAGACCCAAATAGCTCACCTTTGTTTTGTGAAATGAAATGTGAGAATTTGATCCATTCCCATGTTGCATGCTAAACACTCTCAGTATATTGGTAAACATGCTTTAACATATATTATTTTGCATTAACGTTATAAAGACATTTTCTGCAATTTGGGGTAAGGATACCAACTTTTTAAAAAAATATTTTTATTGATTTTTCACAGAGAGGAAGGGAGAGGGATAGAGAGGGATGAGAGAGAAACATCGACCAGCTGCCTCCTGCACACCTCCTACTGGGGATGTGCCCGCAACCAAGGTACATGCCCTTGACCGGAATCGAACCTGGGACCTTTCAGTCCGCAGGCCGACGCTCTATCCACTGAGCCAAACTGGTTAGGGCAGGATACCAACTTTTAAAGTCTAAGCAGCATCTAAAACATCATCTAATCCCTATTGAGAACATTCTATTTGAAGATCTTTCTCTTTCCCAAGTATATTGTTTATTTTCACATCTAAAGTGTTTTCAACCTTTTCCTAATATCATGAAGGTTCTTTTTGGCCTAACCAATTACCTTCTGGTATCTCTATAGAGAATCCTAATTAGGAAACATTTCCATTTTGTGGACTAATAACTCATCGTAGAAAAAAACTGCTGCAATGCCAGCAAAACTGTGTACTAGACTCTGCAGTGAACTTAAGTCTAATATTAAAAATTAATATAATTGTTCAATTAATGGAGCATAAAACTAAATGCAATTTGAAATGGAGCAGTGTTGGGTCAGAGAGAGTTCTCTATACTAATACAGGGATTGGCTAGTTATTAGTAGAATTAGCTAGACACCTATGGCAATTATAATGGTTCCATTAAGTTTAAGATTTTTTTCTACTTCTAACTCATTAATTAGCTCATAGGGCATGCATGATTATGTTTATTGACCTTTTTCTTCCTTTTCCTACATGGCCAAGAAACCATACTTATACAACTAATCATTAAAGAGTCTCAGATTGTCTTAATAATATTATCAATAGATTTAGTGGTCATTTTATTTACTTTGCCTTTGTTTGCAAATCTTTCTTTGTTTTCACTCTGCAGGAAATGGTGGTTCTTTAATATCGGATTAACTTTGAATGCTATTTGTTTTTACCTATCTGCAGTATATCATTCCTTGAAATATCTAGGCATTCTGTAACTTAAAGTTCATTGCAAATTGATTTGGCTGTAGATAAAATTGGAAGGTATATGTTCTATTACTCATGAGTTCTTTGAAAAACAAATCCACATAAAATGACACATTTTAGGAATATGTGAAGGCTATCCTGGTTATTACTTTCAGTCATTGTTGGATTTTAGTGTCTTAGGTACTTCCTCTGTTTTTGTCACTGTCGCCATATTAACTGTAACTGGTCCATTGAATGTGTGTCTTTCAATAGACTTGACTAGAGTAAACTCTTGATTATCTACATGAACAGAGTGGAGACGAGGTGTGGATCATTCAGTTATATATATTGGAACTTAAAATGCATTTTTGTGCTGAAAATCGAATGCAGGCACTTAGAATTTGGAGAGGCCCTTCAGAATGAATGATGCAACATTCTACAAAACTGGTGCGGGTGCTGGTGTGTCCTCCCGTCTACCTCTCCTCAGCGCGTCCTGCGCGCCCCTTCAGGGACTGCCCCGCTCCTCTCTGGAGGTCTCTGTGGCTTGTGTCCCATCACAGGCTCAGCACAGCTGCCTTCCCAGGCCTCTCTGATGTCCGGGTCCCATGGAAAGATTCCGTCTCAAGGCTCTTTCATGAAATAACAAACAAACAGAAAACTAGAGTAACTGGGGGGAATTCAGGAATGAAGGGGGAACGTTCGTGTTGTCAATAGAGAGAACAGTCTGCAGGTGTATGTGTGTATATGTCAACGTGCGCACGCGCGCACACACACGCACACACACACACCCCTTGTAGTGTGATGCAATAAGCCTACATGTGTTGTTCACACGCAGAGCTGCCAGGAATTACAGTCGTTTAATTCAGAGTGGCTAGCGTGCACTTTAGCTAACAGAAAATAGACTAGAACCCAGACCAGCTCAGTTTCAGATGTCCAATCTGGCACTTGCTACCTGTGTGCCTTTTTCTCCTTCTGTCTGAGGGAGATAATGGTACGTGTGGTGTGGTAGAATACGTGAGTTAAGATGTGCGAAGTGCTTGGCGTCTGGTTAGCATTTGAATATTGTTACCTCTTCATCTAGTCACTACTCATGTTCCAGGTAGAAGGGCAAACAGGGACAATAGCACAGGGCTACCACTGCCCTAATTACATGGTGGACATAATTTCCTCTGCCTGCCCCCCTCCCCGCATCCCCTCCACCCCCCCTCCCCTGTTGGGAGATATAATGGCAATAACCTGTGCATTTTCCGTGTGCATCCTGTAGGTGGCACTATCCCTGGAAGTCCACCCTGTAACTTTTAGCCAAGGTTTGCCTGGGCTGAAGGACAACATGAAAGAAGGCAGAGTCCCCATGGTTAGGGGTTCTCTTGCTAGATTGAGTTTATGAGTGTTTTAATTATTTCAATAACGCTTTTCCACGGGTTAATTCTGTTAAATTAATTTTCAGAAAAATTTAAAAACTGGCTCTATTTATTTATTTATTTTTTAAATTTACATATGCGTCCTCATCCCTCCATTAACCCCCCAACCGTGCCCCCCCCCCCAACTCAGGCCCTCACCCTTCTGGTGTCTGTGTCCATTGGTTAGGCTTATATGCATGCATACAAGTCCTTTGGTTGATCTCTCCCCCTTACCCCCACCCTCCCCTCCCTTCCCTCTGAGGTTTGACAGTCTGATCGATGCTTCTCTGTCTCTGGATCTGTCCCTGTTCATCAGTTTATGTTGTTCATTATATTCCATAAATGAGTGAGATCATGTGGTATTTATCTTTCTCTGACTGGTTTATTTCACTTAGCATAATGCTCTCCGAGTCCATCCATGCTGTTGCAAATGGTAAGAATTCCTTCTTTTTTACCACAGCATAGTATTCCATTGTGTAGCGGTACCACAGTTTTTTAATCCACTCATCTGCTGATGGGCACTTAGGCTGTTTCCAAATCTTAGCTATGGTGAATTGTGCTGCTATGAACATAGGGGTGCATATATCCTTTCTGATTGGTGTTTTTAGCTTCTTGGGGTATATTCCTACAAGTGGGATCACTGGGTCAAATGGGAGTTCCATTTTTAGTTTTTTGAGGAAACTCCATACTGTTCTCCACAGTGGCTGCACCAGTCTGCATTCCCATCAGCAGTGTAAAAGAGTTCCTTTTTCTCCGCATCCTCGCTAACACTTGTCATTTGTTGACAGGTGTGAGATGGTACAGCGTTGTCATTTTGATTTGCATCTCTTGGATAATTAGTGACTTTGAGCATGTTTTCATATGTCTCTTGGCCTTCCTTCTGTCTTCTTTCAAAAAGTATCTATTTAGGTCTGTTGTCCATTTTTTGATTGGATTGTTTATCTTCCTTTTGTTAAGTTGTATGAGTTCCCTGTAAATGTTGGAGATTAAAAACTGGCTCTTATTTAAAGAATTTGTTTTCAATATTTATTGAATATTTCTTTCTAGATACATACTACCGAAAAATACTATCTCTTGAAGAATTTCTATGTTCCTGTCTGAAAATTAAAAAGGGAAGTCTTTATTTTATTAGATCTAGAACACTTTACCTTAAAAGTTTAGTTTGCATCATTTTTTGTCCTTAAATAAATAAATAAATAAATAAATCCCTATTGGTTCATCATCTCTGCTGCTCAGTGGGAGAGTCTAACTTGCACCGTTTCTGCTAGCTTACTAGCTTGTCATGTTAACACAAGAGGCCCAGTGCATGAATTCATGCATGGGTGGGGCCTGGCTGGCCTGGCCCTGATCGGGGCAGATTAGGGCCGGGTCTGTCGGGAAGAGGAGACGATGGGAGGTTGGCTGGCCAGCCTGCCCCAATTGGGGCCCAATCAGGGCTGGGCTGGCTGGGGGGAAGGGGCCATGGGCGATTGGCCGGTGGGCCCTGCTCCTGATTGAGGGCAGGGCTGGCCGTGGGGAGGGGCTGTGGGTGGTATGCCGGCTGGCCCCAGAGTGAGGGGGCCTATTGGGGGCCAGCAGCTGGGGGGAGGGGCTGCAGGAGGTTGGCCGGCCGGCCCCACCCCCAGTTGGGCCATTTGCTGGCCTCAGTGGGCGTCATAGCGACCAGTCATTCAGATCGTTACAGCGTTCCTATCTCTGGCTTTATATCTATATCTATATCTATATCTATATATAGATATAGATATAGATATAGATATAGATATAGATATAGATATAGATAGATACAGATTCTCAGAATTCTTGTCAACACATAGTCAGATTAAATGCCCAAAATTTGTAGCCATTTTGGTGTGAAAAAAATAGCACTAAACTATAACCCATGAGTTCCAAACCATTAATTTAACCTTTTTTTTTTTTTTTTCCACTTAGGCCACAGTTTGCTGACAGGTAAAACAAGAGGGTTATATTTCAGTTTTCTTAAAACTCTGAAGGAATGACACCAGTGGGAATGTGTGTGGGGCCATCGCTGTGCTGGGGCCACAGTGAAGGTGGTAACCAATGTGAGGAGCAGGTTGGCACCAGCAATGCAGCAAATTAACAGACACGGGCACGGCCTTCTCGATGCAGATGGCATTGCTCATTCCTGTCACCGTTATAAACTAGAGTGGCGTAATGAGTGACCGTTCTGGAGATCAAGTAGAGATAAAAACCTGAAGTTACTTCGAATTTAAATGTGTTTAAGGACATTCGCTAATATTGAACTCCATGATACTGTTATACATTAAGTCAGTGATTTAGAAGTATATTTTGTAACTAGCTCATCTTGGAAAGTTTATGAGCATAAACCATTGCTCAATTACACACATACATTACGGCACTTTTATATATGTTTTATGGTACAATTATAGATCTTTTATGGTACTTTTGTGAGGTTACTTTTTTTTTTTTATGGCTAGAGTAGATGTTAAAATGTCATACAGTCCCTGCTGGTGGGAGCCCATGTCTGTTTTTCATATCACTGTGTCAGCACACAGCTCAGCAGAAGACCAGTCTCACAGTAGGTCCTCAGCAGGTCCCTGCTGAAGGCCTACGCTCTCCTCGTTTGTGCAGTCCTTGCCTTTGTGACACCAGCTCAGCAGGATAAAGAGGTTACCATAAATAGAAATGATGACATTGAAGGAGAGCTGCAGCCAGGCCTGGAAAGGCTGGGCACTGCACAGCCCATGTTCACATTGAACAGGGAGTGGATTTATGCCATTTCGGAGGCTCTGGATGAGGTAAACACATTATTTAACCCAAGTGCTTCCTGTTTGCTCTTCAGGAAAAAAAATTCCCACGTGGTTTGTTTTTATCAGATACACACCCATACCCGTGTATCCCACACACGTATGTAGGTTTCATTTAGGCGATTTCTAAATATTGAAGACAGCCATTACATTTAAACATAGTACACATAATATTCAATCCGCTTTTATGTTAGAATAGTCCCACTGTTTTTTTGTTTTGTTTTAAAACCTTACCCAAGGATATTTTCCCCATTGATTTTTCAGGGAGAGTGGAAGGGAAGGGAGAGGGGGAGAGAGAGAAACATCCAGGTGAGAGACACCGATTGGTTGCCTTCTGCACCCACCCCAACAGGGCGGGGCTGAGTCTGCAACTCAGGTACTTGCCCTTGACCGGGAATCGAACCTGCGACCCTTTGGTGTTCGGGCCGAAGCACTAACCACTGAATGACGCTGGCCAGGGCCCACTGTTTGGATAACTAAAAATAATATTATTCAGACTAATAAGTCAGGTGTCTAAAACATCTCAGAAAGAAAGATACAAGTGGCATGGGGATTAGAGTATGAAGTAGCAATCCTAAAACAGAATGGTGTACTGCCATTCATCAAAATGGATTTGTTTCTCGTATGGTGTAGTTAGAATTATCACAGGAGGGCAAGAGTCAGCGTACAATGCTGTCTGCTTGGAAGGTGGAAGTGGAGACCATCGAAAGATGTAAGAGCTCACCCAAACCAGCTTATCACAAACCCCGTCATTGCTAGTTTCCATGTTAAACAATAATATCCCAGTAAATAGATATATTCCTTGAAAGGGATTAACCTTGGAGAAACCTCATTAACTCTTTATGTCCAGCCTAGACAGAAATTGCTCCTTTAGTGCACCCTTGTGGTGAAAGTGAGCCAGTGCAGCTTCTAAAGCCACTCAGGACATATAATGCCTACCCCACTCAGATCCAGAGGTCCAGGTACTCCTGGGCACGGTGACGGGTAGTAAATAAAACCTTTCCAAGTCCCGCAAGGACGTGCCCGTGTGCACCTGTGCAGGCACCTGAACATGGAATTAACTTGGGTAAAATGTAACAGGAAGAGCACTAGTGATATCAGCTGGACATGGACTTAACCCTGAAGAGGCAAGTCCTGTTAGGGATGACTTCGGGATGGGTTATTAGTAGGTTTGTCGTGAAGCTCAGAAATAATATATGTAACGTGCTGAACATAGTAACTGCTTCAAACCTGTATGAAGTTGTTTGTGGGGTGCCAGATGCCGTAAACAGCTTTTTAAAAAGAAATCATAATTAGCCACTGAAAAGTCAGGTTCTCTCTCTGAGTCCCCTGTGCTCCTCTGTGACCTACGGATGCCACCCGCCCTGTCTTCATCCATGACTTCCCAGCATTGGGATTATTCACCAGCTGGATTAGTAAGTCTTCGTCATTTCACGGTATGCATTCCTCTATTTTCTAAATATATTTTTATTTATTTCAGAGAGTGAGGGAGAGGGAGAGGGAGAGAGAAACTTGAGTGAGAGAGAATCACTGACTGGCTGCCTCCTGCACGATCCACACTGGGGATCGAGCCCGCAGCTGGGGCTGGGAATCAAACTGACCTCCTGGTTCAGAGGTTGAAGCTCAACCACTGAGCCAGGCCAGCTGGCCCTTTACCTATTTTTTAAATCTTTGTATCTGCTCTGCTCCTCCCCCTCCCCTTTCTTTTTTCTGGGAATGTCCTCTCCGATGCACTTGTAGCCCGACCGTGTCTGAATGTGGCTCTGCCCCCTGACCGTGGTGTGGGAAACGGGGGGACCCTGAGAGAAACTGATGTGGTGACTTAGCTGCTGCTTCTGGGAATCTGGGATTTAGACCCCAAACATTCCTCTCCTGGGGTGCTCTTTCTCTTCAGGGGAGAACATGCAAGCATGCTATCTTTTGTGATGTGCACCCATTAGTTGTATAATGATTTGTATATGGGGGGCAAAAGCAGGTTTACAGTTGTGAGTACGCAAAACTCAGAATTTATTCTTGTATTCTTACTAAGTATTGTGTCATTTTCCATACAAGCAACCAGAAGCCCACCTCCCCCCCCCCCCGCCCCGGGGCGCTGCTGCCTGGAGAGCTGTGCCCTGGAGTCCGGTCTCACCTCCCCTGCCGCCCCCTAAGCTGGCTGGTCCTGGCCGCTTTGAGTGGCCGCAGCCACTCTCTCTGGCCTCCTGTTCCAGAAGCGGGGCAGACAGGAGCCTGAACAGTAAAATGCGGATGTATCGTGTCATACCTTCGCTTCAGGAAAAGGGGAGCCGTCAGTGGCCCACCCTCCCCAGGGGTGGCTGCCGATTTCAGTGGAGCTCCTCATGGGCCAGGACGGAGACACCTCGATTTGCGGAGTGAGTCCCTTCACGTGCGATCTTTACGGGGTCTCTCTCTTTTACTGTTGGGGAGCGCCTGAAGAGAGCCTTTCCCGGAGCCCATCTGCTCATTTTCCCTCCTCGTCTCAGAACCCTCCGTTGCCACGGCCTGTTCCTGCCCAGCTCGCTACTCCGCCGTCACACAGGAGCCACGCAGAAGCGCCCACGCTTTTGAGCTGTGACTCCAGCTGGACTCCTTTTGACATTGTCTCATTTGCTCCGTCGGTGACTGTTTTAATTATTGCAAGAAACAGCTCCAAATTAAAGATGCTCACCATTATTTTATCTTTACTATATGAAACCAAAGAAAATAAAGGGTGTTTTTTTCTTGGGGGGGGAGGGCAAAGCAATACAGCATTGAAGTGGAATCAGTGAAGCAAAAACGTTCCAATAAAATCTGATTATTTATAATGAACTTAATCACATTTTGCTTCTCGTTTGCCGATACCTGACCTGCTCCTGTGTCGTGATGTCCTGCTGCCCGGGATGCTGTCACCTCTCTGTTGTCCCCCTCTGGTGTCTCGTCACTCAGCGATTCCTGCGCCTTTGCCCAAACCAGTGGTCGGCAAACTCATGAGTCCACAGAGCCAAATACCAACAGTACAACGATTGAAATTTCTTCTGAGAGCCAAATTTTTTAAACTTAAACTCCTTCTAACGCCACTTCTTCAACATAGACTCGCCCAGGCCGTGGTATTTTGTGGAAGAGCCACACTCGAGGGGCCAAAGAGCCGCATGTGGCTCGCGAGCCGCAGTTTGCCGATGACCGTGGGCCCAAACCCGGCGTCTGCCTTTTGCCTCCCCTGGGACCGCTTCCCCATCCCCGCACGATGCTGCCCTCTGTCCCGGCTCCACATTCCCTTCCCTTCCCCTCGGCCTGCGTTTCACGCATCTGCCTCGAGTTTCCAAATCGCCCGTGGCTGCCTGCAAGGAGGCCAGAGCTGCCTAAAAGTAGTCCCGCCTGCTTTCGCCCTCCTTTGGGTGTTCCCTCCTTCATGTTAAACTTGACCACAGAGCCGCCGTCTCCTCTCGGCACCACACACAGCCCATGTGTGTGGGTTGGCAGGCTGCCTCCCTCTGCTTCCTACCCGGGATGTTTACGGGGCCTGTCCTGACCGGTTAGCGAGCTGTCCAGTCGGGGTGGTGGGTGTGACCACTTTATCATTTTTTTAAAATATGTTGATTGTATTGATTTCAGAGAGGAAGGAAGTGGGAGAGAGAGATAGGAACATCAATGATGAGAGAAGCATTGATGGGCTGCCTCCTGCACGCCCCCTACTGAGGACTGAGCCTGCAACCCGGGCCTGTGCCCTGACCGAGAATGGAACCGTGACCTCCTGGCTCATAGGTCGACACTCAACCACTGAGCCACGCTGGCCAGGCATGATCACTTTTAAAAAGTGAAATGGAAGAGAGTAGAAATGATATTACATACATGTGTATGTAAAATATATTCATCCCTGTGGTGTTGGTCTGCAAAGTTGGGAAACATTGCTTAAATCGGGCACTGCGATTTCAAATCCCCGGCAGATTGCCTTGCTTCTCACTTCTGCTCCTGGCATCGTCTTAGATTTTCCTAACGTATCCACTTGTTCCAAGTTTTAAATCATCTTCAGGCTCTGATCCATATTTTCATTCATCTTCGATAAATGCACACTGTCAAGTGGCCAGATTTTAACAAGACACAAGATGACCAGGTATATTTGAATTTCAGATAAACAATTTTTGATATGTCAGCCCCAATATTGCATGCTTTACTGGAATTCAGATTTAATTGTATGTGCTGTATTTTAGCTGGCAATCTTAAATCTATTTAAAAATCACTCTCAAGTAGGCCAGGGGAGCTGATGAGTGGGTGTGGAGACTGAATGCGGGAAGAGGATCAGAGAAGAAAGAAGAAATAGTGATAGGAACTGAAAATAGCAAACTGGAGTAAATGATAACAACCAGAGTCAGAGCGAAACATCCAGGAACCCAAACAGGGTGAGTACCTCTGCCAGGGGAGCAGTGGGCAGCATCCCGGTTTGGGAATTAGCGACATGATTAAAGAACAGGAATTGCCCTGGTCAGTGTGCTCAGTGGTTAGAGAGTCCGCCCACCCCCTCCCCTGTACTGCAGTGTCATGGGTTCGGTTGTCGGTCAAGGGCAGTACCTGGGTTGTGGGTTCGATCCCTGGCCCTGGTAGGGGCACATGCAGGGGGCAACCAATGGATGTGTGTGTCTCACATCGATGCTTCTCTCTTTCTCTCTCTTTCCCCCTCCTCCCTCCCTCCCTTCCACTCTCTAAAAATCAGTGGGAAAAAATATCCTCAGGTGAGGATTAACAAAAATGTAATAGTTGGTTATTTAACAAACGTTTATAGGTCTGACAGATTCAACATAGCACAAGTCTTTCTAAAATAGTAGTTAGGGTTCTGAAGCAAAACTGCTGAGGTGCAGAGTGAATGCATATTTGATTACATGGGCCAACTTTTTGTCTAATTTATTATTAACTATGAATGCACTTTTAGCTAGAGTATATTTATGTTTTCTGGATAAAAGTACTTTCCTGAAAAACTTCAAAATTAACCATGTGTGTATCATAATGCCCTCCTTTCAAAAGTGTGTAAAGACATACAGTGTGCCGACCAGGTGACGGCAGAATTAGAGATGTTGCCCAGGACCACGCCTCTACGTCCTCAGACAGGGGCGTCCCTGGACTTTGATGGGCTCTGTGTTTATGCATCAGGACTTTCGGGACCTTTAATAGCACCTGGACTTACAGGCTCTGTGGAAGAATATCTTAACTATTTTAACTTAATTAGTTTAAAAAAATAAATTTTCTAGTTTCATTATCCAGTTATGTGCAGTGCAGGTGGTTTGTGATAGAATATCACAATATTAAATATTTAAAAATCATAAGCCATATGGTAGGCTAAACACATTCCACTAGGCTGTTATTTGTAACTAGAGGCCCGATGCATGAAGTTCATGCACGGGTAGGGTCCCTAGGCCTGGCCGGCGATCAGAGCCGATCTGTGGGGTGACCAGCAGGGTGATTGGGGGGCCTCCTCTGGCACCCGCCTTGGCTGGCCTGGGCCTGCAGGCTGGGGGCAGCTCCTGCATTGAGCGTCTGCCCCCTGGTGGTCAGTGCGCATCATAGCGACTGGTTGTCCCACCGGTCATTCCTCTGTGTAGTCGATTTGCATATTAGGCTTTTATTATATAGGATTTGTTCTTTATTCATAATCCCAAGAGTGTTCATTAGCGAAAACGTCAAATGTTGGGCTCTTCAGACCAATTTTTCATCGAGGGTGCTGCGTGGTATTTAGCACAAAACATGGTTTTAATGTCCTCATTCCAGTAAAACAAACATGTTACTGCCATTCTCTAAATTCTGCTTACAAAGCAAAGGTGGAGAAGGCCATTTTTAAAAACATTGTGAGGAGGCCAGTTTCATTTTGCACTAAAGCTCCGTGTCTGATGTGGAGCAAAGCACGCCCGGTCACTGTGTGGAGCCGTGAAACCGATCTCGAGATGCAGCACTTGCCCACGACCTTCCCATCCCTGGTATTTGGTAGCACGGACAGTCTTGTGACTTTAGCGTTTTGTTTTGTTTTGCTTTAAAAAGTGATCGCGCCGAAACTGGTTTGGCTCAGTGGATAGAGCGTTGGCCTGGGGACCCAAGGGTCCCGGGTTCGATTCCGGTCAAGGGCATGTACCTTGGTTGCAGGCACATCCCCAGTAGGGGGTGTGCAAGAGGCAGCTGATCGGTGTTTCTCTCTCATCGATGTTTCTAACTCTCTATCCCTCTCTCTTCCTCTCTGTAAAAAATCAATAAAATATATTTTTAAAAAAGTGATCTCTCATGCTCCTGATTCAGTGTCAGGCGGTGTCTCTATCTCGGCTCACGCATTAGGTACAGACCTTAAACCAAGAATCACTGCTCTCCTGGCGCATGGCTTCTAACCACGAGAAGTCCTACTCCTTTACAAGTTGGCTACGCCAGCGATTTTCAACCCTTTTCATCTCGTGGCACACCTAAGCTAATGACTAAAATTCTGCGGCACTCCAAGGAATAGGTTTTACGCAGACCTGGCCGAAATAAGAGCTATGATTGTGATCCGTTCCCACCAGGTGGCTATTGTTGTGTTGGCTGTTGTCGTTTTTTTTACTTGATGATCTCAGGGAACAGAGATCAGTGCCCCCTGACTACATAGTCAGGTATCACGTGCTTTAAAAACCCTCGCGGCACACCCGTGTTCCTCCAGTGGCACCCCCAGTGTGCCGGGCACCGCGGTTGGAAATGGGGGCTCTCGCTGTCAGTGGTGCTGGGACAGCACAGACGGCCTGTCCGTTCCCTCCAGGCGGAACTCTGCATGGTTGCCGGGGAATCTGACTGGTTTCTGGGGGGCCTCGCAACCTGAGGCAAGGCACAGAGCACATGGTGCCCTGGTATTCAGAGGGTCACCTCCACCTGGTGAGAGCATTTTCTGAAGAATCTCCCACCAGGGAACTTTTAAAACATTTCAGCGTGATTAACCGCTTCTGTGAGGCTAATATGGCAACTCTTTACGGATGAGACGGTCTCCCACCCCCTTTTTCTTTAATGCTGATGACCAGGGAGCACTTTAAAATGCAGGGGTTAGAGGGGAGCTCTGAAACCAGGTCACCACGTGAGTCCTCTCTCTTCTACTTGGTGGACTAGTTACATGACCTCTCTCGAGCTTAGCTTCCTCATTTGTTAAACAGAGATGGCAAGAATCTATTCCTGGGATTGTCTTAAGGGTTAAATGATAAAATCCACATCAAAGTCTACCCAGCAAAATCCACTCATTAAGCACTCAAGGGAAAACTTTCAACACACATACAACGTTTCAGAAACATTTCCTTTTGTGTAAAACGGCCAAAGCGAGTGATAGTGCTCGTATAATGAACGCGAGTCTTCATTTCGAAAATTGTCAATTCTCTAACATTTCAGGCACCAGGGAGTTTCCGGTTTATGTACAAGCCGAGGAAATGGAGAGGGCCTTTCTACCAGGGATGTTCAGGCATTAAACAGTTAAAATGAGCGAGGAAAGCTGCTTGAGGGTGAGGAAGAGAGACATAGTACAAATAATCCTGGATTAAAAGGTTCTGTTATCAATTTTGCTCCCAATTTACAAAACTTTATGGCTTAAATTAATGAATTAAACTTACTTCATGTAATTGTGAGACACACAGCAAAGCAATAATTTATTACAGTTTTGATTAACTTTGTTAATTTTTATAACTTTATATTATTTCATGTGTTCACATCCAAGAAGAAAGGGGGTTTATTTCTGAAGATAAAACTTCATTTTTATTTATTTTAGAAACCATTTTAATATGGAAGTAAGCATAAACATGGAGTTACAATAGTTAAGGGGCCAGGAAATAGTTAAGGCTGAGAATTTTATTTTCACATATTAAAATAATTTCAGACTTTTCCTATTGAAATGACTTCACTTGAAAATATGTTATAGATACAGCACAAAACTTTCTGCGTACTTTTTAAAAATGAATTTATTTTTAAATCCTCATCTGAGGATATGGTTTTATTGATTTTACAGAGAGGAAGGGAAAGAGAGAGAAACATCACTTTTTATTTTTATATCAATTTTTTTTTTGGATAACTGCCATTTTTACCTTAGCTGAGCTGTGTTGAGAGGAAGGTGAGTGGCACTTGAGAACTGCCAGAAAGTGGCTTTATACTTACAAGGTTTTTAAAAGCACGGTCTGTTCCTTCTTCAGAAAGCCAGGGACACTGACAAGGTAAATGCCCATCATCTCTTCTATTATGACATTTGTCAGTAAACTTTTCAGAAAGGTGTTCCATATATATCAGATGTAGATATAGATATAGATATATAGGTATAGATATAGATATAGGTATAGATGATATAGATATAGATTAGATTAGATATAGATGATATAGATATAGATTAGATATAAATATAGATGATATAGATTAGATATAGATATAGATGATATAGCTATAGCTATAGATATAGATGATATAGGTATAGATATAGATTAGATTAGATATAGATATAGATATAGGTATAGATTATATAGATATAGATATAGATTAGATATAGATGATATAGATGCAGATATAGATATAGATGATATAGATATAGATATAAATGATATATAGATATAGATATAGATATAAAATACGTATTTAAATTTTAACCAATAAGTGGAATATCAGTAGCAGTGCCCTTTATGGGACTCGATCCTTCGGCCTTCTTTGGGGGTCAGTTTATCTTTAGATTACTAATGTTACACTATTGTTGCTCCAGAGGCCAATTTTATTGTTTAGTTCATCAAAAGATGCTCTAGTGCAATGTTTTTATGTAGAAGTATTACCATATTTTTTGATGGGAGAGATCATTTCTACTTGTAATTTATGTTATATGGGATTTAGCATTTTCTGCATTACTGATGAATTCCAGTCTTAATGGGCCTAGAATTTAATATTTTCACTGAAAACAATGCCAGTGTTCACTACACAGATTGATTAGGGTCCGTAGAAGTAACAAGCCATGGCGTGCCTCCGCGTCCCCCCATCACCATAGCTCATTCAAAGTTAAAGAGCAACAACACATCTTCAGCCATAACTCAAGTTTAAGAAAGTTTCTCAAGTGCTGACTTTGTCCTATGATAATACTTTGATTCTCTGGGGTTTTTTAAATATAAAGTTTTTAAATATCGATTTCGATGTGCCTGCTTCCCATGGACCTTAAGCATTCATCTACTCTGTCTGTTGGATAAGCCCACCATGGCCCATGCCATTTATAGAAATAAATCAGGATTTGGGAGATCCAGGGTTGAGTTTTATAACTCTTTGCTTCGCCCTGTACTGTCTAACAATGGCAATTCATTTCATCTCTTTATCAGTCAATCTATTTTTCAAAACATTACCATAACCTCTGTTTTAGCCACTGTTTAAAACAATGGGTGCAAAAACCCAGGGAAAAGTGTGAAGTATATATACATGTAAGAAACAAGTCTAGATTTGTAGGAAATAACATTTCTAATAAGGAAATTACCTGATGAGTAACGCTTAGGTCATTAGTGTGTCTATTTCATTGTGGCCCTGTTCTAGTCCTTCCTTTGTATGTTTAGTTCTGTTATGAGCAATATATGTGGCTGGTCACGTGGCAGTTGCCTTTCTAGAGCTTAGCTCAGAGGGAGCAAGACTAATATCAATTCATGTTATCTTTTGCTTCCTGTTATTAACATGATGCATTCATGGTTTCTGTGTTCAAAAACAAATTCTAGGGAAGTGCTTTCTCTCTCTTCCCCAGATATAGAGGTATTTTCCACGAATACATTTTCAAGTGAAGTGCTCTCCTCACCCACGTTCTAGCAAAGGCCTGTGTTGTGTATTCAAAGTCCACTTTCTCTCCTAGAAACAGAGATGTGATTCCATTTGAAAAGTGGGTCAAGGCAAGAGACATTTATGAGTGAGTAAAGCCTTTTATGTGATTAATTATGGCATTAGTAGATGGTATCTCAATACTGAATCCAAATATTTTCCCATTTCTGCCCCTTACTGCTCGGTCTTACCTGTAGCTGCTTTTTCCTATCGCACAAGGGATGTTAGGACTGTGATGAATGGACAGCCCAGTAGAACACGTCCCGGCGTCTTCATGAGCATCTGTTTAAGGCTGACTTAGCATTTCAAACATCCATGGAGGCAGGGCCTTTCTTTAGAGCCGAGGCCAGAGGGGCGTTAGCCCTGGCTGTACATTCAAACGAGGCTCCTCCTGGAAGCTTTCAGCGTTCTCTGAAGGAGGTCACCCAGGGATGCGGACAGGATCAAAGGACAGGGTTTCGTCCTGTGGCTTTAATCCTGACATGCAGTTATTCTAATGACCGCCATTTAATAATTTTTAAAGACTTTTTTTTTTTCCTTCATTTTGAAGAATGTTCTAAGAACCCAGTAATGAAGGGTGCCTAGGACTCTTAATTTCAGAGAGATCTGGGAAGAAAGATCCTAGATGAAGAAAAAGGAACCATTTTCCCTCTTCACCTCCAGGGCAGGAGAAATAGTGTTTCAGATTCAGTGGGAGACGAGGAGCGTGTGTTTGGGGGCTTTCTCCTCCGGGTACCTGAGCAGGCGGTGGTGGGTGGGCCCAGCGAGCATGAGGTGGGGGAGAAAAGACCTGAGGAGAGTGAGAAGCCGAGGCAGGTCTCCCCATAAAATGGGTTGAACACCAAGAAAACTACACTCACCTACGAGCCCGTATCCACGTATATAACAGGTAGCAGCATGCCAAACACTGTGCAGAATACCACCGCAGAGAATAACGTGACGGAATGCTTGCTCAGCACCTTTCCTATGATGCAAAGTGGGACCTTACATTACTTCCTGCTCACAGGTGCACACGAACACCAACGTATTTGTCACCATTGCAGGTACTTGTTCCTCAGAGTAGAGCTATCAGGGACATGCAGTGTGTGAATAATGGCCCCAAGACGGGGTGCGTCATAAATGTGTCCCGAGGGGGTTCCTACGCAAGCGCTTTACCAGCATTGGTCACCGATGGGGCAGACGGTGGGGCGTGCCGCAGGACCACAGGGGCCAATGGGGCGTCTCTCCAACCCCACCACTGGCCTGTCTTCCTTCCGTGGAAGATTTCTCTTTTATGTAAGGAGAGGAGAGGTTTAATGGAAATCCTCTGTGAAAACCAAAGGAGCCGTCTCCTCAAACCTTATTTGTTAGTGAATTGACTGGTCAGCCCATTAGTTCCATGTAAGTTAGAAAAATAAAGTATGAGGACTGGGAATGCATCATCAATTTTGTTTTTGCTTAGCACTGTGGTAATATAGACTTCCAGAGTCGGGAAAAAGTGATCTCTAGTTAGATAAAATAAGTCAGGCAAAGGTGTTAGTTCTTTCTGCATAATGAATGAATAGGAATCAAATTCGTGTGTGTGCATGCATGTGTGTAGAGAAGGAGAGCATAAAAGAGAGTGAATGAGCATTTAAATTGTTTATATATTTTTATTATTTAACTAGAAGCCCGGTGCGTGAAATTCATGCATGGAGAGGGGGGGATCCCCTCAGCCCGGCCTGCATCCTCTCCACTCTGGGACCCCTTGGGGGATGTCCGACTGCCAGCCTAGGCCCGATCCCAGTGATCGGGCCTAGACCGGCAGTCAGACATCCCTCTCACAATCCGGGACTCCTGGCTCCTAACTGCTCACCTGCCTGCCCACCCCTAACTGCCCCCCCCTCCCCCCGCCAGCCTGATCACCTCTAACTGCCTCTGCCTGCCGGCTTTGTCACCCCACGCAGCGTTCAGTTGTCCGTCTGATTGTTTCAGTCATGACAGCCCCTGGCTTTTTATATATTAGGATAGCTAACATGAAATAGTTTGATGAAATAAATTTTCTGCCTTTTCTTGTATAATACAAAGACATATTTTTTTTAAAAAGCTGGACCTCTTAATTTACAAATGATAATCATATTACAAATCAGAGTTTCATACTTCAAATCCTAGTAAAGTTGAAGTGTAATTACCTGTATATGGCTCATCCCTGATAGATTCTAATTATAGATTCATCCCTATCTCTCTGGTGTTCTCATGGCTTCTTTCCCTGAGAGTCAATGGGACAGGCTACGTGACATAAGCTGGTTTTAATATTAAGTTCAGGGAAAATATGGCTTACGGTTCTCGATCTGAACATGTAGGGTCTCCCTGTGCTTTGCTTCTGCAGCGTGGAGAAGCAGAAATTAACCTCGTCACCATTAATGGAATTGTATTCAATGATGCATGAGGTGCATATTTTTTTTTCCTTTCTACAAACTTAAAATATATTAGTGTTCACAATAGTCATTATGCAACTGAGACATCGTCTGTGGCATTTGTGTCTAATTTGCATCTTTTGCATCTTATTTACTCGTCGTCTGGTTGTCTCATATTTCATGCACCAGTGCTCGTGCCATGGCGGAAAACCAGTGCCTTGTATCTGACTTCTTAGTAGCACAGAGTCAGCGTTAACTTTTGTTTAGGAATACTGAACAATCTATCCGTTTCACTTCAGAGATTCTTTGCTTTGACGAGAGAAATAGCTTGGTTTTTGGAAAGCTAATATTTAAAAACATAATGACAGGAGAATGGATGTCTAACTTGGCTCTAGGTCGTAGTTCTGGAAACAGTAGCTCTGTGTAGGGCAGAGGGAAAGCTTGCTCTGACACTGTGAGCTACAGGGACATACATATTAAAAAACGGAGAAAGTAACAAAATAGGTGGCCAGATGCATTTCCAAGTGTGTCATTTTCTGTGGACGGGATGATTCACTGCAGTGAATATATACATGAGGACGGTTAGCTCTCTCTTTATTTCCACTGACAGCATTTTGAAAAGCAATATGAAGACATGCTTATTAACGCAAAATTCAAAGTTTATTGTTCCTACTTGGGGGGCAAAATTTTAAAATATATATGTACAATTGGATAAAATTTTGCTGACGCGAGCTGTAACGTTTAAAAACAATGTTGGCAATTTTTAATAAGGAAAAGTCACAAGACTACCTGTACACTGTGATTGTTCTTACTAAAAGCAATGCAGAAATGCAAACAGAGATCCATTCCGATGTGGTTGTTTTTCTCCACGTCACGTGATTAACTGTGATTACGAGACATGCAGCCGAGCTGGATAGATATTTCTGGAAATGATGCATGGTCCGCAGTGCATGCTCCCATTGTGCTTCCTGCCTTTACGGAATAACGCGTCTTATTTGGAAATACAGTGAGCATCTCTGTGGAACCGCGGGGTGGGCCTCTGTCCTCACACTCCTCTCCTGTGGCCCGTTGCAGATCTCAGAGAGCTACGCCTTCCTACCCAGAGAGGCGGTGACGCGGTTCCTCATGAGCTGCTCCGAGTGCCAGAAAAGGATGCACTTAAACCCCGACGGAGCCGATCACAAAGGTAGCGCGGGGGCAGATGGTGAGCTCGAAGGTGGTTTTCGTCACGGGGGCCATTGGCACCTCACCTTCTAATGGGAACATGGTGGACGAAGCAGTTCCACAAGTGCATCGTCTCACCTGTTCAGTGGGACGCAGGGAGCTGTGAGTGTGGACGCACGGGGCAGGGCAGTGCCCGCTCTCACAGTAAAGACAGTGATGACCGTGAAAAATAATTTTTTTTCTAAAATAATGCTTAATATTCATGCATGGTGTGTATTTCGTGGTATTTTAGACATGTTCACAAGGAAATGGATGTTCCTTTTGGTGTCCTTTTAAACCTGCCAACTCCTTATTTCTAAGTGATGAGTAGTGTGGAGTCCCTTCATTGGAAATTCTTCCATACAAATTGTAATTAGGCTTTAGCTTTCCTTAAAACAGTGGTTCTCAACCTTCCTAATGCCGCGACCCTTTAATACAGCTCCTCATGTTGTGGGGACCCCCAACCATAAAATTATTTTCGTTGCTACTTCATAACTGTACTTTTGCTACTGTTATGAATCGTAATGTAAACATCTGTGTTTTCCGATGGTCTTAGGCGACCCTGCTAGCGGTTCTCAACCTGTGGGTCGTGACATTAGAAAGGTCGAGAACCTGTAGAGCCTAAGACCATCGGAAAACACAGATATTTACATGACGATTCACAACAGTAGCAAAATGACAGTTATGAAGTAGCAACGAAAATAATTTTATGGTTGGGGGTCACCACAACATGAGGAACTGTATTAAAGGGTCGCGGCATTAGAAAGGTTGGGAACCACTACCTTAAAACATATCTAGGTTTATTTTTCTAATCTATACAATTCTCAGATTAAATTAATCTCAAATATACATTTAGGCTAGATTATTCGAGGATGAATAAGTAGACTGGCGCCCCCCCCCCCAAAAAAAAAGAGCGAGTACATATATGAAGTAAGTTTACATCAAAAAAGAAAAATGCAAAAGTACAAATAATTGTGCTTAATTACTATACCGCCTTCACACATTGTTACCCAGGATAGCAACCGCCCCCCCCACCCCCCGCCCCCGAAGTTAGAAATAGCTGTTTTACCCACAGTGCGAATTGGTCGCACGACACCCCTGAAGAGACTCGTTGTTTTCTCTCCAGTCCATCTCTGATGCGTGCGGTCTCCTAGACACTGAGTCTCTGGGGTCTCATTTCCGTGTGAACAAGTGGAGTCATTCTGAAAGTGCGGGTGGGACGCAGGACCCTTTCGTTACCCACTCCCTATGTTTCCTTGCAGATAATGGGAAGCCCCCCACGTTGGTGACCAGCATGATCGACTACAACATGCCCATCACCATGGCCTACATGAAGCACATGAAGCTGCAGCTGCTCAGCTCACAGCAAGACGAGGTAAGGCGGAAACATCCATGCTTGTGACCACACGTCGAGATGGCGTTTGACAACCATGACGGTCCTATGGAGCACCATGGCAGGTTGAAGATGGGGATTTATTTCTTAATGAAAGGCAGGTCACCGGGACTGCACAGACGAAGACCGTAGAGATTCCCTGTTTTAACAAATCTGCCTGAGTGCCAGGTGGGAATTTGTTCATTCCCAAGAAGGTTCATTTTCTGTCATGAGCTCCATCGAGCTGGCCTCAGTACAGTGCTAGAAACTTCAGGGGGCAGTATCCCAAATGAGTATCCAAGTCTTTAGCGCTAAGGCCACTTTGTCTGGAAATCAGAGAAGTTAATTTATTAGGTATTTCAAGTATAGTTATTTCTCTACCGTCCAAATCTGGCATCTATTTTAAAGTTATCTTTCACCTGACCATTCTATGTATTTGTTTGTCTACTTCTATGCATTTTCTAGATCTAGAGACAACTTGTAGTGATTCTTCTTATTAGAGGTGTTTCGATGCTTCAAATTATTCTACTTAATTTGTATAGGAACAATCTTGCAATGTTCTTGTTGCCATGTATTAGACACAAAATGTGCATTTGGTGAATCCTCTCTAGAATGCTAATTAACTCCCCAGTTTAGTTGAAGTATACCAAAGGCAGGGACCAAGTTATCAAGTTGTATATATACCCTGTGTATATATCCCAAAAGACATAACAATATGGGCCTAGTAAGTCCTTGTTAACTAGTTAGCAGCCATTATTAATGGATAAACATATTTAGATTATCTATATTCAGAATAATTTCTCAGGCTAATAAATTCTCTAGTCCTTGAAATTTCACTATAACAGGAATATTATTAAATATCCATTCTTCAAATATAGCATTATTTGGTGAAGTATTATTACATTCTTTCAAAATTACTTTGTTGAGCTAACTTTATAAAATTCAAATTAAATTTTTGGTTTTCTTTATCTCAGCAGATTTAATTTCAAAACTATATTTATAAAATTTTTTTATCTCAAAAAACTGTACAGGTACACTCTATAAGAATATCTGGATTACTGCAACAGTAGTGTCAGAGTCCATATTACCAGATGGCTCTATATAAATGGTTAAATAAATTATCCTATATAATAAAAGGATAATATGAAAATCAACTGAATAGTGGAACGACCAGTTGCTATGATGCGCACTGACCACCAGGGGGGAAAACGCTCAACATAGGAGCTGCCCCCTGGTGGTCAGTGTGCTCCCACAGCGGGGAGCGCTGCTCCGCCAGAAGCGGGGCTCACGGCTGGTGAGCGTAGCGGTGGTGGCGGGAGCCTCTCCCACCTCTGCAGCAGCGCTAAGGATGTCTGACTGCTTGCAGGGAGCAGGCCTAAGTTGTCAGACATCCCCTGAGAGGGTGCAGGCCGGGCTGAGGGACTCCCCTCCCTCCCCCCCGGCGCACGAAATTCATGCATGGGTAGGGTCCCTAGGCCTGGTCAGCAATCAGGGCCAATTGGGGCCTTCTGGCTGCCGGCCAGGGCCTCCCTTCATTCTGCGCTGCCCCCTGGTGGTCAGCACACGTCATAGAGAGTGATAGAACTCCCGGTCTCCCGGTCGAACTCCTGTGGGGACACTTGCATATTAGCCTTTTGTATATATAGACTATTGGGTTACAGTCATGAGAAACAATTAACAAAATATTAATGTCAACCCATCCCTGACATTGGAAAAATTATTCCCATGATTCATCACATAATTGAAAAAATATTTTCAATCTCATAAACTAGTTAAAGCTGTTAAAGTGTTTGTAGAAAGCTCATTTAGATGTTGACATGTTTATTACTAGGCCATAAAGTAAGATGATCAACTTTGTGCCAACAATAAGCCTCATGTATGCTGAGCCCTTCTGGCTTCTAAAAAATTATTAGTATTTCACACAAAGGCATTAGATTCTTTCAAATTTATAACTGGATTGGGGGGAAAAAAACACCTCTTATCCTTAAATTTTGAAATACCAAATTAGATGTACATTGTCTTAAAAATATGCAGATAAATGATGAGATTATTTAAAAATTTTAGCAGTTGTAACTATAGGAAGATAGAAAGGTGATTAAGGAAGTTAAGTCATGTTAAAATGACATTCAAGTGAAATGGTCTTTTCTGATCAGTTGTATTTAAATTATGATAAATTAATTCAATATTTATTGAGTACCTTCTATGTAACCGATACTCTTATAGATAAAGGAGATAAACAGTAAATAAATTGACAACATTTTGCCTGCTCTGTTCCTCAACTTCTCAGTCTGTAAAATTGGATGAATCCTGGTACCAAACTCATAGTTGTGATGAAGATGAAGCGAGTGAACAAATATAAAGAATGGTGTTTGCAACATACACGGCAGCACTGCTACTATTAATTACTACATTAATGTGGAACTTGCACCTCAAACACTTACAAACGAGAGGCAAACCTAGTGATTTCCATTAAACATTTACTATGTTTTACACAGGTTTCTCAGGCCTTCCTGTCTACATAATCACGCCATTTGTCCAAGAGTCAGTTCTCCAAAAGGGGTTTCCTTCAGTGCAATGGCTACTGCAAAATATTTAGGTATTGTTTAATATTGGACAGGTCTTGATGAATTGGCCATTTGGCAAACTAGCCTTTGGCTAGTTCAGCTATTTGGTGAACTGGCTTTCGGCATGTGGCTTTTTCACACTTTTCCTGGAACTCCGTTTTGTGGCTGCAGCACGATGTATAGTCCCTTGTGAGGAAGGGACAGGTGTGCTAGGCCCATGGTCGGCAAACCGCGGCTCGCGAGCCACATGCGGCTCTTTGGCCCCTTGAGTGTGGCTCTTCCACAGAATACCACGGCCTGGGCGAGTCTATTTTGAAGAAGTGGCGTTAGAAGAAGTTTAAGTTTTAAAACATTTGGCTCTCCAAAGAAATTTCAGTCGTTGTACTGTTGCTATTTGGCTCTGCTGACTAATGAGTTTGCCGACCATGGTGCTAGGCTGTCTTGCTCCCAGCAATGCGGCCTTGGAATCTGGCATGTAAGTTTGTCTATTACTCGAGTCCACTTCCTGTTTGCCAATGAGTAGTTTTTGGTTAAGTTTTTTATTTATTGCAATCTAAGATTTTTGCTTATAATATTTTATTAGGTCATTCATTTTTTAAAATCGAAGCATGTATTTCTCTTTATGCTATGTTTTGTGATTGACTCTTTATAAAGTTTTATGCTAATTTTAAAAAATAAATTCTTTTGTAATTCAGAATAAATCTCCAACTCTATCTTCCCTAAACATATAATTTTATTTAATTTACTTGTTTTTAAAATATATTTTTATTGATTTCAGAGAGGAAGGGAGAAGGAGAGGGATAGAAACATCAGTGATGAGAGAGAATCATTGATTGGCTGCCTCCTGTACGCCCCACACTGAGGATCGAGCCCCAACCCGGGCATCGA